>NW_024070190.1:42749973-43157557 GCF_014754425.2 Oryx dammah | reverse complement strand
CAGTTTTCCCTGCAGTTGTCCAGTTTTCCCTGCAGTTGTCCAGTTTTACCTGCAATTGTCCAGTTTTCCCAATACAATTTATTGAAGAGGTTATCTCTTCCCTATTGTGTCTTCTTGCCTTCTTTGTTGTACATTAATTGCCCCTATAAGGACAGGTTCATTTTGAGGCTCTCCTTCCTGCTCCACTGATCTATGTCTCTGTTCCTGTGCTAGTACCATGCTGTTCTGATGACTGTAACTGTGTAGTAAGGGTCTCTACTTCCCAGAACACTAGCTCTCCTGCAAGTAAGCCCCACTTGGCCTTCGAAACCAAACATTCTGGGGGCTCATCCTCCTGGTGCAGGACCCCTGGACTATTGAGCCCAGTGTGGGCTCAGACCACTTGTTTCTTGGGGAGAACCTCTGCAATAATAATTATAGTCCTGTTTGTGCATCACCCACTTGGGGGGTATGGATCTTAACTGTACTGTGTCTCTGTACCTCCTACCCATACGCTTGGGGTTCCTTCTTTACATCTTTAATTGTACAAGATCTTGTCTATTAATCTTGCAATCTTTTACATCAACAGTTGCTCTGTATATAGTTGTAACTTTGGTGTGTCCATGAGAAGAGGTGAGCTCAGGGTCTTCCTGCTCTACCATCTGGGCCCCTCCCTTCTTAAATAATTATTTTAAATTCATATACAGTTTTATTGCCAAAAAGCATAATACAATGATCAGTTTCAAAAAAAGATAATTTAGCAAAAAGGTGTATTTCACTACAATGTAATTCTGTACAGGAAAGTGAAGGAATACACAATTAAGGAAAAAACTGTAAAATGTTAAATTTGGCTATTAAAGATCATGTTTATAGCTTTTAATGAATGACCAGAGGCCTTAAAATTGCTGTTATTTTTATTTCATTGGCTACATTTAAAAGGATGATATATCATTTTTAAGTGACAATGGTTACCATAAATGGGAACTCATATCATTTACAACAGCTTACATTTATAGTCAAAATGTTATATGTCAACTAAAAAAATGGGCAAAAAGGCAAATAGTTTTTCAAAATTATTTTAGGAGATAGAAAGACTACAGGCTTAGAAGTTCATATTAATGTACTTAAATGAAGACACTATTCACAGCCTAGGTTTCTGTATAGTTCTCTCTTTCCCATACCCACTGCCTCTCACAGCCTTTGTTTTTTATTTTTATTGTTGTTCTTCTTCTTTAACTAGACTAGTGTGTACAGCTTTCTGATTCCTAAGCACATTGCATTTAAAATGACTTGAAGAGACTACATATAAATACAAAAGATCTACTGCAGAAAATATCAATAACATAAATAATTCCCACATTGAGAAAATACAGGACTTCCCTAGTGATACAGTGGATAAGAATCTGACTGCCAATGCAGGGGGCACTGGTTTCATCCTCAGTCTGGGAAGATCCCACGAGTCACAGAGCAACTAAGCCCATGTGCCTACACTTTAGTGAGCACTTTCTCTAGAGCAAGTGTGTGCCAATATCAATCCCATGTGCTACAACGACTGAAGCCAGTGTTCTGCCAACTACTGACAACACGCTTCAGGGCCAGTGAACCTGCCCACTGCAACAAAGAACCGTCCTCACTCTCTGCAACTACAGAAAGCCTGCACAAAGCCACAAAAACACAGTGCAGTCTAAAAAAAAAAATTATCTTTAAAAAAGAGAAAATACAACATCTAAAACAATAATCCTTAATTTTTCTGCTTACTACAGTTAGTTTTATGAGATGTCTTATAAAGCATTTATAAATTAATTCTTTAATTTATAGATATCTATAAATTAAAGACAACTTTAAGCTGTCCAATTTAAAGACAATTTTAAGCTGTCCAATTTAAGTTGCTCAATTTAAAAAAACTAAAACTTAAATAAGAAAATAATATAAAATACACTTGAAAACCATGAAAGTGAACTTGAACTGGAAATGTAAAAACCTGCCTTGATTAGACAGATTCAACATCACAAAGAGGTCGGTTATGAGTTCTTTTAATAATTTAAGAGAATCCCAATAAATGTTCAGTTCAGTCATTTAGTCATGTCCGACTCTTTGCGACATGGACTGCAGCATGCCAGGCTTCCCTGTCGATCACCAACTCCCAGACCCTACTCAAACTCATGTCCATCGAGTTGGTGATGCCACTTAGCCATCTCATCCTCTGTCATCCCCTTCTCCTCCTGCCTTCAATCTTTCCCAGCATCAGGGTCTTTTCCAAGGAGTTGGCTCTTCACATCAGGTGGCCAAAGAATTGGAGTTTCAGCTTCAGCATCAGTCCTTCCAGTGAATATTCAGGACTGATTTCCTTTAGGATGGAACAATAAATGTTCCAGCTTTAAAAAAAAAATTCCTGGAATTAGACCATTTAATACTGAAAAGCAAAGATGTAACAATGCCAAGAAAATCCTGCAAAAGATGATGAAGTTGAAGGGGCTACCCATCACAGATAATAAAATATATTTAAAAGTCTCTCATATTAAAACAGGCTAGTACTGACACATGGATTAGGCAGACCAATCAAGCAAAATATGAAATCTAAAATTAATTCCAATTACAAACGTGAATGAAATATTTCATAAGGATTGATTCTCATGAGAGGGAAGAACATTTTAATAACCAGTTAGAAAAAATATAAAACTGAATCCATACCTTATCTCATACACTAAAATAAATTCCAATGGATCATAAATTTAAACATTAAAGAAAATGAAACCATATTAATATGAGAAAAAACTGAGTGAATTCCTCTATAGCCAAGAAATGGAGAAAACCTGTCTAATTATGATTCAAACTCTACAAATAATGAGACAGAGAGATAACTTTGATTACTAAATAAAAAAATAAAAACCAAACGGCAAGAAAAACTACAAGAAAAGTAAAATGACAAAATGGAAAAAGTCTTCACAAGTTTTATAATAAATGATCTGTTCAGTCACTCAGTCGTGTCCGACTCTTTGTGACCCCAGGGACTGCAGCATGCCAGGCATCCCTGTTGATCACCATTTCCTGGAGTTTGCTCAAACTCATGTCCATTGAGTCAGTGATGCCATCCAACCATCTTGTCCTCTGTTATCCCTTTCTTCTCCTACCTTCAGTCTTCCTACCATCAGGGTCTTTTCTAATGAGTCAAGTCGTCGCATCAGGTGGCCAAAATATTGGAGCTTCAGCTTTAGCATCAGTCCTTCCAACGAATATTCAGGATTGATTTCCTTTAAGATTGACTGGTTTGATCTTTTTGCTGTCCAAGGGACTCTCAAGAGTCTTCTTCAACATCACAGTTCAAAAACATGAATCCTTCGGCAATCAGCTTTCTTTATGGTCCAACTCTCATATCCATTCGTGACTACATGAAAAAGCATAGCTTTGACTAAATGGACCTGTGTCAGCAAAGTGATGTCTCTGCTTTTTAATATGCCATCTAGGTTTGTCATAGCTTTTCTTCCAAGGAGCAAGTGTCTTTTAATTTCATGGCTGCAGTCACCATCTGCAGTGATTTTGGAGCCCAAAAAAATAAAGCCTCTCAGTTTCCACTGTTTCCCCATCTATTTGCCATGAAGTGATGGGACCAGATGCCATGATCTTCGTTTTCTGAATGTTGAGCTTTAAGCCAACTTTTTCACTCTCCTCTTCCACTTTTATCAAGAGGCTCTTTAGTTCCTCTTCACTTTCTGCCATAAGTGGGTGTCATCTGTATATCTCAGGTTATTGATGTCTCTCCCAGCAATCTTGATTCCAGCTTGTGCTTCATCCAGTCCAGCGTTTCTCATGATGTACTCTGCATATAAGTTAAATAAGCAGGGTGACAATATACAGTCTTGATATACTCCTTTCACAATTTGGAACAGTCTGTTGTTCCATCTCAGGTTCTAACTGTTGCTTCTTGAACTGCAGACAGGTTTTTCAGGAGGCAGGTCAGGTGGTCTGGTATTCCCATCTCTTTCAGAATTTTCCACAGTTTATTGTGATCCACACAGTCAAAGGCTTTAGCATAGTCAATGAAGCAGTAGATGTTTTTCTGAAATTCTCTTGCTTTTTCGATGATCCAACAGATGTTGGCAATTTGATCTCTGGTTCCTCTGCCTTCTCTAAATCCAGCTTGAAAATCTGGAAGTTCACAGTTCATATACTACTGAAGGCTGGCTTAGAGAATTTGGAGCATTATCTTGCTAGCATGTGAGATGAGTGCAATTGTGCGGTAGTTTGAGCATTCTTTGGCATTGCCTTTCTTTGGGATTGGAATGAAAACTGACCTTTTCCAGTCCTGTGGCCACTGCTGAGTTTTCCAAATTGCTGGCATATTGAGTGCAGCACTTTCACAACATCATCTTTTAGGATTTTAAATAACTCAACTGGAATTCCATCACCTCCCCTAGCTTTGTTCATAGTGATGCTTCCTAAGGCCCACTTGTCTTCGCATTCCAGGGTGTCTGGCTCTAGGTGAGTGATCACACCATCATGGTTATCTAGGTCATGAAGGTCTTCTTTGTATAGTTCTTCTGTGTATTCTTGCCACCTCTTCTTAATATCTTCTGCTTCTGTTTGGTCCATAACATTACTGTCCTTTATAGTGCCCATCTTTGCATGAAATGTTCCCTTGGTATCTCTAGTTTTCTTGAAGAGATCTCTACTCTTTTCCATTCTATTGTTTTCCTCTATTTCTTTGACTGATCACTGAGGAAAGCTTTCTTACCTCTCCTTGCTATTCTTTGGAACTCTGCATTCAAATGGGTATATCTTTCCCTTTCTCCTTTGCCTTTCACTTCTCTTATTTTCTCAGCTATCTGCAAGGCCTCCTCAGACAACCATTTTGCCTTTTTGCATTTCTTTTTCTTGGGGATGGTCTTGATCACTGCCTCCTGTACAATGTCACGAATCTCCGTCCATAGTTCTTCAGGCACTCTGTCTATCAGATCTAGTCCTTTGAATCTATTTCTTGCTTCTACTGTATAATTGTAAGGGATTTGATTTAGGTCATTCCTGAATGGTCTAGTGCTTTTCCCTACATTCTCCAATTTAAGTCTGAATTTGGCAATAAGGAGTTCATGATCTGGGATCTCAGTCAGCTCCCAGTCTTGTTTTTGCTGACTATCAAGAGCATCTCCATCTTTAGCTGCAAAGAATATAATCAATCTGATTTTGGTATTGACCATCCGGTGATGTCCACGTGCTGAGTCTTGTCTTGTGTTGTTGGAAGAGGGTGTTTGCTAAGACCAGTGCATTCTCTTCACAAAACTCTATTCGCATTTGCCCTGCTTCATTCTGTACTCCAAGGCCAAATTTGCCTGTTACTCTAGGAGAAGGCAATGGCATCCCACTCCAATACTCTTGCCTGGAAAATCCAATGGACTAAGAAGCCTGGTGGGCTACAGTCCATGGGGTTGCTAAGAGTCAGACACAACTGAGCGACTTCACTTTCACTTTTCACTTTCATGCATTGGAGAAGGAAATGGCAACCCACTCCAGTGTTCTTGCATGAAGAATCCCAAGGACAGGGGAGCCTGGTGGGCTGCCGTCTATGGGGTTGCACAGAGTCAGGCACAACTGAAGTGACTTAGCAGCAGCAGCCAGGTGTTTCTTGACTTCCTACTTTTGCATTCCAATCCCCTATGATGAAAAGGACATCTTTTGGGGGTGTTAGTTCTCAAAGGTCTTGTAGGTCATCATAGAACCGTTCAACTTCAGCTTCTTCAGCATTAGTGGTTGGGCCATAGACTTGGCTTACTGTGATATTGAATGGTTTGCTTGTAAATGAACAGAGATCGTATCTTTTTTTGGTGAGATCCAACTTTCTCCTGCTGATGGTTGTTCAGCAGCTAGCTGCAATTTTGGAGTTCTCGCAGGAGGGGATGAGCACATGTCCTTCTACTCTGCCATCCTGTCCTACTGTTTTGATCATAAATGATGGGACTATACATTTTATATACATGTGTGTGTGTGTGTATAAACATATATAATTATATAATTTCCTAAAATAGAGGGAAAAAGGACAAATAATCATACAAAAACTGGGCTAGAAAAAAAAAATAACTGAAAAATAAGTAAAATGGCTGTTAATCATATGAAAAAACCCTCAATATTCTTCCTAAGAGCAGTGAAAACTAAAACTATGAAGACATTAATTCTTTTATCTATTAAACAGGTAAAAGCAATGTTTGATAACATGCTTTGTAGGTAAGGTTATGAGAAACCAATCATTCTAAAAATGTTGGTGAAACACAAAATATTTAATACAGCCCCTTAAAAGAGAACTAGGCAATAATTAGCAAAATTACATATTCATTTGTTCTTTGACCCATCAATCTTGTTTTAGACATTAATTTCAAAGACACAGTAGCAAATATATGAAAAGACATACACTGGTCAAAAACAATGAGAAGACAAGGAAAGTCATGGAAGGACTGTTATAATAGCAAAAATCTTGGAATGATACAAATGTTAATGAAGAGGCAGCAAACTAAACAAAATTATAGTACCTTCTCACAGTGGAGTTCCCCACAGCTCTGATGTTATCTCAGGAATATCTTGTTAACTCAAAAGATCACATGGAGGAAATGTGTACGGCATGCTAGCTTATATATATATTAATAAAAAAAGGCTGAAAATATATACATATATACATACACACACACACACCAAAAATGGCCTATTATGTTAAAAAAAAAAAAAACAATGAAAAAGCTTAAACCATAAACTTAAGATTATAATTAAAGGAGAAGGGAAGGAACAGAGTACAAATAAGATATATGTCACATAGTTATAAAATTAAATTAAATTTTAATGCAGGAATTCCTAAAAGTCAAAAATGATAGAAGTGAATTTAAACATGTGGCCAGTTGGAGGTCAACCTATACAGTAAGAGACTATGCTAAGTAATTTTAAAACAAGCAATTTGTATATCCCAAGTGAGATAAACACAAAAGTAAAGAGAATTTAGGAACAAAACATACTTTATAGGAATCATATTGTTGAACTGGTATTGGTAGTATTAGTTTTACTATTTTGAGACTGTTGACTGTACACTGTGGAATAAATCAAGGATTATTATTTGATACTCTAATACTATCATTTCTGGAGCCTAGAAAAAACTGATTCTTCGTGATGAAAAAAGAGATAAAGCTGTAAGACTGAAGGAGACAAGTGAACTAATTTGTCATTTTGAAAACTGCCTATACATGAACTATACCACAAGATGAGCAAACAAGGGATGTAAGGATTTCTCTCCTGATAGAAATATTTCTGCCCTCAAAAATGAATTATGCATTTTAAAAAGCACAATGAATTCTTCAATCAAAATATCAGCATTCTGCACTTCCTAAAAAGTAATGGTCTGTGCATTTTTCCTCAATAAAGAGATAATCAAGCATTCATTATTTTGCCTCCATATGGAAGAACATAGCACACAACCTATGCAGAAGTTCCACCAATAGAAAACAAAAAAGAGAGAAAAATCTGAATGTGAGAGAACTTCTAAATCCAACTACCAATTTAATAAAAGTAGTATAAAATAAAATTCAATGATACCACCAAATGCCATGAAATCAGGGGATGCAATCAGTAAACAAGTGACTTGGTTTCTTTAACAAATAAATTGGGGGGAGGGGGATAGAGAACGAGAAAACAAACAATAGATTAAAAGAGATACCAATCACACAATGTATGCATCTTCTTAGGATCAGATTCAAAAACAGAATTTTATATTATGATAGGGACTTCTCTGGTGGTCCAGTGGTTAAGAATCTGCCAATACAAGGGACACAGGTTCAATCCCTGGTCTGGGAAGATTTTACAGGCTTCAGAGCAACTACGCCTGTGTGGCACAACTACTAAGCCCCTGCTCTAGAGCCTGAGAAACGCAACTACTTAAGCCCTTGCGCCTACCGCCTGTGCACCCAAACAAGAGAAACCACCACATATGAGAAGGCTGGATCCTGCAACAAGAGAACAGCTCCCGCTCACGGCAGCTAGAGAAAGCCCGCATGCAGCAACAAAGACCAAGAGTAGCTAAAATAAGTAAATATATACATATATATATAAAATGATATTTAGAAGCAATTTTAATGTTCTGGTTAATTTAAGAAATTACTTTGTGTGTGATTTAAGTGTTAAGATTTAGATACTATAAGTGAGGTTAGAATTTTTTCAAGTATAGTTAATTTACAATACTGTGTTAGTTTCAAGTATACAGCAAAGTGATTTAGTTATATATTTTTCAGATTATTTTCCCATTATAGGTTATTATAAAATACTGAATATAGTTTCCTGTGCATGCATGCTCAGCTATGCCTGACTCTTTGTGACCCCATGGATTGCAGCCCACCAGGCTCCTCTGTCCATGGAATTTTCCCAAGAATACTGAAGTGGGTTGCCATTTCCTACATCAAGGAATCTTCCCAACCCAAAGATAGAACCCACGTCTCCTCCACTGCAGGCGGTTTCTTTACAGCTGAGACACCAGGAAAGCCACTGAGCCACTGTGCTATACAGTAATTCCTTGCTGTTTATCTGTTTTATATATACTAGTTTGTACCTGTTAATCCCATACTCAATTTAAACTTCCCAACCCCTCTTTTGGTAACCATAAATGTGTTATTCTTTGTGAGTCTATTTCTATTTTGAATATAAGTTCACTTGTATCATTTTTTTAGATTCCATACATAAGTGACATGATATTTGTCTTTCTCTGACTTACTTCATTTAGTATGATAATCTCTAGGCCCAGTCATGTTGCTACAAATGACAGTTTTATTTTTTTTTTAATTGTTAAAATTCTTCTCTCTCAGAGATACAAGAAAAATAATGTAGGGCTCAAAAGTTACAGTGCTTAAATTTTCTTCAAAATAAATGGGTGGGGTATAGATGCAACAGCTATAGATGCAACCAGATTAACCATGTGTCTGTAGTTAAGGTTAGGTGATAGGTAAATGGAAGTTCACTCCACTATTCTGATTAATTTTTATATGTTTAAAATTTTCCTTCAATAAAAGACTACCCAAAGCTTTTGGTTTCTACTTCCAAACAGCAAATGTATTTTTGATGAACACTTTCTAGCTATGAGCCCCTCTTCAACACTAAAACACTACAAATCTCTTTTTGAAAATATATGGTATTACAAATATTGTATATTAACACATATATGTGGAAACTAGAAAAATAGTGCAGATGACCTTATTTGCAAAGCAGAAATACAGACACAAGTGTAGAGAACAAATGTATGAATACCGAAGGTCAAAACGGTGGGGTGGGAGGAACTGGGCTTGACACATGTACACGATTGATACTACATATAAAATAGACAATTGAGGAGAACATACTGGGTAGAACAGGGAACTCTACTCAATGCACCATGGTGTCCTAAATGGGAAGAGGACATATGTATATGTATGGGGGATTCACTTCACTATGCAGGAGAAGCTAACACAACATTGCAAAGCAACTGTACTCCAATAAAAATTAAATTTTAAAAAATATATGGTTTTATTATGAAATAGTTCAAAAACCATTAAATAGAAATAACAAAACCAACAGCTATGTTGCTACCACCTACTATAAGATATCAAAAATATTATGTTTCCCAAAATTATATTCCCCTTCTGTCCACTTCTCTCTACCCTCTCCAAAGGTTACCACTATTTGAATCCAATGATGGATTCCACATATGGAAACTGGTCTTCAACGACAGCTCTCCAATGAACAATATCTCTAGGTGGTCAAGCCCATGTTTAGACATTTGAATTGGGGTTGGCCCTATGAGTTGCTTTTGATCAGTAGAATGTGGTGAAACTGATACTATGTGAGTTCTTAAGGGATGGGTCAGAAGAAGCCTTGAAACCTCCACCTGGCCTTAGTACAACACTGGCTCTTAGGTCCCTCCTTTCTGGAGCCCAGCAGCCACCTTGTGAAAAGTCCAGACCTCATGGGAAGGCCATGCAAAGACAGAGCTCTCAGCTGAAAGTCAGCACCAACAGCAACCATCAGCCACAAGAGCCAGGTGCCTTGGAAATCCAGTGCAGCAGAGCCCTTATCCCAGCCACCACCTGCATTAGAAATCCCAAGAAAGCTGAACCAAGTCAATCAACAGAACCATGAGAGGTAAGAAAAAAGTTGATGGTTTAAGCCACTAAGTTTGCAAATGATTTTTTTTTACACAACAGAACACTACTTGTCTATACTTTTACTACCTATTAATGAATTAAAATACTCTAATACTCTAATTCATTGTAAAAATACCTACTATATTTATGGATACTTTTCTACTACTTGCACTTGTCACAAAGATGAGATACCAGACCAGGGGTCCGCAAACATGGATGTATGCACCAAATCTGCCTGCCTTTGTACAGCCCAGCAAGCTAAGAAGAATATTATGTTTTTAAGTGACAGGAAAAAACAAAAAAAGAGTACTTCGTGACACATGAAAATTATTTGAAATTCAAATTTCAGTGTCCTAAATAAAACTTTTTTGGAACACAGGTATGCTCACTGATTTCTGTATTATTTATGAACACTGTCTTTTATTTTGGCTGTTTTGAAGATGCAACAGCAGAACTGAATAGCTGTGACAAAGACCCTAGAGGCAGTAAAGCCTAAATATTTACTATGTGGACCTTAGCAGAAAAAGTTTGCCAACCATTGCCATAAACTTATTTACCAAATTCATCTCATGGAGCAGAGAAACACATTAAAGTAGATGAGAAATAATCCATGGACACCCTAAAATGGACCCAGAGGAACAGGCAGAGATTAGCCTTTAAAATAGCATCAGGCAAAGTCTAGTAAGAAAAACAGAAACAATTATTCCCCTACCACCAGATACATATATCAACAGATTAAAAGAAAGATTGGGCTTCCCTTGGTGGCTCAGACAGTAAAGAATCTGCCTGCAATGCAGGAGACCTGGGTTCGATCCCTGGGTTGGAAAGATCCCCTGGAAAGAACACTGAAATTTGAAGATCCCCTTCCTAGGTGGAGCTAGCAGTAAAGAACTGCCTGCCAGTGCAGGAGACATAAGAGATACGGGTTCTGTCACAGAGTGGGGAAGATCCCCTGGAGGAGGGCACAGCAATCCACTCCAGTATTCTGGCCTAGAGAATTTCATGGACAGAGGAGTCTGGCAGGTTACAGTCCACAGGGTTGCAAAGAGTCAGCAAACACGACAAGTGACTTAGCACAAGCACAAAAGAAAGACTGGGGGAAGAGGAGAACGTGGTTTCAAGATCATCTGAACTCCCTGCTGCTGCTACTGCTGCTAAGTCGCTTCAGTCGTGTCCGACTCTGAACTCTCTAGTCACAGAAAAATAACATAACAGATCCTAAAGAGTATGTTAACTACAGCTTCCTCCCAGAGTAAAACAAGGTCAAACTGAAATGGAGTGGTAAGGAGGGAGGCGAGGAGGTTCACTCAAACATTTTGAAGTTCTACAAAATGACAGCATGTATGAAGTACTCTAGGGCTGAATATTAAAAAGCCCTGAAATGCCAATAATTTCCCAGTTATTTACAAGCATTTGGGCCCATATAATTGTAAGACAGACATTATCTGATTATTCTTTTACTATTAAACTTTGACATTTCTCATATGAGCTCTTGAGAGATTCAAGCAAAATTCCAAGACAACTTTGGTTTTGGAATTTAATCTGTAGACCAGTGGATCCCAACAAAATGAAGATACTATAAAAATTTATAATAACAATAGTAGTGAAATCTGGAATACTATTATCTCCATTTTATTGAGGATTACCAGAGTTAAGTATAGTTGATTCTTGAGTAATTTGGGGGTTAAGGGTGTCAGCTCAACAGTTGAAAGTCCATGCATAGTTTAGACTCGGCTCTCCATATATGCAGTCCTTCTCTGTCCAAGCCAAATTAGACAGCCCAGACGGTAAAGCGTCTGGCCGTGATACAGGAGACCCAGGTTGAATCCCTGGGTTGGGAAGATACCCGGGAGAAGGAAATGGCAACCCACTCCAGTACTCTTGCCTAGAAAATTCCATGGATAGAGGAGCCTCGTGGGCTACAGTCCACAGGGTCGCAAAGAGTTGGACACAACTGAGGGACTTCACTCACTCACTCACTCTCTGTCCAAGACTCTACATTTCTGGGTTCAGCCAACCAGGGATGTAGTACTGTAGCTTTACCACTGAAAAAAATGTACATATAAGCGGACCCATGCAAATCCATGTTGTTGAAGGGTCAACTGTACCTGCTCAAAGTCAGAGAACGAACACATGGCAGATTCTGACTTCAACCCCAGAATCTGGGCTCTCAACCCCTATGCCTTCCTGCTTTTCGAAAGTTAACAGTGAACAGCCAAATAAATATAAGCCTAATAACATAGAGGTGGAAACAAAAGTCAAAAATATGCTATTAAGCCTCCAAGAAGCTTAACAACACAGTATCGTTAATGTCAATGTCAAATACAGTATTTTTATCATTTTATTTCACAACAGTAGTTTTGTTTCTTTTTTTACACTACCTCAATTTAATATTAGTTGAAATTAAAAAAAAAAAAAAACCTCAGCTCTAGAATGCATGTTAATCAATGCTGATTGATTACTTAGCCTGCATAATGAGCAGAAATCAATATACACCTAAATTCTGAAAGATAAGTGTAATTACACAGAACACAAGTATCTAAAACACAGAGCTATTACAGTCAAAGACCTTTAGCCTAAAACTCAAAAGAAAAGATAACTTCAGAAAAAGTAATAGATTATGGCGAACTGAGAGAGATATAAAGAATTTTAATAAGGCTGTCCCCCCTGACCTTTTCCAACAAAGAAACTCTATAAAAAGGAAATACAAAGACCATTCAATGAAATGAGTATGAATGAAAGAAGGAATCCAGATACATTAGACAGTGATTGCTCCACTCAGATTTCACATTCATTTTAATTTGGGAGGTGGGGAAGTGAGTAGTCATGCATTTTCCCCACAAAATAGGAATACACAGAGTACCTATGTACCCTGCAGCAAGCAGCTCCTGTGCGAGCACATCAGTCACAGGGATGAGCGGTCACAGGTGCTGGCCTGGGGCACCATGAAAGCACCTTCTCACTTTCGTTTTCTACTACAGGTTCTTAAGTTCTGACTCTGCAGGAGCGTGAGTCCTGCTTCCCTCTCTCTCACATTGTATTTTAGACTACACTCTAAAAATACATCCTGGTGGCTCAGCCATAAAGAATCCACCTGCAATGCAGGAGACCCGGGTTCGATTCCTAGGTCAGGAAGATCGCCTGGAGAAGGGAATGGCTAGCAACTCCAGTATTCTTGTCTGGAGAATTCCATGGGCAGAGGAGCCTGGTGGGCTACAGACCAAGGGGTCGCAAAGAGTCGGACACGACTGAGCGACTAAGCACACATGGATACAACTGGCTTAATAACACGTTAGGTGTTCATGGATAATAACTGCATTTTTCCTAGGGCTTGTATGTTCTCAAGATTGCACACCATTATTGTTTCTGGGGGACAACTGTTCAGGTTTACTGGACTAAATTAACAAAATCAAGTCAAACCCTTGAAGAACATACAATAGATACTTAAGAGTAAATAAACTCAGGTCTGTAAACTCATTTGTACTTGATACTCACCGAAATATTTTGTACATACTTCAATTCTATGTTTGAAATCAAAGAAAATAACGGTTGTGATACTAAGGAGACACAAACAAAGGAAATATTTATAACAATAAATCTTTTTTTTTTTTTTTTTTTGCCACCTTACCAGGCATGCAGGATCTTAATTTCCCAACCAGGGATCCAACCTGTGCCACTTACATTTGGAGTTCAGAGTCTTAACTGCTGGACTGCCAGGGAAGTCCCATAACAAATATTCTTGAGTGTGAATGTATGTGTTCATATATATACACTTATATATGTATCACATATATATAATATATAAATGTGTTCAGATATGTATTTCTCCACAAAATGTTCCAGGAGTTCACAATTAAGGTTTAATACAATGCCGCATTTGCCAAAATAAAAACACCTTAATGTTCTAGCAGAATTACTACTATAAATAATTTGGATCATGTAAAATCAAATGTTAAATTACTGAGATTCTAAATAAAATTATTAGCAAATTACATTATATTATTTCATCTTTGAAATCTGAACCCTCAAAAGTCAATATGAAACTCTACATTTAAAAGAGGGTGTGTTAACCATTTACCTTGAAACCAGGTCTTCACATTTCAGTTGACTTAAGACATTGCTTACCTAAATTAATATATATACAGTATGGGGCAGGTAAGAAAAATTAAAAAGCCCAAGTCTAAACTTGCTAAACAGGCTTAAGTCTAAAATCATGGAGCTGGGACTTTCCTGGTGGTGTAGTGGTTAAGACTCCATATTTCCACTACAAAGGACATGAGTTTGATCCCTGGTCAAGGAGCTAAGATCTCACATGCTACATGGTGTGGCAAAAACAAAAACATGTTTTTAATTAAAAAATAAAATTAAGTTATGGAGTAAAAGTGCTATAATGATTAGTAGGATGTGGCAGAACCACAGACACCCTGACCTGGGCCAACTTAGAAAGTTTTCCTGAAACTTAACAAAACACAAATCTGATAAACTTAGACATGATTATGGAACTGAAAATGCCAATTCAAAAATATTCAAGTAAATATCAGAATAATTTCTCTGCATACAATGAGTATTTAAAACCCTAGGAATTTGTACATTTTGCTATTAGAATTTTCTTTCCCAGTCATGAACTCTACCCCAGAAGTTTTACCATATTTAGTGCTAACTTTGGCAGTGTCTAGAAACACAATAGCCTATATTCTAACTTCCACCTACTTTAGAACCTCCTTTGCTGCTACTACACCTGACAATCCAGCCTACCTACATAGAAACTCCCTCTTTATGTCAAAACAAAAAAGGGGACTGTAATACAATGCATTTCATATTTTCAAAATGCCAGAGTTATAACATTTAAGGTGGGAAAAATAAAACCTATAGGAAGGGTCAGCCAAAACAGAACCTCACAGAAGAAACTGCATTTGAGATAGGCTTTGAAGAATGAGCAGAATTTTGAAAGCTAGAGATGGTGTGAGAGCTGGACTTTCCAGTTAAAAACGATGGCATGAGCTCTCACCACCAGGCAGGAGTGCCATCTTTCTTGGTGGGAGCACAATTCTATTAACTAAGCCAGCATTGATTTAGAATTTGCTGGGTCTCAGACACCCTTAACCATATTATTTTTATTGAAATATAGTGGATTAAAATGTTGTGTTAATTTCTGCTGTATAGCAAAGTGATTTAGTTATATCTGTGTGTGTGCTCAGTTGTCTTTGATTCTCTGCAACACTGTGGGCTGTAGCCCGCCAGGCTTCTCTGTCCGAGGGATTCTCCAGGCAAGAATACTGGAGAGGTAGCCATTCCTTCCTTCACGGGATCTCCCCGACCCAGGGATCAAACCTGTGTCTGCCATGTCTCCTGCATTGCAGGTGGATTCTTTACCTACTGAGCCACCTAGGAAGACCCTTGGCTTGTATATATATTTATATTCTTTTCCATTATGGTTTAAATATATTTTTTATATATTCTTTTCCATTATGAATATTGTTCCTTGTGCTATACAGTAGGACTTTGTTGTTTAGCAAACACTATTCTTAATGCTTTCTATGCATCTGCTCAATTAATCCTCACAATAATAAAGTGAGACAAGTTGTTCAGTCGTGTCCAACTCTTTGCGATTCCATGAACCGCAGCACACCAGGCCTCCCTGTCCATCACCAACTCCCGGAGTTCACCCAAACCCATGTCCATCGAGTTGGTGATGCCATCCAGCCATCTCATCTTCTGTCATCCCCTTCTCCTCCTGCCTTCAATCTTTCCCAGCATCAGGGTCTTTTCAAATGAGTCAGCTCTTCGCATCAAGTGGCCAAAGTATTGGAGTTTCAGCTTCAGCATCAGTCCTTCCAATGAACACCCAGGACTGATCTCCTTTAGGATGGACTGGTTGGATCTCCCTGCAGTCCAAAGGACTCTCAAGAGTCTTCTCCAACACCACAGTTCAAAAGCATCAATTCTTCGGCGCTCAGCTTTCTTTATAGTCCAACTCTCACATCCATACATGACTACTGGAAAAACCATAGCCTTGACTAGATGGACCTTTGTTGACAAAGTAATGTCTTTGCTTTTTAATATGCTGTCTAGGTTGGTCATAACTTTCCTTCCAAGGAGTAAGCATCTTTTAATTTCATGGCTGCAGTCACCATCTGCAGTAATTTTAGAGTCCAAGAAAATAAAGCCTCTCACTGTTTCCACTGTTTCCCCATCTATTTCCCATGAAGTGATGGGACTGGATGCCATGATCTCAGTTTTCTGAATGCTGAGCTTTAAGCCAACTTTTTCACTCTCCTCTTCCACTTTCATCAAGAGGCTCTTTAGTTCTTCTTCACTTTCTGCCATAAGGGTGGTGTCATCTGCATATCTGAGGTTATTGATATTTCTCCCAGCAGAGTAATTTGCTCACAATCACCTAGTTACTAAGATATTACCCTGATGGAAGAGAGCCTGCAGGGATGAAGCTGAGTGAAGGAACCATGAAAAAGAGGGAAAAAGAGTACATTACCCCTTCAGGAAAGCCTGTGGTCAGTTTAGACACGGTCACTTCTGAGGGACAGAATCACTTTTACTTTGCCTATATCTGTCCTTTCCACATTCCCACAATATGTTAGTTTAATCATCAAAACAATAAGAAATGTAAACATCAGCACCACTGAGTCTTATCTGCAACATAAATGATCAGCTCCCATAAGTCCACACCTTATATAATTATATAATATACAATATGTTATATAATATATAATACACCTTATATAATAAATACATCTAGCCTTATATGCTTTCTTTGTCTCATTAATTCTGGGCACTGCTGAATCAGTGGTGAACAGCAGTGACAAATAATTTAAGAACACAAAAGTTTTTTCCTGGGTAGGGGGAGAGACTGGGGAAGTAGAAATATGTGTATGCTATATATATATGGAAGAAGAAAGTGACATCCAAATGGGGAGGAAAAAAATGAAGACCTTTGGGGCAGGTTAATCTGAAACTAAATTCTAACAAAATTATTTTTACAATTCAGTCCCTAGGCATAATAAGATCTCTGAATTTTAACAGTAATTGTACCAACTGTTCATTAAATAATCTTTGTGTGCATATGCGCCCTCCATTGTACTCAAGGCTTCTTAAGTGTAATGAACAATACATGGCTGCATTTTATGTATGACTTTACGAGGTGTGTAGTTTCCCCAAAGTCAGTGAAACAGAAGGGAAGGAGCTTACATATACAGAATTACTTAGGGATGAAATGACTCCCTTTACAATAGTCTCTGAACCCTTATTTCATTAAGGAGAAACTTGGTTTAGTTTGGAGACTTTAATACTTCAACAAGTGCTCGTGCTCAGTTGTTAAGTTGTGTCCAACTCCTTTGCGACTCCACAGATTGCAGCCTACCAGGCTCTGCCATCCGTGGGATTTCCCAGGCAAGAACGCTGGAGTGGGCTGCCATTTCCTACTTCAGGTGGTCTTCCTGACCCAGGGACTGAACTTCCATCTCCTGCATCAGCAGGCAGATTCCTTACTGCTAAAGTTGAAGGGAAGCCCTTCAACAAAGAGCTAATCTTGCCTTAAAAAAATACAGAAAGCAGTTCTTGGACCAAAGCCTAGAGAGAATTTTGTAACACTGTTTTATTTTCATCATGTTCTTTATGTTCATTTTCTATTTCAGAGAAGCCATAAGGATCCTCAATTGCAATAGTGATGTTTCCTTTCTGAAAAAAAAAATTTAATTTATATTTGTGAGTTGTTTTAAAGAATACTTATGTAAATAAGGTAGTACAGGGATATAGCAAAAAATCATGGGCTCTGAGATCAGAGCCAGACTGTCTGGAACTGAAATTCAGCTGTCTCTTAATATCTCTTAATAATCCATTGCTCTAATCTCTCTAATCATCAACTCCCTCATTCATAAAATGGTATCAGTAATTACACCTATCTCATAGCAATGTTGGAGAAGGCAATGGCACCCCACTCCAGTACTCTTGCCTGGAAAAATCACATGGACAGAGGAGCCTGATAGGCTGCAGTCCATGGGGTCACTAAGAGTCGGACACGACTGAGCGACTTCACTTTCACTTTTCACTTTCATGCACTGGAGAAGGAAATGGCAACCCACTCCAGTGTTCTTGCCTGGAGAATCGCAGGGACGGGGGAGCCTGGTGGGCTGCCATCTATGGGGTCGCATAGAGTGGGACACAACTGAAGCAATTTAGCAGCAGCAGCAGCAGCATAGCAATGTTGTAAAAATCAGATGAGTTAATACAACCAATGATCGTAAAACCACAGTTGGCACATAGAAGACTCTCAGTAAATGTCTTACCATTCAAAAAAAAAAAAGGGGGGGGGGAGGAGGGAAATGTAACAAATTTCAATGAGCCATTTTTTAAAAATCATCCTTGTCAACTGAGGTCAATAATTTAAATATCTAAATAATTATCTTCTTTCCCTGGAAAGCACAGAAGACAGGAAAAGCTACATTCAAGGAACCTAAGAGGTCAGGAAAACAGCACACAAGACAATCACTTAGGGACCCTAGACTATTAAAATTGTCCGTTAGCAAAGTAGACATTATGCAATTGTCAAGACCCGCAGAACTATACGATATGAAAAGTGAACACTACTGTAAACTATGGGTTTTATTAGTAATAATATACCAATATGTATTCATCAGTTTTAACAAATGTGGCATGCAAAGTGCAAGATGTCAATAACAGCAAACTTTGTGTGGAGTTGGGGGAGACAGTGGTACATGGGAGGCCTCTATACTTCCTACTCAATCTTTCTGTAAACCTAAAACTTCTTTTGAAACCAAAGTCTCTTAATTTAGAGGTGATATTCAAAAGATGGGCATCAAGTACAAGAGACCTCCCCCAGGCAGATAAGGGTGGTAGGACATACAAAGGATGATTTGAACAAAAGCACAGATACAAGGAGTAGGTATATTTGGGGAACAGGCAAAAGGATAAATTCTGAGGACTTCAAAGTTATTGTAGATATTGCAATCAAAAGGCTAAATTGACAGCCTACAAAATTTACTCTTAAATGCTAATTTTGTATTTTTGCAACTCTGCTCTATCATGGATATTACAATAATAGTTTTCCTGATGTCTCTTTCTTTGTTTCTCTCTTCTCAAACCAAAGCTTTTTAGTGGCTTTTGGCCAAAAGACATTAAGGTTCTGATTTGAAGATCACAAGAATGAAATCTGAGGACCATGCTGACCAAATTAGCTTGGCTTTATTCCTTAACAAAAGACTGTCCCTAGTACAAGAAATACAAGAAGAGTGTATGTACAAGTTACAATAAACCTAGCTCCAACATTAGGTTATTTATCTCGGGTGGTGAGTTAGAAATGTCACACCCTTCTCCAAATAATCACACATGACACTTATCTATAATAGATAGTCACGTATTCAAGTTTTTGGTACACCTATTACTAAACATGAATATGCCATGAAAATAATTTTTATCAACAATAATTAATACTATGTTCCATTAAGTTTAACAGCAAAACCTAAAGTTAGAAAATGACATTCTAAATATTGAATTTTAACTTCTTTATGAATTTTCTCGCCATCTCTTAAGGGGAAATGAAAAAAGTGTGAAAAAAGTGAAAGCTGCAATTTAAGTATAGATTCTCATAAATAGAGCAAGCATTTGAAGGAACAAACTTTGTACTGCCAAAGTAAATTATGTGATTAAATACTTAAGAAAAAAATTTCAAACTTAGTAAGGACAATTTTGTGGGTATCTACTTAGGAAAGTTAAGTCTCAACTTTCCATTCAAGTCATGGATTGTTCTCTGCTGTCTCAGAATTTCACATTTGTCAATACTAAAGGGAAAAAATTTCATAATGCGGACTTCCCTGGTAGTCCAGTGGCTAAGACTCTGCACTCCCAAGGCAAGGGGCCCAGGTTTAAAACCTAATGGGGGGAACTAGATCCCACATGCCACAACTGAGAGTTGGCAGGCTGTCACTAGAGATGCTGTGTGTCACAACTAAAAAGGTTCATGTGACGCAACTAAGACCTGGTGCAACCAAATAAAGTAAATATTTTTTAAAAAATTCAGAATAAAGGTTTCCATGTTGAATCATAATTTAGTTAAGAGATTATACAACCTTGACCAGAGTATAAGGCATAACAATGTAATGTGAGTAGCTAAGCTCCTGATGCTGTTGCTAAGTCAAATCAGTCGTGTCCAACTCTGTGCGACCCCATAGATGGCAGCCCACCAGGCTCCCCCGTCCCTGGGATTCTCCAGGCAAGAACACTGGAGTGGGTTGCCATTTCCTTCTCCAATGCATGAAAGTGAAAAGTGAAAGTGAAGTCGCTCAGTCGTGTCCGACTCTTCAGGACCGCATGGACTGCAGCCTACCAGGCTTCTCCATCCATGGGACTTTCCAGGCAAGAGTACTGGAGTGGGGTGCCATTTTCTTCTCCAAGCTAAGCTCCTAGGACAACTATAAAGAGCAGATACCAACCATGGATTCTTATCCAGCCAGTGATTTACCAGGCTGTCAGGTATTAGTGTTCCCAGACTTTATCCCTTAAGGATCTTTCTTAAAAGCTGGCATTCCACATTTTACTGTTATATTGACCAAAAATGAGTGATCACAAAGTAAAACAATGTAGGGCTAGTTTCCACCAATGACACTTGCAAAGGTAAAGAAGAAAGTAGTAATACTGTCATGTGGGAAGGTCAGGAAGCAGGCCCTCTTGAGTACTTTCTTGAGCTATAAACTGGTGTGTGCTAAGTCACTTCGGTCATGCCCACCTGTTTGCAACCCTATGGACTGTAGCCCACCAGGCTCCTCTGCCCATGGTATTCTCCAAGCAAGAATACTGGAGTGGGTTGCCTTGCCCTCTTCCAAGGAATCCTCCCAACCCATAGGTCAAACTTGCATTTCCGGCAGCTCTGGTGTTACAGGCAGGTTCTTTACCACTGAGCCACTGGGAAAGCCCATAAACTGGTATAATGGATCATCTGAAGGAAGATGTGGTTCTACTCAAAACAGAAAAGGGACATAAAAATGCCTAGATCCTTTGTGCAGGTTTCACTTTGGGCAACATGATAAGGCTCCATAGGTCCTGGAGATGAACAGTTACGACCCCTCAGTCTTTAAGGCAATGAAAAAGAGCCTAGAAAAGCCACAGCTGCACAGTGCCACCTGCGTTTGGAAGCAGCCTGGTCCTTTGACCCCGGTGCCATGTTATAAAAAAAAGTTCAGAAACATAGTGACTGATGCCTCTATAATGAACATGTATTATTTCTGCAATAAACAGAGGAATAAATACGGTTATTGTTCTTCAGTCGCTAAGTCGTGTCCATCTCTGACGCCATGGACTGCAGCATGCCGGTCTTCCCTGTCCTTCACTATCTCCAGAATTTGCTTAAACTTATGGCCATTGAGTCAATGATACCATTCAACCATCTCATCCTCTGTCGCCCCCTTCTCCTGCCTTCAAGCCTTCCCAACATCAGGGTCTTTTCCAATGAGCCTGGTGGCAGAGTATTGGAGCTTCAGCATCAGTAAATATACATGAAACAAACATAACAATAAAAAGAACTATGAACCAAGCATGGAGCTTTATGATTTAACGCTTAGAACAACTCTACAGTACTACTAATTATGCCTGTTTTCCAGATAAGAAAGCTAAGATACAAGTCAATGAACCCTAGCGAGAGAAATTCAGACAGCCTGTATTCTGCAGATTTCTCATACTTCATATTTTCCTGACACCTTACAATCTTCACAAATAGGGCATGAATAACCCACCCAGGTGCCAGGCACACCAGTGTGATAAGGCTGGTCTCTGCCACAACAAGTCCTCCTCTTGTCAACCTTAACTGTGACCCGGTGACTTTCAAATATACCCGTGAAATCCCCGCATGCCTCTGGCTTGCATAATCCATCCTGACCTCTTAAAACTCCTTCCATTCATCCCTCTGCATGTCCCACCATGCCCCACTCTCCTAGGACTCGTAAATGTGATATATTTCTTTCACTTTCATACACCTCTCTGTGCTGTCATTCCACACCTGTGAGCAATTGATCATCCAAAAAAAAAAAAAAAACCATTTTCAAGTAGCATCATTATTCCTTACAACACAATCTGACTCTTAAACCCTAGATCTTTATTACTATTTTACAGATAATATTTGCAGTGAATAGTCTGAAAAAAAGTTACAAAGCAACTGAGAGACCAACATCAAATGAGTGAGATTTTTTGTTTTGGAACAAAGGGAGTTGGGGTTTATTGGTATTTACTTGACTATGTTTATGATTTTTTTTCAGGAATGAACAATATTTGCTTTTATAATAAAAAAGTTGTTTAAAAAAATTTACTTAATCAAAAGCAATAATTAAAGATGGGAGGAGTCAATGAGGCAAGACATTGTTTACCTAGAAATAAAAAGGATGAGGCTAAAGTTACCTCAATTTGGGGCATAAAACAGAGAGGAAAATAAGCATTCTTAACTCCACCCTCTAAAAACATGTATATGCTATCA
The DNA here is from genome assembly GCF_014754425.2 of Oryx dammah. Classification (NCBI taxonomy): domain Eukaryota; kingdom Metazoa; phylum Chordata; class Mammalia; order Artiodactyla; family Bovidae; genus Oryx; species Oryx dammah. The sequence goes on along the minus strand of NW_024070190.1, from coordinate 43,134,952 downwards.
AAATCCAAGCAAAAATTCTATATAGCTGCAGCTCAGTGTTAGGTATAATGTCTTATACAGTAGGCCTGTGCACAGAAACAAAAAACACATCTTAATTAGACCTGAGAAAATTTCCACAAGTACAGATACGAAGATATTTTAGAGAGTGGAATTCTGTGACTATGTGAATAAGAAACATTTTAAGTACAATAAATGGTTGTATAAAAATGTATGTAAGCTGTCCAAGGGAATAAGACTTTCTGCTTTTCTTTTAACTTAAAATCTTCCCTCCTTAATTTTATTTTATATATTGAATTTTTTCTTACAAAATACATGCTCATTTTATCAAGCAAAAAGAAATTCAAATGAGTCCCCCTTCCTCTCATAACTCCATCTCTGAGGTAACCAAATCCATCAACAACCTATGCTCTGACAAATATCACGACTATTCTTTTTCCTTCTGTTTACAAAATTGGATTACACTATACTCATAAAGAAAAAATGTACATCCAGTTTACTATGTGTAGCTCTAACTCATTATTAAATTATCATAGTTTTATTCCACATAACAGAAATCCATAATACATTCAACCAGTCCTGTTACAGTAAATTTCCAGTGTTTCTGCCTTACAGACATTGTTACAATACATACCCCTGTAAAAATGTTCTTATATACTAAGGTTTTAACTTCTAGAGCAGAGATTCCCAAAACTGGGTTGCTGGAACAAAGAGTAAGTAAGTAAGCAAAAAGTAAAGTATGTTTTTGTTCTATTTTAATATTGTGCCTAAGCTGCTCCCCACCCCAAAAAAGTTGTATAGTTGACCCTCAAATCAGCAACATTTGGAAGAGAGACCATATCCTCAACACTTGAAAGAGGATTTTTTTTTTTTTTTTGGCCAATCTAATAGATAAAATGCTATCAAATAGAAATAAGTCATTTAATCTCCCTCAGGAGATAAACACAACATCTTTCACGTGTTCACTGGAGAGCGGTGTTTCATCTTCTGTTCACACGGTTGACCATTTTTCCTTTTGGTCTTTTGCCCTTTTCTTCACAATGTCTTAAGAGCTCTTTGCAGACCAAGGGTATAATATCTTGTCATAATACTGTAAATATTTTCTCCTAATCTTTCTTCTGACTTCAATTATGATTTCATTTGCTATATTACTTAGTTATAAATTTTACAAAGCAATCCAAAGAATATAGCATTGGACTAGGGGTTATAAGAAGCAGACAATGGTATTTTTTGCCTTATACACAAGATCTCTAGAACCTTCACAGACTGCTGCCTATCATAAGCAAGAAGGACAGAGGTTAGCTTTATTTTATCATCAACAGATTATGTCAATAATCCCTGTTTTCAAAAATCACTTTAAAGAAAAAATTTGGACAAATTCCCACCATTTTATGGTAAAAGGAAGACAGAAGAGGAGGAAGCTTATGTAAAAGAATGTTATGTTCTTTCACAAATGAAAATTTATGAGAACAGTCCCTTCCTTACTAGGATAATGAACTGTAGAAGTGCATATTATTAGCATATATTATCACAGATATTACACACACACACACAATAAACTCAATATTATTGTTAGGTGCCAGGCATTATGTTATGTGCTTTCCATGGAGGATCTAGGTATCTCCATTAAAAGATGAGGCTCTCTGAGAAGTTAATTTCACTCGCCCAAAGCACATAGTTACTATAAAATCTAAATACTACACTATGCTATTTAGCAGGAAATGGCTGGGAGGTCAAACCTTCCAAAGGACAAAAATATTATTAGATATTATCATATATACATACTCTTGCCAGACTGCTGACATATTTCTAAAATCTTATCATATACCTATATCTGACTTACATATGATTATCTTTTGAAGGTTTTTGAATGTCAAAGTAACCTCAACACTATCTTATAGGAAATCACATTAGCAAATATGGTCCAGCTGACAAATTTCTCTTTGTTCAATAGGAATAAACAGAGGATCAAATATGCTAGATCCTAGACAGGAGAAGGCAGACACAAAAATGGAGGGAGGAAAGGGTAAATAAGCCCTCTAGGTGCCCACTGTTCAGCTAGTTAAAAACTCTTTATCATATCCATCATAAATAAATTAAAGTCCTAAATCTTAGGTTGATTAAAGTCAGATGTTTCAGGGAAAAAAAGATGAAGGATAAAAAAGGTTAGTTGCACTGGGACAAGATGATAAAAGACCTTTTGTGCAACCCTAAGATTTTGGACTTTATTTTATTTATGATGGATATGATAAAGGGTTTTTAAACAGGAGAAAGACATCATATTTGTGCTTTGCAAAGATAAGTAAGGAAGCCAGCTGTCCATTAAAAGACAGTGTAGAAGCAAGCAGACAATTTAGGCAACTGTGGCTTGGTTGAATGGCTTAGGTCAAAGACGATGAGAGCCAGAACGAGCAGTGGCACAGAGCTGAAGAGAGGATTAGATTTAAAAGTCATGTAGGAGGCAGAATTGCAAGTATTTGTACCTCACTAAATGAGAGGAGAAGAAAAGTCTCATTAATGACTCAGATTTCTAATTTAAAGCAATGATTACAAATAGACAAAAGGCTTCTTCAGGACTCCATGTAAATGTCTATTAGGTATTTACTCATCCCTTCAGAGTCCTCATCAATTTCTGAGCTTAGACTTAGCTCACTGGAAGGTTCTGAAAAATACCAAGTACCATTTTGATTGACACCTCACCACAGTTTGGGAGCATAGACAATTTTTAAGCAGGTAGAAATCTTACAGGTTAGGGGAATACTCTGAGTAAAAGTGTAATGATTTGACCAAACTCATGTATATTCTGAATAACAGACTGAATTGAAATTTTCCAACTCAGGGAGCAATTTATTACACTGATTTTTCAAACACCTGGAGAATTCCAGATTGATCAGTTCCACATATTGAGAGATTCAATGGAGACTTAAGTAGACTTCCACACAGTCTAAGCCATGCCATTTCAAACCTGGTAACAGCTTTGGAGAAGGAAATGGCAACCCACTCCAGTATTCTTGCCTAGAGAATCCTGTGGAAAGAGGAGCCTGGGGGCTGCTGTCTATGGGGTCACAGAGTTGGACACGACTGAAGCAACTTAGCAGCAGCAACAGCTTTGAAATCCAACCAGACTTTGCAAAATGCAGCACAGACCACAAGATTTTAATTACTGCTTATACACCTGTTCTACTAGAAAACTAAAGTAGCACAGTTTCCTGGCACTCCTAATGCTTTGATAAGATTAAAAGTTATCAAAACCTTAAAGAGATGCTAAAAACCTCAGATCTCAAGAAATCAACTTCAAAATATTGGATCATCACTGAGATATCATTTGCTACTACCTGTATTTAGCAAGATGCTAAATTAGTTCCATGGAAAAGCTACCACACTAAAAAAGAAGAGTACATTTAAAATTCAATATGTAAGGACTTCCCTGGTGGTTTAGTGGTTAAAAATCCATCCTGCAATCTGGGGGACATGAGTTCAATCCCAGGTCAGGGAACTAAGACCCCAGATGCCCCAGAGCAACTAAGTCTATGGGCCACAACTAGAGAGTCCCTACACCCCAACAAAAGATCATGCCTGCTACATTGAAGAACCAACTCAGCCAAATACATTAACTGGAAAAGAGTAACCCCTGTGTGCTGTAACTACACCAAGCCCATATGCAGCAATGAAGATCCAATACAGTAAAAACTGGAAATAAATAAATAAAAATGTTTAAAAAACACAATATATAAATATATATATATTTATACAGCACTAAACAAGTCAAATAAATTACTTTATCATACAATTTGTTCCTTACAACTCTGAGATGCATAAAGCAGGCATTATCATTATCCTCACTTTGTAGATGAGGAAACTGAACTGCAGATAAATTCAGAATCACACTTATATTCTCATATATCTTCTGACTCTAAATTTATATCCCTTCCACTAGGTAGAAATGATTCCCTTTTCTTTATATTTCATTTGAGTTGTTGAGATAAAACACAACATTAAAATCATTTCTTGGACTTTCCTGGTGGTCTAGAGGCTAAGACCCTGAGCTCCCAATGCAGGGAGCCCTGGTTCCATCCCTGGGAAGTAGATCACATGCCACAACTAAGGGCTAGTGTGGTTAAATAAATAAATATAAATAAAATTTATAGTGAAGCTGACTTGCAGTCTGTTAAAAAAAAAATAAAACCATTTATTTATTGTCAACATTTTGCTGCATGGTACTGCAGATCAAACTCTTACAAGGGAGTTAGGCTTCATCTGCACACCACGGAAATCCGAAATTCTCCTCTGAACATCTCTTACAAACAGGTAGACACTGGGATTACAGATGGTGTAATGAATTTCTCTCCAGCTTCTACACCTATTATTAAAATCACTGGGTAACTTTCTCTTCCCCAGCAGAGTCTGCTTGCTGAATATGACACCTCCACAATAGTAATGGATAAACACTTTCAAAGGTTGATCATTTTGAGTTGAATTTTTAACCATTATGACTTTGTTCAACAGGAAGAATAGTTGTTGTTATAAAAATGTATAATACATACAAGACAAAAGAGGGACCTAGGTCCCTCACACTGCAAGCAGATTCTTTACCAGCTGAGCCACCAAAGATGCCCAAGAATACTGGAGTGGGTAGCCTATCCCTTCTCCAGCAAATCTTCCCGACCCAGGAATTGAACTGGGGTCTCCTGCATTGCAGGTGGATTCTTTACCAGCTGAGCTACCAAGAAAGCCCCAGACCTCCAGAGCTACACCATAATAAATATGCACGGTTTTAAGCCAGAAAAGTGAACTATACTTCAAATATTTAATTTGGAAAACAAATATTACTATTTTTTTAAAAAAGTGAAAGTTAATCGCTCAGTCATATCTGACTCTTTGTGACCCCATGGACCATAGCCCATCAGGCTCCTCTGTCCATGGGATTCTCCAGGCAAGAATACTGGAGTGGGTAACCATTCCCTTCTCCAGGGGATTTTTCTGACCCAGGGATTGAACCTAGGTCTCCTGCACTGCAGGCAGATTCTAGGATATATCTGCAAAATAAAGCAAAACTACACATTTAGATTCTTTAAGGATAATAATACACATGCAGACAACTATTTCTAGATATAATAGGATACTGCACACCTTCTGAACCCGTGAAGAATGATAAGGAAAGCTTGAGTATCATTTTATAATTAAATATTTAGTACTATATTACACGTGAATTTTGTAAAAAAAAAAAACAAAAAACTGATAGTACCACATGATACATCAGTCGCAATTATCCAAAACATAAAATAAACAAGGAAGTTAATTTTTAAATTATACCAACTCAACAGTATGGTATTGTAAATGTTTAAAAAGAAAAAGATGCTGTTCTTTGTGCAAAAGTACATCTGAAACTTTAGAAAACAATTCAAATTTTATTTTACGTGGAATATTCACCCTATATATAATGATAATGAGGTCTCTTTAGTTAAGCCTAGTAGTAACAGAGTTCATCGTATAAAAGGTATTCACACTACATTAGAACAGCTTAGTAGCTCAGTAATGTCCAACTCTTTGTGACCACATGCACTGCGGCACGCCAGGCATGCCTGTCCATTACCAATTCCTGGAGTTTACTCAAACTCAAGTCCATCCAGTCGGTGATGCCATCCAACAATCTCATCCTCTGTCATTCCCTTCTCCTCCCTCCTTTAATCTTTCCCAGCATCAGGGGCTTTCCAAATGAATCAGTTCTTCACACCAGGTGGCCAAAGTATTAGAGTTTCAGTTTCAACATCAGTCCTTACAATGAATTATTCAGGACTGATTTCCTTTAGGATTGAGTGGTTGGATCTCCTTGCTGTCCAAGAGACTCTCAAGACTCTTCTCCAACATTACAGTTCAAAAGTATCAGTTCTTCAGCACTCAGCTTTCCTTACAGTCCAACTCTCACATCCGTACATGACTACTGGAAAAACCATAGCATTGACTAGACTGATCTTGGTTGGCAAATTAATGTCTCTGCTTTTTAATATGCTGTCTAGGTTGGTCATAACTTTTCTTCCAAGGAGTAAGTGTCTTTTAATTACATGGCTGCAGTGATTTTGGAGCAAACACACCGCCCCCCCCCCCAAAATTAAGTCTTTCATTGTTTCTATTGTTTTCCGATCTATTTGCCATGAAGTGATGGGACCAGATGCCAGGATCTTCGTTTTCTGAATGTTCAGTTTTAAGCCAACTTTTTCACTCTCCTCTTTCATTTTCATTAAGAGGCTCTTTAGTTCTTCTTCACTTTCTGCCATAATGGTGGTGTCATCTGCATACCTGAGGTTACTGATAATTCTCCTGGCAATCTTGATTCCAACCTGTGCTTCATCCAGTCTAGCATTTCTTATGATGTACTCTGCATATAAGTTAAATAAGCAGGGTGACAATATACAGCCCTGACATACTCCTTTTGTGATTGGGAACCAGTCTGTTGTTCCATGTCCAGTTCTAAGTGTTGCTTCCTGACCTGCAGACAGATTTCTCAAGAGGCAGGTCAAGTGGTCTGGTATTCCCATCTCTTTCAGAATTTTCCACAGTTTGTAGTATTCCACACAGTCAAAGGCTTTGGCATACTCAATAAAGCAGAAGTAGATGTTTTTCTAGAACTCTCTTGCTTTTCCGATGATCCAACGGATGTTGGCAATTTGATCTCTGGTTCCTCTGCCTTTTCTAAAACCAGCTTGAACATCTGGAAGTTCACAGCTCATGTACTGTTGAAGCCTGGCTTGGAGAATTTTGAGCATTACTTTACCACCATGTGAGATGAGTGGAACTGTGTGGTAGTTTGAGCATTTTTGGCATTGCCTTTCTTTGGGATTGGAATGAAAACTTACCTTCTCCTGTGGCCACTGCTGAGTTTTTCATATTCGCTGGCATATTGAGTGCAGCACTTTCACAGCATCATCTTCTAGGATTTGAAATCGCTCAACTGGAATTCCATCACCTCCACTAGCTTTGTTTGTAGTGATGCTTCCTAAGGCCCATTTGACTTCATATTCCAGGATGTTTGGCTCTAGGTGAGTGATCATACCATCGTGATTATCTGGGTCATGAAGATCTTTTTTGTATAGTTCTTCTGTATATTCTGCCATCTCTTTTTAATACCTTCTGCTTCTGTTTGGTCCATACCATTACTGTCCTTTATTGTGCCCATCTTTGCATGAAATATTCACTTGGTATCTCTAATTTTCTTGAAGAGATCTCTAGTCTTTCCCATTCTATTGTTTTCCTCTATTTCTTTGCATTGATCACTAAGGAAAGCTTTCTTACCTCTTCTTGCTATTCTGTGGAACTCTGCATTCAAATGGGTATCTTTCCTTTTCTCCTTTGCCTTTTGCTTCTCTTCTTTTCACAGCTATTTGTAAGGCCTCCTCAGACAATCAGTTTACCTTTTTGCATTTCTTTTTCTTGGGGATGGTCTTGATCACTGCCTCCTGTACAATGTCAAGAACCTCCATCTATAGTTCTTCAGGCACTCTGTCTATCAGATCTAATCCCTTGAATCTATTTCTCACTTCCACTGCATAATCGTAAGGGATTTGATTAAGGTCATACCTAAATGGTCTAGTGCTTTTCCCTACTTTCTTCAATTTATGTCTGAATTTGGGAATAAGAAGTTCATGACCTGAGCCACAGTCAGCTTGTGGTCTTGTTTTTGCTGACTATATAGAGCTTCTCCAACTTTGGCTGCAAAGAATATAATCAATCTGACATTATTTAAATAAAGTATTATTTTTAACTTTACCATTCAGAGGGCTGAATTAGCCATACTCACTGAGCACACTATCATTATTTTCTTTCCTTATGTATTTCTCTTTATCTCCTTAGCCCACTCCCATGCACTGGGCCCCACAGGCAGCCATTCTAACATGCTTAGTGAGTCCTTTAGGTAAGTGTTCTTACAAGAAGTGTACCATTCTGTGCTTGTGTGTTTTCATTTTGCATGTTAGTCGCTCAGTCGTGTTTGACTCTCTGGGACCCCATATATTGTAGCACACCAGGTTCCTCTGTCCATGGAATTCTCCAGGCAAGAATACCGGAATGGGTAGCCATTCCCTTCTCCAGGGGATCTTCCCGACATAGAAATTAAACCTGGGTCTCCCGTATTGCAGGCAGATTCTTTACTATCTGAGCCATCAGAGAAGCCCATTAAAAATGTTTAATTCAGATGAATGCTAAATATACCTCCACCTCTTACATTTTAGCAAGCATGATAGTCTTCATATCCATTCATGGTGCTTCTGTTTACCTAACCAATCACTGCTAATGGTTGCAGACAACTCCACGATGCACACCCATCAGTCCATCCCTCCCAGCAAAGTTCACCCAGTTACCTCCCCACCACCAGCACCCTTACTAATAATACAGCCGTGAATAACCTTGCTCACATTGTCTTGGAGACCTGGAGGACACATTCCAATGTCTGACTGTAGAAATGGAATTTCTGGGTTCACAGAGCAACTACCTAGCTAATTTGCTGAAATAATGCCTGAGTGCTTTCCAAATCAGCTGCCCCAGACTGAGCTCCCACCATCCATACACAGGGTTTCCTATTTACTGCCCAAGTCCCTCCCTAAACTTTGCCACATATTATCTTCATAAAGACCAGGAACAAGTCTACCTCTGAACCTTGCTTTTCTTTTCACTAAATTTGGACTATTTACTCCAACTGCCTGATGTGGTTGTTCTGAGGAACAAATGTTTGAAATAACATGCAAGTATTTTAAGGAATATAAATAGTTGTCTACAAATGTAAGCAACTACATTGCTGTAATTTTTGTTCTTATGATAATTTCTAAATATCTTGCACCCCCATACACTTACACACACCTGTGCCAAAAGAGAAGAGATAACTGAATAAACTTGAACCTTGGAAAATAAAACTTTCTCCTGGATACCTAAACACTGAGGGAGACTGAAACAGAATGAGGAAAATACACTTTCTTCTTTGTTTACTCATCTATGCATTTACTTGGGGCTTCCCTGATGGTTCAGCAGTAAAGAACCCACTTGCAATGCAGGAAATGCAGGTTCTATCCCTGGGTTGGGAAGATTCCCTGGAGAAGGAAATGGCAACCCACTCCAATATGCTTGCTTGGAGAATTCCATGGACAGAGAAGACTGGTTGGCTACAGTCCATGGGGTGCAGAACAGTCAGACAGGACTTAGCAACTAAACAACAACAATGTACTTACCTAATCAAAGATTTTAAGGACTGGCACTCTGCTAGTAGTAAATTTTTTTTTTAATTGTAGCACAAATATGTACATAGTACATAAACAAACTTTCTATCTATGTCTTAAATTTTGTATATAAATTTTATCCCAAAATGTAATTACCTCAAAGTTGGTAGCTTCTGATTTCACAACCTAACAGCTCCTATTTACTGACCACCCACTGTATCAATGTATCATGTATATTTCCTGAAAAACTTAGAACAATCCTGCAAGGAGGATGTTACTAGTTCCTCAAGTAAGAAAAGAGAAAAGAAACACAGTTAAGTGATTTACCGAATAGAGTAATTAAATGGTAATTAATTGGCAACAGACTCAGAAAACCCCAGTAGGTTATTCTAAAGTCCCAAGCTTCCTCTTTCCACACCACTTCATTTCCTCTTAAAAGATATGTTCAAAGATACCTTCAGCAGAGGGCAGACTATAACAGGAGCTATAAGGATATGAGAAAAAATGTCACAGAAATTATAAAGATACAGGCTTCCCTCGTGGCTCAATGGTAAATGCTAATGCAGGAGACGTAGGTTAGATCCCTGGTCCAAGATGATCCCACAAGCCTGTATTTTTCAGTTCAGTTCAGTTCAGCTTAGTCGCTCAGTCGTGTCTGACTCTTTGCGACTCCATGGACTGCAGCAAGCCAGGTCTCCCTGTTCATCACCAACTCCCGGAGTTTACTCAAACTCAAGTCCATTCAGTTGGTGATGCCATCCACCCATCTCATCCTCTGTCATCCCCTTTTCCTCCCTCTTTCAATCTTTCCTAGCATCAGGGGCTTTCCAAATGACTCAGTTCTTCACATCAGGTGGCCAAAGTATTAGAGTTTTAGTTTCAACATCAGTCCTTCCAATGAATATTAATTTCCTTTAGGATGGACCGGTTGGATCTCCTTGCTGTCCAAAGGACTCTTAAGAGTCTTCTCCAACACCACAGTTCAAAAGCATCAGTTCTTTGGTGCTCAGCTTTCTTTAGAGTCCAACTCTCACATCCATACGTGATTACTAGAAAAACCATAGCTTTAACTAGACAGATCTTGGTTGACAAATTAATGTCTCTCCTTTTTAATATGCTGTCTAGGTTGGTCATAACTTTTCTTCCAAGGAGTAAACGTCTTTTAATTACATGGCTGCAGTCACCATCTGCAGTGATTTTGGAGCTCCCAAAAAGAAAGTCTCTCACTGTTTACACTGTTTCCCCATCTATTTGCAATGAAGTGATGGGACCAGATGCCATGATCTTTGTTTTCTGAATGTTCAGTTTTAAGCCAATTTCTTCACTCTCCTCTTTCATTTTCATTTAGAGGCTCTTTAGTTCTTCACTTTCTGCCGTAAGGGTGGTGTCATCTGCATACCTGAGGTTATTCATATTCCTCCCAGCAATCTTGATTCCAGCTGTGCTTCACCCAGTCCAGCATTTCTCATGATGTACTCTGCATATAAGTTAAACAAGCAGGGTGAAGGGTGACAATATACAGCCCTGACCTACTCCTTTCCCGATTTGGAACCAGTCTGTTGTTCCATGTCCAGTTCTAACTGTTGCTTCCTGACCTGCAGACAGATTTCTCAAGAGGCAGGTCAGGTGGTCTGGTATTCCCATCTCTTTCCACAGTTTGTAGTATTCCACACAGTCAAAGGCTTTGGCATACTCAATAAAGCAGAAGTAGATGTTTTTCTGGAACTCTCTTGCTTTTTCGATGATCCAGTGGATGTTGGCAATTTGACCTCTGGTTCCTCTACCTTTTCTAAAACCAGCTTGAACATCTGGAAGTTCACAGTGCACGTACTGTAGATGCCTGGCTTGGAGAATTTTGAGCATTACTTTACTAGCATGTGAGATGAGTGCAACTGTGTGGTAGTTGGAGCACTGCTTTTCTTTGGGATTGGAATGAAATCTCCTCCCCCTAATTTTGATCTGAGATAATTCATTCTCTAGAGATGCCTTTTACTGGTACAGTTACACACATACTATCTGTTGATTCTCCAACCCTACTCCTGATATTTAAACTCCTATACACACAACATAGCTGTGGTTGGGGGAATATCCGTGTCAACCAAGCGACCTATCCAAAGACTTCTATATTCATAATAGCCGGTTTACTCATAATAGCCAAAGCTGAAAACAATTCAAGTGTCTGACAAATGGATGAACAATCTATGGTATATTTGTACAATGAAATACTGTGCTATGTGCTAAATCACTTCAGTCCTCTCCAACTCCTTGAGACCCTATAGACTAGCCAACCAGGCTCCTCCGTCCAGGTGATTCTCCAGGCAAGAACACTGGAGTGGGCTGCCATGCCCCCCTCCAGGGGATCGCCCCTACCCAGGGACTGAACCTGCATCTCTGCGTCTCCTGCATTGGCAGGCTCGTTCTTTGCCCCTAGTGCCACCTCGGCTTCCCAGGCGGCTCAGACAGTAAAGAATCTGCCCACAACGGGGGAGACCCAGGTTTGATGCCAAGGTCAGGAAGACCCCCCTGCAGAAGAACATGACAACCCACCTCAGTATTCTTGCCTAGAGAATCCCTTGGACAGAGGAGCCTGGCAGGGAAAGAGTCAGACACCACTGAGTGACTAACACTATGAAATATTACTCAGCAACAAAAAGGAATAATCTACTAATACCTACAAGAGCCTGGATAAATATCAGAAAGATTATGCTAAGGGAAAGAATCCAGGAAAACATGTAGGTAAAGCAAATCTATGGTAAAAGAAATCAAACCAGTGTTTGCCTGGAAGGTTGGAGGGAGTTTAACTGGGAAAGAACAGAAGTGAACTTCTTAGGATAATAAATAGTCTGTCATGAGGAGGTAAAATGTTTGTAAGAGTGGGAGAATTGTACACTTAAATTTGGTGAATTTTATCATATATATATATAAATTATACCTCAATAAAGATGATTAATAAACTTCCACACACCAATACATACACAAGAGAAAAAAAAATCTATTATGCTTAACTTGACCTCCAAAGCAACAGCATCTTAAAAATCTAAGTTACATCCTTCTAACATCTAATAATCCAGTTACAGGCCTCAGTTCTCTCATTTCTTTTTTTTTTAATTAATTTTTATTAGACTATACTTGATTTACAACATTCTGTTAGTTTCTGCTGCATAGCAAAGTGAATCAGTTATATGTATACATATATCCACTCTTTGTTTGGGTTCTTTTACCATTTAAGACATTACAGAGTATTGATTGGAGTTCCTCGTGCTACATATACTACAGTAGGTTCTTTCTTTTTTTTTTTTTCACATGACAGTTCAATACAAATTCTATTCAAGTTCCCATACACTATAAACTAGGAGATAGTGGAACATATCCAGGGACATAAATCAAGGTATAAAAATTTCATGGTCTAAAGGTATTGAAATCATACAGTCTGTTCTCTTATCACTGCAGAATTATGTTAGACATCAGTATCAAAAGAAATTTGAAAATAATCCCATATATTTTCAAGTGCAATGTGACACTTAGCAAGAGAGATCCTTGACTTAGCCACTGAAAGCTTAAATAATGGTAGAAGAATGAAAAAACCAGGGTGATTGTAAAGAAGAAAGTATTTAAATGAGAAATTAATATCACAGATACTTTTTGAAAAACCCACATATTTGGAAATTACATACAAAGATACTTTGAAAGACCCCATGTATTTGGAAATACAATTAAATATCCACTTTTAAATGTTGGGTGTATCTACAGTAGATTCCCATTAGTTATCTATTTAAATAGATAATATTTAATAGATAACAGTGTGTGTATATTTAATAGACAATAGTGTGTGTATATGTCAATACAAATCTCTCAATTTATCCTCCCCCACCCCATCCTTTCCCCCTTGGTTACCATAAGTTGTTTTCCACATCTGTGACTCCATTTGTTTTGTAAATAAGTTCTTTTGCGCCATTTCTTTAGATTCCACATATAAGCAATAGCATTTGATATTTGTCTTTCTTGGTCTCACTTCACTCAGTATAACAATCTCAAGTCCATCTGGTTCTCTCACTTCTAATCCAGATATTTCAGGATCTACTTGGTATTTATTTTGTCCTCAGTGGAAAAAGAGACTTGATCTACCATTCTCAGTACAAGAGTCCTTTCTCTACTGAAAGTTCATTTAAACAGCCTACTAAACTGTGAGATTCTGGAAAGCAAAAACTAGTTCTTATTTACCCATGCTGTATGCCTAATATCTGTTAAGTGCCAAATATGTTTTGGATAGATTTTATTGGTCCAACTAAAAAATTCAGTGCTTTGCACAATATGTAAGTGGTGTGCTGGAACTAGCTAATATCAGCTTTCAGGAAGCCAACTCTGTACTTTTCTTCCCAACTCCACACTCACCTTTGCACCAGCAGCTTGAAATAAGCCACAATGAAAGTTTTTTGTGACACTATGATTTATAATAAGAAATATAGGGACTTCCCTGGTGGTCCAGTGGTTAAGACACCTCATCTCCAGTGCAAGGGGCATGGGCTCAATCCCTGGTTGGGGAACTATGATCCCACCTGCCTCTGAAAATAAATAAAATGGGGGTTTATTTTAAAAGAAAAGAAATATATATTTGGTCTTCAATCTGTTCCTGGCACATGCGTGCGTGCTCTGTCGCTCAGTCATATCTGACTCTTTATGACCCCATGGACTGCAGTCTGCCAGACTCCTCTGTCCATGGAATTTTCCAGGCAGGAATACTGGAGTGGATTGCCATTTCCTCCTCCAGGGAGCTTTCCAACCCAGGATAGAACCTGCGTCTACTGCGCTCCTGCTTTGCCAGAAGGATTCTTTACCACTCTGCCACCAGGGAAGCCCCTGTCCCCGGTACAGAGCTCCTAAAACCCCTGAGAGCAGTAAAAGTGTCTTGTTATGTTATTAAGGTGACTTCTGAAAATCTCCTAAGGAAGGGAGGTCAGGAGCCAGTGGAACCAACCACCTGCTTAGAGGGTTGGGACTGAAAGTCCCCATTCACCCCACTCCCTCGACCGCAGGGGACGGAAAAGGGACTGGAAGTTGAGTCCATCGCCAATGGCTAAGGATTTAATCAATCGTGCCTCTGTAATGTGTGTGTGTTAGTAGCTCAGTTGTATCTGACTCTTTGTGATCCCATGGACTGTAGCCCACCAGGCTCCTCTGTCCGTGGAATAACGGGGCCTCTATAAAAACCCAAAAGGAGGGGGGTTAGCAGAGCTTCCAGGATGGAGATGCAGCTTTGCTGGGGAGACATAGGCAGAGCTGCATCCTCTGAGAAAACATGGAAGCTCCGAGCCTCTTCCACAGACTTTGCCCTATGCATCTCTTCCATCTGGCTGTTGTTGGGTTATATTCTCTGATAATAAACTGGTAATCTAGTAAGCAAAATGCGTCTCTGACTTCTATGAGCTGCTCTAGCAAATTACTCAAACCCAGAAAGGGGTCACTGAAACCTCTAATCTATAGCCAGCAGGTCAGAAGCACATGTGATAAACTGGGTTCATGGTCTGCACCTGAAAATGGGCAGGGCAGTGGGGAGCAGGCTCGTGGAACTAAGCCCTTAACCTGTGGAATCTCAGGCTATCTCAGGCTATCTCAGGGTAGATAGCTTCGTAATTGAGTTGAATAGCAGGACACCCTGCTGATGTCAGAGCGTCAGAGCGCTGCTTGCTTAATGTGGGGGAAACCCTAGACCCTCCAAACATGCACTGGAACTCATCACCAAAAGTTGCATTTTCACTGCAGAATTGGGCGAATGCTATAAATCAGGGCATTTGGTTTTGTTCTTTGTTTTCTGAGACACAGTCTATAGCATATTACTGATCAGTCAAATTTAAGAAAGAAGAAGGAGGTGGGAGGGATGGAGGGGAGAAAGAGGGTGAAGAGGAAAGAGGAGAGGGGGAAGGAAGGAGGAAATGGGGGGAGGCGGGGCAGGAGGAGAAGAATCGAGAGAAAACCTAAAGGACCCACAGAGGTCAAACAGCTATCCCACTGCTCTCCACCTAAGTGAAGTGTCCCACGTCACTCCCAATCAAATCCCCTGCCTTTGGTGAGTGTTCAGTTACCAGCCCAGATCCACTGAGTTGTCTGGTTATTTCCCCTTGGAACTAATAAATTCCTGATGCTCTAAATCATCATGAATTGCAAAAAGCACAATTTCCTTAAAGTCAGGTTTTCGGGAGAAAATAAATCACTTAAACAATACAAAATAAACTTGAAAGTTCCCAACATTTGGAAAATTATCGTAACATCAGGAATGTCAAAACAGGAGTGGGAAAATGCTTCTGTATCACTTTATTTCTAATTATCTCCATCTCTCTTTTAGAGTAAAAAGAAAAAAATTCTTTTCATTTTTTTTGAATCACAGACTATTTCAGCTGGAATAAACCCTCAAAATAGTTTTCTCCAACTCTCTCCTTTTCCAGGTGGAGAAACGGAAGCCCATGAGATAGTAAGATTCTGAGGTTCCAGTGCTAAAGTTACTTGGGAGATGGGGACTCCATTCCTGGCCTCCTGATTTCATCATCATGGCTATGTCCATTGCTCAAGCCAACAGGGGTTCCAATCCAGCTTCGGCCCTTAACAAACATAACTTGCACGGCCTTCCTGAAGCTCAGTTTCCTTGTGTATAAAACAAGAAGAGTTAATAATTTCTACTCCACAATTTGTTTTAAAGTACACAATATCTACCAGGAGAGGTACAAGAAGTCACAGTGGTTATTATTAAAGATGCATATGTCTTCTCTATTCAATTAAATCATGAACTTTTTTAACATACAAGGATATTTACCCACAGCACTGTCTGTAGGTGCCAAAAAACTAGAAATAAGGCAAATGTTTGCTAACAGGGAAATTATGAAATAAATTACAGTCTATCCACACCGTGAATATTAGGTCACCATAAACAAGAATAAATTAGATCACTTTTTCAGACATTTCTCTATCCTTTTTGGTACAGGTTTCCATTCTGTGGCACTCTGCAGTAAAGAAACTAGTAAGTGTATTTCCTGATGCACCTCTCCTTAAATTCTTAGGTACCTTCATCTACATTTTCCTTCTTAATTATACACTAAGGCCCACTCTAAATATGAGGCACCTGATTAAATGATACCAAAGATCTATGCTTGGAAAATTTTCTAGTGCTGGCACTCTGTGAGCACTGTCTGATGTAAACGCAAAGTCACTTGGATTATGAGAGTAAAAACCATGACTGGATTGTCCTGCTGGTCCACTGGCTAAGAATCCTCCTGCCAATGCAGGGGACATGGGTTCAGTCCCTGGTCCAGGAAGATTCCACATGCCTTGGGGCAACTAAAGGCCATGCACCACAACTACCCAGCCTGCATAGAGCCCAGGAGCTGCAAAGACTGCCCACGTGCTGCAACTAATGAGGCCCTTGCCCTAGAGCCTGTGCTCCACAACAAGAGAAGCCCCCACAACTAGGGAGCAGCCCCTGATGGCTGCCGCTAGAGAAAGCCTTCACACAGCGACGAAGACCCAGAGAACGCAGCCAAAAATAAAAAATTTTTTTCAAAAAAGACTCTTATGTACCTGGGAGTGCCTTTCACATGATAGGAGTGCAAAGTACTGTTCATATGGCTAATGCCATTTCTAAATCTGAATGCTGGATCCTTCTCAACATTTATTTGATCATCAAACATTAATTGAAGGCCTATGGTGGGTCAAGCCCTGTGTTTGATGTTAAAGAGCAAAGCGGCAGTCACAGAACTGCCTTTTGTCAGATTCCATATAAAATGTCATGACATGAAAAAAAGAGAGAGACAGGAGAAGCCCACACCTGTAGCAGACCCTTGGCATTGAGTCATGGCATCATCCAGAGGGGCTGCAGAGCAGCAGCGAAGTTCCACGCTGGAGGGACATCACAGCCACTAGTGAGTCACTGTAGGTATCTTTAAAACTCTATGGGAAACAGCCTTTCCAAGTCAGTCACGCACAGTTCTTTAGCCTACAATGGTATTTAAATTAACTTCCATTCTGCTCCTTTCAGCTACCAGACCAGGTCCAAACATTCATGCCCTGCCCAGAAAACAAAATGTATGTTATGGCCAATTTTTCAATATTTCCATTTTCTTAAAAAAAAAAAATGGCAGTTACTAAGCATCATCTGATGAAAGAAATCCCAAAATGATTTATTTCACATTTTGAAGCTCTAACTCCAAACACTAGTCCACTTAATGTTTATTTATTACTAGCTTCTTCTACAAAAATTATTAATACCACTTCTGTTCAGTTCTGAAAACATGTAACTTTCATATTCATGTGATGGCTTTCTTCTTGAGACATTGGACTGTCCCAAGAGAGAAAATTCAGGAGTAATTTCCAGAAAACATCAAAGAATTGGTTCTATTAATACTTTGGTGCCATTGATCTCATCCCCATGGTCAAGCAGGAACCTAACTGGTTCCTGGAAAAACCTACATCCTTTTGAACAAACAAATCCATTGGAAGATACTGTTCGCTCACAACATCAAACACAAAGGGGCAAGTGTCTAAGTATTTCAACCATGACAACAGATTTTGAAGATTTTCTACATCCTTTATAGTCCAATCAGGAAAAATTTATTCAAACACACACTGTACCTAACTTAGATAGCACACAGAACTTTAAACCTATAACTAACCACAGGTGCCACTGCTGCTGCTGCTAAGTTGCTTCAGTCGTGTCCGACTCTGTGCGACCCCACAGATGGCAGCCTACCAGGCTCCTCTGTCCCTGGGATTCTCCAGGCAAGAATACTGGAGTGGGTCGCCATTTCCTTCTCCAATGCATGCATGCAAGCATGCTAAGTTGCTTCAGTCATGTCCGACTCTGTGCATGGACAGCATAGACAGCAGCCCACCAGGCTCCTCTGTCCACAGGATTCTCCAGGCAAGAATACAGGAGTGGGTTGCCATTTCTCTCTCCAAACCACACCTATGCCTCTAGAACTTAAAAACATGGCGAATAGAAAGCACACAATATCAAAATAACTTTTTAAATGATATCATGAATTAATTTAAAAAATTTTTAAGCTGTTTTCACATATTGACATGGAATAAAAATGAAAAATCACAATTAAATGTCCCTATTGTTCCATTAGGATTAACCCAACATCTCACTGGCATTTACATCTGCAAGATCCAAGGCTAGAGTTATATGAACAACAGCCCAGTCAATACAGTCAAGGAAAGGTTACTTCAGATCTGATTAGATCATTAGTAATCTTGATCTTTTCAGAAGGGTAGACTTTAAGAAGTTTGGAGACATTTGTAACAAGGCTAAACATTCCACTTAAAATTAATTAACTCAGAACCATTCTTGTGTAAAAGTGTCAGGTAGCCTCTCTCATCAATTTCAGGTATTTATTCAAAAAAGTAAAACTGACGTTTAGCTAAGCTAGAATTTTACATTATCACCAATTATCACCAATATAAATGTTATTAATTGGAAATCAACCTAAGAACAATCACTGAGAGTCCAGAACAATTACAGTATTTTCAATTACCAAAATCCTATTTTAGAACTCGGCAGACTCAATGCATTAATGCTGTAAAAGGGGGGGAAAGCTGAAGTACTGAATAAAGGAAAAACCACAGCTCTAATGGAAACTACTGCCACACAAATGCAAACAAATTCAGAATCCACAGTGTCTCCTTGGATTCCAAAACACACCACTGGTCTTTATACTGTCTGTGGGATACTAAGCCACATTCCTTGTTATGAAGCCTCACACATAGCTGTGCAGATTATGAAACTGATGTTTATTTATGCTCTAACAAAAAGAACAGTGAGAACTGGCATAAATGGTTCATCATAAATAACCATCTCACTACAGTCCAGATTCACAACTCACTTATCCATCCTTCACGGAATTGAGAACTAAGAGAAATCAGCCCTCTAGGTATTAGTAGCTGGTTGAAGACCAGCTAGATTGGTGGATGGCTTGATTTCAGCCAGTTTTTGTTTCAGAGCTGTGGTTTTAACTTTACATTCACTTTCAGTATTGAAATTTTGCTTCCTTGAAGATGCACACATTTGAGCCCAGGTCAGCAGATTATAAAGATGCCTGAACTGCTCTGCCAGCAATTCCTATCCACTCTGAAACTGTCTCCCTCCTAGAGCCTACTGGCCGTGGCCTACCCTCCTGGAAAAAGTCCTGGTAGAACCCTACCGTGTCTCCTGCCTCTGCTTTTACCAGAAAGCTGCCTCTTCCAAAATTAGACAAGCCACACCGGCTCTCAAAACAGCAAAAGGAAAACTCAGAATCAAGGTAACAATAAAACACACCAATGGACTAGGTCAAGACTTAAGAGTCTTTGAAAGACTTCCTTGATTCCCACAGGATTTTGAGAGATGACAACGGAAGGAAAGATATTATAGCGGCTAGGTTTGTGTGTTTCAAGAGCAATTCCGAATAATTTGAAACTAGATAAACTACTGCTATCAAAACTATACAAAGGTGCCTCGGTTTCTGGAATGGTAATATTTCTTTTTCTATCACAGATAACGTATGCACATAGTTTAAAAAAAAAAAAAATAAAGTCCCCAAAGGTATGTGAAACCAAGTCCGCCTCCCACCCGTCCTCCAGCTCCCTTCCCAAGGACAACTTCTGTTTAAGTCCCCTTCCGTAGACTTCCAAGCACATCTAAACATACGCCCGAGTGTTTTAAACCAATTATCTTCTATTACACACACACACAGTGGCAGCTGCAAAATTGCTACTAAACGCCTCTGGGCTTCAGGGTGGCAATCTGTGGAGGGGTATGGAGTGGGAGGAAAGAGAAGCTATCCTGAAGCTGCGGATTTGCACAGCATGCACCCGGTTCTTACTTTGCGGATGTTTGACTTGCACGCCAATGGAAGTCTCTCAAAACCAGGGCAGAAGGTAAACCCACCGCTAGCCAGCCCTTGGCACTGCACTACCTATCCGCATTGGCCAGCACTTTCTGCATGTCTCAATCTTTAAAGTAGATTTTGTATTCTCACTGGGTTACATGTAGTGTCTCGACTCACCTTCAGAAAAGAAAAGGTGGCGGGAAAAAAAAAAAAAAAGGCTAATACTCTGAAGGTAACTTTCAGAACCAGGGGATTTCCTCCCTTCCCCGCCAACGTGCGCGTGTCCTCGGGAAGGGTTCAGCCTGGCACGGAATCACTGGAGCGGCGAGCCCAGACCACAGAAGCCCGGAGACGGTAGACCGCGGCGAGGGCGTCCGGAGCCCTGGGCCGCGCTTTTCTTAGCGCGGAGACAAATGTCTCCGAGGAGAGAGCCCTACATCTCGGGGCCCTACCTCCTCCCCCGGGATGCTCGCACGCCGGGGCGGACGGAGAGCCCCGGACTCTGCCCGGAACGGCAACTTGAGTCCCGCGCCCTCAGGCGCCGCCGGATCCCCGACCGCCCGCAGGGTCCCCTCCTCTCGTCTTGCCGTCGCCGTCCGGCAGCCCCCAGGGGGGGAAGGCTGCAAGCGGCGACCCTCCCCCCGACCCCCCGGTCTCCCGCGCGCCGCGATCCCCGCGCGCCCCGGCGGGAAGGAAGCCACAGGTAGGGGGCGGCGCGGCGCTCACCTGCGCAGGAGGGGTGCCCTCGGCGCCGGCCGCAGACGAGCAGGCGGAGGAGGCCATGTTGTGCAGCGGCCGCGCCGAGCGGCTCCTTCCAGGAACTCCGCTCTCCCCTCCCCGCCCTGCCGCTCGGGCCCCCAAACGTGGGACTTCTCGCAGAAAAGTTCGGCGGCGGCTCCGGAACGCCCGCCCCGTGCGGCGTCTCCTCCCCTCCGCCGCGTCCCCAGCGACCGCCAGGTGCCCGCCGGGACCGGTGCGCGGGGGGCGGGCCCCGCTCAGGTAAAGGCGCGGGGCGGCCGAGCCCGCTCCCCGCTGGCCCCGAGGAGCATGCCCAGTCGGGCGGCGGCGGGGAGGAGGAGCGGGTGGAGGTGGGGGCTCGGGATGGAGGTGGGGGCTCACCTGAGAAGAGGGGGGCGGAGGTGGCTCCGGGAAGGGCCGGGGGGGGGGGCGCCGGGGGTAGGTCCTGTTTCCTGCGGGTTGCTGAATTATAATAACAAAATAATAGTTTATAGTAATTATATTATCCCATTAAAACAAACTAATAAAACGCTAGTAACAGTAATCTCTACTGGCTCAAGGGCTGCTTATTCAAGCGCTAAGTGAATAAAATCTGTAGTTAATTTTTCTTTGGCGTTTTTATTATTTTTAATCCACAGCTTGCAACCCATGGAGAAATAGCGTTTGCGGCGCAGACAGTTTCCAAATACTGTGCCTAGCCTCCTTCCACCCATCTGGGGTCCCAGCGGCACTTGGGTGGCTTCAGCTACGTGTCTAGTGAAAATATGAAACTCTGGAGTCGTCGTCGGGGTGTGAGCGTGTGAGCCAGACACTGAGCCTGATCCATCAAGGAAATAGGGGGCAGGACCTCTGAGGGTCCTTGTTTCTAGGAGCTCAAATGGCAAGGCTTCACGGAGCTCCTGTCCTGGGAGACAGTTGGATTCAGGACGCCGCTCCCACAGAGCTTATTCAGGGTGGGGTGCAGAGAGAGGCAACTGGCCCTCGCAGAAGGCCTCCCAAAAGGGAGACCCTCGCTAGAGGCAGGTACAGGAGCAGCCCAGGCATTAAGGGACAGCCAATCATATTGGAGGGAAAGTTATTTTTCAATTCTCCCTCAGCTCTTCTGATTGCTAGAGGAAAGTATTCTTTCTCAAACACTGGCTAAACTTCCTATTTATCAGGGCCCAGATTCAAAACCCTAGGTAAGCACTAGTAGCTAACTAAATGTTCATCGTTTTGTTTCATTGTTTACTGTTATTTTCCATTTATGGCAAATGACAGAGGTGTTTTTTATTGATGGTTGGGATCCAAAGTTTTCTTTTTAAGCAAGTATGTGTAAGTTTAACAACATTATATAATGATAATAATATATGTCTATCTATTATTTATCTATATAAATAAAGACTTTAACCGTTTGGATGGAACTAAGATAAAGCAAGAACTCTAGAGACACTAGGGAACAACTGAATTATGGGAAACTGACATTAGTTGGCAGTTTCACCAACTAGTGACAAGGAAATCCTGGAATAACTCCTACACCAGAGAGGCGTGAGTTAGCTGTGCCTGGGGCTGAACACCTAGCTCACTTCCTCCATAACACGCTGAAAGCTGAAATAACATTTATTGGCATCAGCTCTGGTGGGCTCTGTGCTAAGTCCCATATTCATAACATCTCATTTAGTCCTCACAAAATCCTCACAAGACAGGCGGCACAAACTGGAAACAGGCTCAGAAATGTTATTTTAGCCGAGGTCATGAATAATGGAGCACCATCAACTCTATAGTTTGGGCATGCTTAACTTGAATTTGTGCCGGAGAAGGCAATGGCACGCCACTCCAGTACTCTTGCCTGGAAAATCCCACGGACAGAGGAGCCTGGTGGCCTGCAGTCCATGGGGTCGCTGAGTCGGACACGACTGAGCAACTTCACGTTCACTTTTCACTTTCGTGCATTGGAGAAGGAAATGGCAACCCACTCCAGTGTTCTCGCCTGGAGAATCCCAGGGGCTGGGGAGCCTGGTGGGCTGCCATCTGTGGGGTCATACAGAGTCAGATATGACTGAAACAACTTAGCAGCAACTTGAATTTGAAAAACCACTTCGGAATTTAGCAAGTCCACAAACTCTCTGAAAGTTTACGTTAAATTCTTTGTGCTGTTTCATGGAAACAAGGTATATGATGTTCATCAATCTTTCAGAACGATCTACATTTTAAGAGCCATCATCACCATTATTTAGAAGACAGTGCCTGATTTGGATTATAAGATCCACGGAGACAAGGCCCTGTTTTCTTCAGTCTCCACTGTGCCTAGACTGGTGTTTTATCCCCTCTGACTCTTTGCGACCCCATGGACTGTATCTCACTGGGTTTCTCTGTCCATGGAATTCTCCAGACAAGAACACTGCAGTGGGTTGCCATTCCCTTCTCCAGGGACTCTTGCTGACCCAGGGATCCAACCCTGGTCTCCCACACTGCAGGCAGATTCTTTAATGAGACACCAGGGAAGCCCTTCATGTCCTTAGCCACTCACTGGAACTGATAGAACTAAATCAAATGTGTGATGAAGAAAGTATAAGCTAAAAAACAATTAGTGGCGACAGGGAAGAGCATCCATCACCTTGGTAAATCACGTGCACACACAGCTAATTTACGAGCCAGCTCCCTGGCACCCACACAGTCCTAACAGCCATCTTAAACAAGTGGCAAGCAGCCAACCAGGTAGACAATAGGGGGAGGAAGGAGCAAAAACTTTACAGGAAGTTAGCACAAGCAGCAGCACCTGGGATGTGAGCCCAGAAAGACAGTGCATTCCTGCAAATCCATTCCAGTCCAGACTCTTTGTGTGGCCGTCTCTTTCCGAGAAATACTTGTGTTCAGGTTAAAGACTCTCCTCCAAAAGCCAGCTGCAGCACTACCAAAAACAGCTGACTACTGGGAGTGGAGCACCATCTCTCCTCCCCAAAACCTTTCCATACAGACCATGACTGTTTCTAATTTTGTCCTCTGTGTGCCCACCCCCATTCACAGCCATGTCTTAAAAGGACAGCAGCCAGCCCTATGTCCCTGCTTCCTCACCTGCACACCCCTTTATTTCAGAGTCACCAGCTAGTGTCCCTCCTCAGCTACGGAAATGGCTCTTCTCAGATCACCGTTGACCTCCTATTTGCCATGTCCATCAAGGATTTTTCCATCTCTTGTCTCAGTTCATCTTTTGAGGGCACTTAACACGGTTGACAGCTCCTTTCCTTTCCCCTTAGGACTTTTCTAGGTTTTTTACCTCAGTCTTCCTAACTTCTCAAGAGAGACCTGCACTGTCTCTCTTTAATCCAACCCACACGAAGGCTACAGCTTTCATATGGTGGTGGTGACGGTTTAGTTGCTAAGTCATGTCCGACTCTTGGAACCCTATGGACTGTAACCCCCCAGGCTCCTCTTTCTGTCCATGGGATTCTCCAGGCAAGAATACTGGAGTGGGCTTCCATTTTCTTCTCCAGGGGATCTTCTCAACTTAGGGGTCTTCTGCACTGTAGGCAGATTCTTTGCCTCTGAGCCACCAGGGAAGTCTCGCAGCTTTCACATGGTATCTCCCAAATCCAACTTAATTTCCCTGAACCCCAAACCCATATTTCATCATTTCCAAAATAGAACACCTTGGGACTTCCTTGGTGGTGGTCCAGTGGTTAAGACTTCCACTGCAGAGGGCACCAGTTGGATCCCCTGGTTGGGGAACTAAGATCCCACATGACTTGAGGCAAAAAAAAAAAAAAAAAAATTGGAACACCAAGCAACACAGACCCTGAAGCCAGAGAGGAGACATGGAGGTTTTGGAAGGGAGGAGACTCCCCACCCTAACCCCTGCTCCCTGTAAGTCCAATCAGATAATGAGTCCCAGATAATTCTTCCCACTATCTCTAAATTGTGCCCTCTTAGCCATCCCCACTATAGCCCAGCCTTTGCCCTTCAAAGTGCCATGATTTATTGAGCAATTACTATGTGCCAAACCATGCCGATCTGCAGTTTCTCATCATCTCTCAACAATTGCCTCAGTTTTGGGTAGCACATCAGTTCTGTCATCCAATATTAGGATTGTTCTGTAATTTCAAATTTGTTCACATGACTACAAACATGATTTGAAAACCTCTTAAATCTCTCTTTGTCCTTCAGGATAAGATCAGAGTTAGCAGGGGTCCCCTGCCTGCTGCTCCCACCTGATCTCAGCATTTCTTCCTCAGCATTTCCATCTCCATGCTCTTCCTCATCTTGGTCTCAGCACACCACACACACAGCCATACTGAATTATTTGCAGTTCCCCCCAAACACCAAGTTCATTGTCTTTCTACAGGCTGTCCCTACCGCCTAGAAAACCCTTCTCCCCATCCTCCAACACTCTCCTCCTGCCATCATCTCTGTCAGGCGTGCATGCATGAGCAATCATGTCCAACTCTTTGTGACCCAGTGGACTGTAGCCTGCCAGGCTTCTCTGTCCATTGGATTTCCCAGGCAAGAATACTGAAGTGGGTTGCTGTTTCCTCCTCCAGGAGATCTTCCTGACCCAGGGATCGAACCTTTGTCTCCAACATTGAACCTTTGTCTCTGACATTGGCAGGCAGATTCTTTACCACTGAGTCACCCTCACACATCTCTGTCAGGTTAACTTCTATTCATCCAGCAAGACCCTGGCAAAAAATTACAGCTTTTAGGAAGCCTTCCCTGACCCCTTTTCTATTAATATTAAAATGTGGCTCATCGCCCTTTTTTTGTTCTTGCAAAGCAACATACCTCTAGTTATTTTGAAGAGCGTGACCCCATGGACTGTAGTAACATTTAAGCTTTGTGAATTTCAAAAAGCAAGGCCCTATTGTGAAGAATAGGTCTACATTTTTTGCAGTTCAGAAACCTTAAACATTACAAAAGCCAACAACCTCCACTGAATTGATGTGAGGCTATTTATCATCTTTATTCCATTTAAGATGATTGAATGTGTTTTCATTATGGGGTACCTGCCCCAGACTCTTTTATGAGTGTTTTGTAATGCAGAGTTTGTGCACCTTATCAACATTCTAAAAATTCAGAATTAGGAAACACATCTACATCCAAAAATTTCAGTTATGAGATACAGACATATATAATCATCGCTTTCTTTGTCTTTCTCCCATTCTAATCAAAAACTTCTTGAAGCTTCAACTGTGTCTTTTTTCATGTCCAAACCCAGTATCTAATGTAATTTCTGGTTCTAGAGAGGTTTGCTGAATAAATTAAGGATATACTGATATTTATGAACTTAGACTGTATTTCATAGAACTGATTCCCAAGGTTGAAACCTGATACCTTCCCTTGCTTCCCACATCTTATACCTTCTCTGGATACCCTGCACACACACCAGATTTCTCACTGTATAATAACGGTTTGCATATCTGTGTCACCAGTGAGACTGAGCTTCCAACAAAGCAAAGATAACTCCGTATTAATCTTTGTATTTCTGGGTTCATTGTGCCCAGCACAATCTCAGGCACCTCATATACAATACATCTTGTATTGTACATCATATCAATACATCTTGTTGAATGATAGAAGGTAGAAAAGGACAGTGGGCAAGAGAGAAAGAAAGAAAGATAAAAATGGGAAGAATGGAAGAAGTCTGGGTGAAAATGATTTAATCTCTATTTAGAGGACTCCTATATTATATTCCTATAGTATATTATAACATACTCCTATAGTATATTCTAAACATAGTATGCTGCCACTTTACAACATTGGTTATATTTGTGCATCACTTTCATTACATAATATTTTTATTTAAATTAGCTTACTTTCTAGCTAAACACATTTGTTTGTTTGTTTAGGCTGGGTCTTCACTGCTCCAAAAACTTTTCTCTAGTTGCAAAGAATGGGGGCTCCCCTCTATTTGCGGTACACCGGCTTTTCTTGCTGTGGGGCACCGTCTCTAGGGTTCATGGGCTTCAGTATTTACAGCTTGTGGGCCCACTAGCTATGGCTCCTGGGCTCTAGAGCACAGGTTCAGTAGTTGTGAGGCACGGACTTATTTGTTCCTCGGCATGTGGGATCTCCCCGGACCAAGGATGGAACCCATGTCCCCTGAATTAGCAGGCAGATTTTTTACCCCTGAGCCACCAAGGAAGACCCAACACATTTATTTTTAAAAGAAACTTTTTCTTCTCACCTTAATGGAAAATCACTTTCCCTTGCAATAAACAATATGATTAAAACAAAATATAACAAAATGTTAATTCCTTGTTTTATTCTGTATTCTGCTGAGACCCTCACTTTTTGTTAAAAAAAAAAAAGAGAGAGACTTAATAAGTGTTAAGTGGATGTGAAAACTGACACTAGATGTGATCTTTCTCTTTAATGTTAACTGAAGAAGTGAAAAAGAACTGAAAAGGTAATAACTCATTCTTATTCGATATTATTTAATGCGTTATCCTTAAGCCACCTACTGTTAGCTCAAGAACCACCAGCAAAAGGAAAACCATACAAATTTTCCTCTCTTTTTTTCCTCATTCTGCTTCTACACTTATGATATTTCTCTACACCTTCAACTGGACACTCTATTCTGTCCAGAGTAATTCCTACTATAATTAGTCTCTAACTCATGACTATGTTTAAACAGGAGGAATTTTCCACCTGACCATTAGCGAGAGAGAGGCTGCTTTCTCATGTGGTGCCCCTGCAATCGTGAATCAACAAGGAAGCAAGAGTTAATACAGAAATTTTTAGCCTGTGAGAAAATGTTTTTAAAGTTCAGGAAATTATGGTTAGGAACTGTGTATTTGTTTCATAAAATAAGCAAGTAATAGAAAAGCATTTCTCAGATAAAAATGAAATATCTCTGTATATTTGGTTACCCCTACCCATGGGGCGGTGATCATATGCAGAAATATGTCCCTTAATTTGAAAATTTTTATGAGGGAAAACAGCTCACCAAGCACAAAGTTGAACCAAAATGTTTTCTTTCTTGTGGCTTTTGGCTTTCTCTCCCCTATTTATGGTCTCAACTGGGTAGAAACTCATACTTCTAAATACACAATAAAGATTATGGCCTAGCAATATTTTTATCAAAGTCAACTGGAATGACAGTATAATGTTTATTTATTAAGTTTTGCAATCCCATGTAGAACATGGTTAAGTAATTTATTTTAATATCTACTTCCATTTCTTAATTCCTTAAATGTTTAAAAAGAAATAGAGATTTTTTCTGACATTCCCCCAGGAAATGAGAAGTATTGTTGACTCAACATATTTAAGATAACTAATTATTGATTTTAAAAACCCAATCATCCATATGATCCCACAGATTCACTCGAGTATCTACTCCTCGGAAAAGATGAAAACTCTAATTCAAAAGGATACACACACAGCCAATGCTCATAGAGGTGCTATTTACAGTAGTCAAGACAGGGAAGCAACGTAAATGTCCATCAACAGATGAATGGGTAAAGAAGTTTCTGTTGTACATATATACAATAGAATATTACTTAGCCACAAAAAAGAATGAAATAACACCATTTGCAGCAACATGGGTAGACCTAGGGATTGCCATACTAAGTGAAGTAAGACAGCAAAGACAAGTATCACAGGATATCACTTATAAGTGAAATCTAAAAAATAATGCAAATGAATCTATTTATGATGGGGAACACATGTGTACCTGTGGCAGATTCATGTTGATGTATGGCAAGACCAATACAATATTATAAAGTAATTAACCCCCAATTAAAATAAATAAATTTAAAAAAATTAAAAAACAGACTAACAAAGAGAAAACAAACTATGGTTACCCAAAGGGAAAGGGTGGAGATTAGGGATAAATTAAGAGTAAGGGATTAACAGCTATTCACTGCTATATATAAAATAGATAAGAAACAAGGGTTTACCACATAACACAAGGGATAATATTCAATATCTTGTAACAACCTGTAATGGAAAATCTGAAAAAATATATATATGTATGTATAACTGAATCACTTTGCTCTTCACCTGAAACTAACACAATATTGTATCAACTATACTTTAACAAAAACATTTTAGATGTCTAAGGGAAAATAGAACCTAATTAGAGATCATTAGTTATATTATATGTATCAATTTATTTGAGGATTATTTTTCTACAAGTGAAATTTTTAAAGTCACGTTTAATTTTCATATTTTGAAACTGTATGTCACATTAATCTACAGGGCTATGTATTCAAAAGTTAAAGAATAAACCCCTTTATTTGCAAAAGAGAAAAGAAACCAATCACAAAGTAGTTTATAACATGGACCTAATAAACTTTATCATCATAATAATCTTTATAATAATAATAAACATCATAGTAAAGTTACAAAAGAAAACTTAAAAAGGTTAAGACTATTCTACCTCCACGTTTTGATTTTAACAACTTTTCATTAATTCCTCTTCTCTACTTTGGTCTGAGTCTTCAAAATACATAAAGTGATGGTAATATGAATAATGGCTTCCCTGGGGCCTCAGTGATAAAGAATTTGCCTGCCAGTGCAGGGACCCAAGTTCAATCCCTGGGTCAGGAATATCCCCTAGAGGAGGAAATGGCAACCCACTCCAGTACTCCTGCGTGGAGAAACCCATGGACAGAGGAGCCTGCCGGGCTATACAGTCCATGAGGTCACAAAGAGTCAGATACGAATTAGCGACTGAACAGGGCAATGTGAATAATATAATATCAATCCATAAAAATACATATAAAATGTTAACATGAAGCAAAACTAGTTAGTAATTTGAAATAAATGTGTGACTTTCAGCTACACAGTAATAAGGAAAAGCAAACTTCTCCTATGACCCTTACTCGAATTCCCAGTGAAATGAATGGTATTGACTTTAGTCGAAGGTGCTCAGGAAAGAAGGCTAAAGTTATGTTTGTTGAGCGCCTAGCTGAACTCTGTATTCTGTTTATGGTTCTTCCAATTTATTGATATATATCTTTTCCATTGCTTATCCTGTCTCACACTAAGTTTATAAATCCAGAGTGGATTATTTTAATAAAAGTATTGATAAATAGAATGGAAATACAGGGGCACTATATAAATGTTACATGGTTTTATTGGTTGATTTATGCAACAATGACATTTGAAGTTCATTTCAGCTGCATCCCTTTATGAATCAGCTCTTTACAGCAAGGGCCTTCTCTTTTGCAGAGCACTTGAAAAATACCATCCATGACATGCCACTAACATTTCTCCAAATGCACTGCCTGCTAGGTGTATAGATTAGCATGTCTCTCAGATGCTTCTTACTCTTCATTCTAATCTAAGGGTCAATCAACTTTTCTGTAAAGGGCAGAGAATACTTATTTGAGATTTTATAGGCCATGTGGTTTGTGTTACAACTACCCAACTTTATTGTTACTCCAGGAAATGAATCATACCTAACACATGGACGTGGCAATGCTCAATAAAACTTGTCAATAAAACACGTGGTGGGCCAGAGGGGCCCGAGTCTGCTGACTCCTGATGGAGACTGCCAGCACCCTAGCCTTTGGTTTTGTGAACTGCCACGTAGTACTCACTGGGCACTCTCGTTTAACCCCTACAACAAATCTCTGAGATGCATAGTATTCTCCACTTTTTATTGCTGCGGAAATTAGGTTTTACCAAGTTGACTTAGTCTTCCCTGGTGGCTCAGCTAGTAAAGAATTTGCGTGCAATGCAGGAGACTTAGCTTCAGTCCCTGGGTCGGGAAGATCTCCTGGAGGAGGAAATGGCAACCCACTCCAGTATTCTTTTCTGGAAAACCCCATGGACAGAGGAGCCTGGTGGGCTACAGTCCATAGGGGTCAACAAGAATCGGACACAACTGAGCGAGTAACACTTTCACTTTCAAGTTGACTTGAAGCTTTCCAGGTAAAGTGGTAAAGAGCCCACCTGCCAATGCAAGAAACCTAAAAGACATAGGTTTGATCCCTGGGTCTGGAAGATTCCCTGAAGGAGGACGTGGCAACCCACTCCAGTATTCTTGCCTGGAAAATTCCATGGACAGAGGAGCCTGGTGGGCTGCAGTACATGGGGTTGCAAACAGCTGGACACAAGTGAAGCGACTTAGTACATACAGAAGTTGACTTGAGTGACTTCTCCTAGCTCTTGCATCAAGTAGCCGGGTCTGTCTGTGCAATAGCCCCATCCTTGTTCTGAGGCCACCATCTCTTGCCCAGAATACTGTCCTTCACTCCTAACCAGGTTTCCCTGTTGCCCTCTCTCCTCCCTATAATTCACTCTTCTCACTGAATCAAGAATGTTCTTTTAAAAATGTAAATTAGGCAACTCCCTGCCAACCCAGTTGTTAGGACTCCGTGCTTTCATTACTGCTGTGGGCCCAGGTTTGATCCCTGGTAAAATCTCAGAAGCCAAGTGGCCCAGCTTAAAAAACAAAATGTAAATTAGATCCCATGACTGTCCTGCTTAAAACCCTCCAGTGGCTTCTATTGCCTTTGGAGTTAAAACCAAATTCCTGATCCTGCCTGCAAAGCCTGACATGGTACCCCTGCCCCCTCCTGCCCGCCTGCCTGATTGACCTCACTCTCTGCCCTTTTCCCCTGCAGGTCCCAGCCTCAACAGCCTCAGTTCTATTTACGAGACATGCCAAGGTCCTAATGCCCTTATGATCTCTGCACACAATGCTTCCTTTGCCTGGAGCATCTTCTCTGCCCTTCCTCCAGGTCTTTACAGTTGCCTTCTTCTTGTCTTAGCCTCAAGATCATTTTCCCCCAGAAATCTTCCATGATTATCCAATCTATGCCTTGTTGTTGTTGTTGTTGTGTCGTTGTTGTTGTTCAGTCAATAAGTTGTGTCTGGCCATTTGGGACCCTATGGACTGCAGCACACCAGGCTCCCGTATCCTTCACCATCTCCCGGAGCTTGCTCAAACTCAAGTCCATTGAGTGAGTGATGCCATCCAACTATCCTCTCCTCGGTTGTCCCCTTCTCCTCCTGCCTTCAATCTTTCCCAGCATCAGGGTCTTTTCCAATGAGTCAGTTCTTCGCATCAGGTGACCAAAGTATTGGAGCTTCAGTTTCAGCATCAGCGCTTCCAAAAAATATTCATAGTTGATTTCTTTTAGAATTGACTGGTCTATGCCTTGTCATCAACCATTTTCTTTTCTGCATAGCTCTCATTACTATGGGAATTTTTTAGGCTATTGTTCAGTGCCTATCTGTCCTACCAGAATGCAAGTTCCCTAGAAGCAGGAATATCTTTCTGTCTTATTCACCACTATATCATCAGAGTATTCAATAGTGTTTGGCATATAGTAAAGACTCAAATGTGGGCTTCCCTGGTGGCTCAGAGGTTAAAGTGTCTACCTCCAGTGTGGGAGACCCAGGTTAGGTCCCCTGGAGAAGGAAACAGTAACCCACTCCAGTATTCTTGCCTGGAGAATCCCGTGGGCAGAGGAGCCTGGCAGGCTTAATATTGATATTTATCAGTATCTGCTGAATGAGTGTTTGTCAACAAAAATCTCATGTTCTTCTTCACAGTTAAACCACTTCCCTGGACTGACTGAGGTTATTTCCCATAAGACACATCATAGCATTTGGTTAGGGAAGTATTTGATTTGTGTTGTTCCAGTCACATCCCTAACTTATAACCCCAAGGACATAAGCAGAGGAAAACAAAATACACCAACTATGTTTGGCCAGTTTGTTCAATGACCAAAGATGATGATATGTTCCACTTAAAGAATAATACCCTTGAAAGCAACAGCCCAAACTTGATGTGGTTAAAATTCTATTGTTTAGAGAAGCAAGCTTGCTGAAATGATTTAACTCTTAAAGTACCATTCTTCAAAGCTCTCGTTAAAAATGAAAATAATATCTAGTCTTTCCAGTTTCTCTATAAAAAATATTACAATGCTACTGTCAAGTTTCCATCCCCATGAAATCTGGATCCTCTCCAGAATATATCAGTAGCTAAGGAGAGGAATTTAGGGAAGCTTACCATGAGCGTGATTAAGGAGGCTCCCCAGAGTGGGTAGGATGAGACCTGGACTATAATAGAGGGGTAGAATTCAGAAAGAATTCAGAACATTGATAAGTGAATTGCAACTGAGGAAGAGTTTCAGAGTTCCTAATCTTCAAAGCTATGTCATATTGCAAGCATGCCAAATAAGTGTCCTTTTTTTTTTCTTTTTGGGACCACATTATGTGGTACATGGGGTCTTAGTTCTCTGACCAAGAATCAAACCTGCACCCCCTGCACTGGAAGCTCAGAGTGTTAACCACTGGGTCACCAGAGAAGTCCCAGGTAAGTGTCCTTTATAGTGTCATCTCTAGTTAATTGGTCGGCGTTCAGTAGAGAAGAGTGCTGTGATCAACTAGTGATGCCTGCCACAGGTCAGAGCTGGGGGAAGGTAACCATGCATGTCACACACTTGCTTTATCTGCTCAGATCTCTTAGGGACCTGTTTCCCCACACCATAATAAGAACATTTTGCCGCACTTCAAATTTTACATCTCTTCACATGAAAATATCTTCTTTTTGATATAAACTAATATTGAGGTATTCCAGTACCGAGATGGAAGAAGAAAACAATATAGAGGTATTTGTTTTTAGGAGAGGGTTCTCTCACTTTCTGCCTATATCCCGCTGCTCTTCAGTCCCTCTGCTTCTCAGACAGCAGTATGTGTGAGCTTGAAAGTAAGGGTGTGGAGTTCCCAGGAGAGTGTCAATGCAGGCACAGAGGTTTACCTGGGGACCTTTAAAGGGAAGCAGAGAAGGAATCAATTTAGCAGGATACCAGCTTAAAGAGGTTCAGTCTAAGAGGTCTTCTCTCTGTGTACATTTTCCCACTCATTCTCCTTTTGGCTGTAGCTCCTTTTCTTTTCTCATTTCTAGAAACAGTGGGAGGGTCTTCCCTGGTGGTCCAGTGGTTAAGACTTCTCCTTCCATTGCAGGGAGTGCAGAGTCAATCCCTGGTCAAGGAGCTAAAATCCCACATGCCTTGCGGATAAAAAACTGAACATAAAACAGAAGCCATATTGTAAACAAATTCAGTAACGACTTTAAAAATGGTCGACATCAAAAAAATCTCAAAAAACAAAAAAGAAAGAAAGACAGTGGGATATGTGGAAGGAGAGAGATGTGGAAATAGAAGAGCATCTCTGTGGCTTTGAAGCTCTCCAGGCACATGGGTTCTGGAAAGGCCAAAGAGACCCTTTCCATCTGCTGGGCCCTAGGCCACCCTGGCTGTAGGGTGACTATGCTCCATGTACACTTGGGCTGGCAGCTGTAGTCAAAGACACAGACATATAATGACAATAATAAAAGCTAACATTAATCAAGACCTAGCCATATGCCAAACATGGTTCTAAGTACTTGCAGTACATTTTTCTTGTGGTCAGAAACATATAACAAAAGGGAAAGACTTTGGCATCAGGCAGACCTCGGCTTGAATCTGGGTTGCATCAGTGATTACGAGTATGGTTTGGGTTATAATAGTCTGCCTCTCTGAGCCTCAGTTAACTTATGTATGTATTAGAAGATATTATAATATCCATACTGCTTCGATGCTGCAATAACTAGAGATACTGTGTGTAAAGTACCTGCCCCTTAGGAGGCGCTCCGTAAACAGAAATTAGTGTTTTGATGGCTGTGAAACAAATCACCACAAATTTGATGGCTCATAACAGCGTACTTTTTTTTTCTCTCTCTCTTGCAGTTCTGGAGGGCAGATGTTTGAAATGAGTCTTAAGGGAGGAAAACCAAGGTGTCAGCAGGGTAGGAGTGTCAAGTGTCCGGGGGAGGCTCCAGGTGAGAATCTGTTCCTTGCCTTCTGCAGCTTCTAGAGGCTGTCCTGATTCCTCGGCTCATGTCCTCACATCACGTCACGCTTTCTCCCCCAGCTTCTGCCACCACATGGCCATCCCCTCCTCTGTCATCACATTTCCGTCTCCCTCTTACGAGGACGCTTGTAATCACATTTGGATCCCACCTGGATAGTCTAGGCTAATCTCCCTATCTCAGAATTCTCTAACTTAATCGAATCCGCAACGTTCCCATTATCATATGATATTCACATTTTCCAGGAAGAGCATCTGGACATTTTTTGGGGGAGAGCATTATTCAGCCTACCATGATGGATATGTTAAAATGTTCCATGAATGGCCTCATTTTTAAGAGTGATGCTGCAGACTCATTTGAGCCTACCAAAGGAGACCAGCTAGGCGCAAGACCAGACCTTTGGCACATCAAATTGGGAAAGTTCGAATTAATAGGATCCTATAGGCTTCCTTCCTTCCTTCCTTTTTAAAGAAGTGTTTCTAGAATCATAGCCCTGCAAGGGCCCTCTGAGAAGAAATGTAGGTCCCTCACCTTATAGAGGAGAAGACTGAGTATTTGTAAAATGTCATGAGGCAACCCAGACTAGAGCCCAGGTACTCCCATTCCAAGATTCCTGTTCTCTCCCCTATTTCTGAAAATAATTGCCTAACAAATATCTATAAGTTTCAATGCTAGCAAATATTATCTCTTTCATAGAAAGAATATGGCAAAGCATCTCCTTTTGAAAAACCAGCACAGCTGGAAATCCACCTGTGGGTGAAGAAACTGAAGTTTATATGTATTGTAGTG
Source organism: Oryx dammah (assembly GCF_014754425.2). NCBI lineage: Eukaryota > Metazoa > Chordata > Mammalia > Artiodactyla > Bovidae > Oryx > Oryx dammah. The sequence continues at coordinate 43,099,586 of NW_024070190.1, read as the reverse complement.
CTGTGTATTTTTAGATATTTATTTATTTTTAATTGAAATACATTTGACGCACAGTATCAAACTGTACACAGTTTCAGGTGTACTACATAGTATTTGACATTGGCATTCTTTATGAAATGATCATCATAATAGCAATCATCTGTAACCATCTGTCCCCATACAAAGTTGTTACAATATTATTGACCATAATCTTCCTTATGCTGTATGTTACATTCTTGTCACTTATTCATTATACAACTGAAGGCTTGTACCTTTTTTAAAAAACATTTTATTTTATGCTGGAGTATAGTTGATTAACAATGCTATGTTAGCTTCAGGTGTACAAGGTAGTTCAGTTCTACATATACATATATCTATTCTTCTTCAAATTCTTTCCCATTAAGGTTGTTACATAATATTGAGCAGTGTTTCCCTGTGCTATACTGAGGGTCTTTGTTGGCTCTCCATTTTAAATATAAACGCTGGGTATTTTTGTTTGAGCCTACTACCTTTGTTCCTTGAGGTATGGAAGCTTTCTCACAGTTCCTTACAAGCTCAGCTGGCATTGCTGGTGATATGAAACTTGTCAAGAAACACTGATCTTTGGGGGAAAAAGGAAAAATTAACCAGTGATTCTGCACTGACTGGGCACCCTATCCAACCAGATTCACCAGGAGGGCTTTTTCCTCTGCCATCACACCTAAGAGCAGTGGTTCTCAAGGTGTGGTGTCTGGAACATAAGATAAGATCACCTGGAACTTACTACAATTGCAAATCATTGCACCTCACCCCTGACCATATCCAAAGTCTGAGACTGGGGCCCAGCAATCTGTATCAATAGCCCCTGATGATGTCAGCTCCAGGGTTAGAACCAATTCCTTAAGTCAATGCCAGACTTCTCTGGGATGAATGGGGAGGATGGGCAAGAGAAAAGGGCAAGGTTTGCTTCCCAAGGTAAGAATGACCATAGACATGATTACATCTAAGGGTTTTCTTCTTGGGTGCTTTGGGATGGAGAGCTCTGGTCCAGACTATGACTTCAAGGATATAGGATATGCAATTGTCATAAGAGAAGCAATCAGCAAAGGATAAAATCATATGGACAATACTACGGAGAGAATTCAGAAGGATTCAAGATTGTGTGGTTTTGGGTGACAGCAAAGAGAATAATTTCAATCCACGTGACAGGGAAACATGGACTATATAGGAAAAAATCTTGCATCCCAGTAAACCTAGAGACCTGAAAAAAAAATTCACAAAAGGGCAAGGAAAGGAAGATGGAGTCCCAGCAGCAAAATCATTACAAGAGAACCTGAGGGACTTCCCTGTGGTCCAGTAGTTAATTAAGACTCCAAGTGGACCATAAAGAAGGCTAAGTGCCAAAGAATTGATACTTTCTAACTGTGATGCTGGAGAAGATTCTCGAGAGTCCCTTGGACAGCAAGGAGATCAAACCAGTCAATTCTACAGGAAAACAACCCTGAATATTCAGTGGAAGGACTGATATTGAAGCTCCAATACTTTGACCACCTGATGGGAAGAGCTGACCCATAAAAGACTCTCATGCTGGGAAAGATTGAAGGCAAAAGAAGAGGGGTAGGCAGAGGATGAGATAGTTGGTTGGCATCATTGACTTAATGGACATGAGTTTGAGCAAATTCCAGGAGATAGTGAAGGACAGGGAAGCCTGGTGTATTGCAGTCCATGGGATCGAAAAGAGTCAGACACATCTGAGTGTCTGAACAGCAACAATGATTGCAGGGAGTCCTGGTTCAATCCCTGGTCAGGGAGTTAGATCCCACATTCTGCAACTAAGACCCAGTGAAGCCAAATAAATAGATATTAAAAGAAAAAACCCTGACTGCTTGCAGGGTGACATCAGTAGATATTTATCAAACTTGTGAAAAAACAATTTAGGAGCTTCCTGTTGGAGGTTGGCTTGAGTTCAGCTTACATGGGGGCTATGAAGTGCAGTAGGGGAGAATGCCTCTCTCTTCTTAGGTCACAAGATAAGATACTAAGATTCTTCACACTTACCAGGGAGCAGGAATTCCACCTTCCACCTATTAGGACATGGATCTGAGGTCTTCCCTAGTAGCTCAGCTGGTAAAGAATCTGCCTGCAATGTTCAATCTGCCCCCAGTTCAATTCCTGGTTGGGAAGATCTCCTGGAGAAGGGATAGGCTACCCACTCCAGTATTCTTGGCCTTCCCTGGTGGCTCAACTGGTAAAGAATCCTCCTGCAATGTGGGAGACCTGGGTTTGATCCCTGGGTGGGGAAGATCCCCTAGAGGAGGGCATGGCAACCCAGCTTCACTATTCTTGCCTGGAGAATCCCCATGGGCAGAGGATCCTGGTGGGCTACAGTCCATGGTGTCGCAAAGAGTCAGATATGACTGAGCAACTAAGCACACACAGCACTAGGGTCCTGGGAGCTTCCACCTAATAGGACATGGATCCAAGATCCCGATTCTCAACTAGGCGTTATTTGTTCCCCAGGGCATATGTAGTGATGTCTGGAGACATTTTTAATTGCCACAGGCTGTATGGTTCCTGTTGGCATCCAATGAGGAAAGGCCGGGAATGCTGCTGACCAACCTCTAGTGCACAGGACAGCCCTCCACAAGAAATTATCTGGCTCCAGAGGTCAATAGTGCTGAGGTCAGGAAACGCTGCTCTTGGATAAGATGCACTAACAGCGCCCACCTCAGTCACATCTTAGGTATCAGTCTTCCCGAATGAAAACCTCTTGTTTGCAGGTAGCAAAACTGTATCTTAGAGTATTCCTACCAAGTCAAAGTGAGGCCAACTATAAGTGACTGGGAGAACTGGGAGTGGCGAGCTGTTGTTGACCAGATGAAGACTTGATGGCTGGACTCAAAGTAATATCAAGTAAACAGGTCAGACAGACAACCCCCATCTTCTCTGTCTACAGGAACTTAGTGATCTAGTCACCAGACTCTTTCCCAGTGGGTGGGCAATGGCTGTCTTCAGGTTAGCAATTCTAGCCTTGCAAGGAGTGGTACACAAGGATATATATAGCCTTGGGATGGGAAATGTACTATTTAACCAACCACTCTGCACATCAAACATGAATTACACTGATTTTGAATCACCAGTACCATTTCATCATTTAACTAGCAAAGGTTAAAAGCTAGTCATTATAAAAGAAGCCCTGTAATGAACTTCTCTGTAACCTTGTGTAATGAGAGATCCAAGAGACTAGCACTTAATGTGTTCCAAGGATACACTGTGTATTTAACCTAAAGATCTATCTATTAATACTTTCTGTCTAGAATCACCCATGGCTACCAGATGTTCAATTAAGAGAGTTTTGAATACAGTTCACTAAAGGTACAGAAGAATAAAAGTCTGTTTTCACCCAGCTCTGGTGTCTTTCCCCTGAATTGTTCATACTTAAATATAATTCTTTCCTACCCCACCCTCCAATTTTTTGTCCACTTTATTAGATAGTGATGATATAAAAATTTTCAGGTAAAATATAGGTTTATTGGATGACTTTGCTAATTTTCATTGCTCTTCTAATTAGTTAGGTAACATTTCTAACTTTATCTTAATTGTTTTTTAACTCCTTAATTAAAACTGCCTGACATTTAATTAACTTCTAATTAATTCTTCTACTTCTTCCTCCACTTCATAAGCAAAAGGGTTGAGATAAAGAAATGTGGGGTATGGTTTTCAGTATGTAACTTGTTTTCAGTATGTAAATTGAAATTAAAGCAGTTGCCTTTTTTAAATTGGGTGATTTGACTACATAAGCTGTTTTTAAAAATATATATTTATTTAGCTCTCTTAGTTGAGGCATGTGGGATCTTTAACTGCAGCATGCGAACTCTTAGTCGCGGCATATGGAATCTAGTTTACTGACCAGGGATAGAATCCGCGGCCCCTGCACTGGGAGCACAAAGTCTAAGCCTCTGGACCACAGGGGAAATCCCAGATCAGTCTTTTTTCAGGTTATTTTTCCCTGGCTCCTCACCTGGTTACCTACTGAAACACCTAGAGAAATTTTGCTTTGGCCTCAGCTTCTGGAGACCATGAATTATGAGCCTACTTTCTTTGCTAATGTCATGAATATATTTGGTCATATATTTATTTGGTCTGATAAATCTGCAAGGGTTAAACTTTTCTCTGGATAAAACATTGACCTATTGTGAAGCCTGTTAATTTTCTCCTGGTCACTGAGTTATGAGTCATCACGAGGAAATCACTCTGACTCTGCACCAGGCTACAGAAGTCAGCGAAAGGAATTCATGTGCCCAAGCCAACGCTCAGGAGACTGGCCTGGGCACAATTACTGCAATTACTGTTAAAAATGTCAGAAAAGAGATGTGATCTGAAATAAGACCTGGTTTTCTACTAAATGTAATTTCCTTTTCACTCTGATCTTGCACAATCACATAGGCTCACCTTTGCACGTGCGCGCACACACACACACACACACACACTTCTCTGTGCACACGATTTCTTTTATTTTCCCTGGCACACAATGTCTAAATCTCCACTTTTCTATTTTAATTGACACATCTTCATATATTATTAAGATTCTTCTCAGAGAAGTCTTTTCTCAAAATTGTGAACAGACTTGTCTTGACATCAAGCTCTTGTTAAAAATATTATCCATCTACCCCTTACCGTTAGCCTCTTTCCTACTTGTCCATGAAAACTTAGTTCAGTGACTGCCACCTCCTCTGGAAACTCTTCTGGGATGCTCCAGTCCGAGGCAGAGGGAGGTGTTTATTCTCTGCCTCTCTGAGTACATGTGCTTTTCCCTCTGTTGTAAATGAGTGATGACTAGGAAAACTCCCTCCCCTGCCTTTTGTCTCTGCCTATGAGTTCCTTACAACTGGCGTTTTTTAAAATTGAAGTATTGCTGATTTACAATGTTGTATTACTTTCAAGGGTAGAGCGTATATGTATGTATAACTGAATCACACATATATATGTATATATATATTCTTTTCCATAATAGGTTATTATAGGATATTGAGTATAGTTCCCTGTGCTATACATTATGTCTTTGTTGTTTTCCTATTTTATATATTGTAGTGTGTATAGGTTAATACCAAACTCCTAACTTATCCCCCCTCCCCTAGCTATCCCCTTGCTGCTGCTGCTGCTAAGTCGCTTCAGTCGTGTCTGATGCTGTGAGACCCCATAGACGGCAGCCCACCAGGCTCCCCTGGCCCTGGGATTCTCCAGGCAAGAACACTGGAGTGGGTGCTATCCCCTTGAGTAATCAATAAGTTTGTTTTCTATGTCTGTGAGTCTATTCTGTTTTTATGAATAAATTCTTTTGTATCATTTTTTAGGTTCCATGTATAAGTAATATCATATGATGTTTTTCTTTCTCTGTCTAACGACTGATGTTTTATAAGCCTTGTACATCTGGTGCTCAGGACAGTCTCTTACATACTATAAACAGGTACCAAATACACATTTTATCAATTTTCCTCCATAGGCTTAGTGATAGAATTAAAAAAATACAGGAATGCATGACTATAAGAAACATGGAATTCACAGAGATGTGTCTGGAAAGACAGATATTCCTGTGAGGCAACCAACCAATATGATTAGGAACTGCGGCACTCCATGATATCCAGAGATATGTTAAGTTGGACAACTTCTACTCTGGCTTAGAAAAAAATGCATTCATTTATCCAACAAACACTTAGCTGTGTTTTAAAAATCAAGTTCTGAACTATTTTGTAGGAACTGAAGAACTGCTAAAGAAAGCACCAGGGGTGCCAAGATTGTTATAACAAAGAGAGATAAGACCCCAACTAAGGTACATATAATATGACAGCACAGTGATGAGATCATAAGCTCTGGAGTCAGACTAAGTTCAGTTACACTCACCATTGATTACTGATCATTGATTATTATCAAGGTTACTAGGGCTAGAGACTTACCCTTGCCAAGCCTTGGAATCCTTACCTGTAGAGTGGAAATCTAATAACTCATATAATATTTCAGAACTTTATAATGTTATTTTGATTATTAACTTACAATCCTTATAAAGCACGTAACAGTAAGTGCTTTAAATAAGGCATTAACAGTAATGCCTTGGACATGGGAAAAACTCAGTAAATGTCAGTGCTTTTATTACCACTACTTGAATAGTACAAAATATGAAAGAATGTCCTACTTAATGAGTAGAGATAGGGATAGTGAATGGTGATTTTTTTTTAAACTTTGTTTATTTTATGCCTAATTTTTAAAAATTTGTCAACATTATTTATACATTTTAATTGAAATATAGTTAATTTGCAATGTTGTGTTAGTTTCCAGTTACACCAAAGTGATTCAGTTATACATACATATGTATATATTCTTTTTCAGATTCTTTTCCACTACAGCATAGGTTATTATAAGATATTGAGTGTAGTTTCCTGTGCTATTACAGTAGGTCCTTGTTGTTTATAAAGCAGTATGTATGAATTAATTGCAAACTCCTAATTTATCTCTCCTCCCCTCTTTAATACATAAAAAACTAACTCATTACTTAACTGCATTAGAAAACAAAGATTAGGCCTCACCCTCTGCAACGGCCCACATTCTGTCTGTGGAGTGTGTTTCTCTCTAAATAAATCCATTCTTACCTTAAAAAAAAAAAAAGAAAAACAAAAGTTAAACGTAAGTCACCTATATTCTCAAACGAACACTTTGGTGCACATTGTTCCACAGTTTTTTATTTCCTTGTAGAGAGATCATATTAAGCTTACTATTTGGTATCATATTTTCCCACTACTCTCAATAATTATGTATTTACACCATAACTCTTTACAGTTCCACGTATTCATTGTATAATTGCATACATTGTATCTAGTTGATTGCCTGTCAGAGTTATTTTTTCTTTGTTCTATTAGAATCAACACTGTAAAGAACATCGCTTCCTGCCAATGGTCTGATAATCATCTGGTAATTTTTCTAAAGGAACAATTACTCATCAACAGTTAAATTTTATTTTACTACTTTATTTACTTTGTTCAGTAGATAAAACATTTGCATATTTCATATAGCAAAACCATATAGAAATCGTAAGTAAAATACCTTGCTAACACTCTGTCTCCATCTAGCTTCTCAGTTTCTCCCATCATAGAAAATCATTTTGATTACGTTATTAGGTAACTTTATAGTATTGTCAGGCGAGTGTATGCTTCTCGGTTCTGTCTCGTCACAACAAAGATTTGGAGTGATGGACATTAAAGCCCTCGGCGTGTCACAGCTCTCGGGTCTTGGACAGACCGTGTTATAGCTCTCAGGTCTCGAATGGACCGTGTTACAGCTCTTAGACAAATCGGTGTTACAGCTCCGTGTTACAGTTCTATTTTATTTAGATAATAGCAGGAAAATCCATCTTCGAGGCGTGAGGGCATGTCGACCCAAAGACACGAAGAGAAGAGCGCCCCAGGACATGGGAGAGAGAGAGAGCGCCAGAGAGAGAGCCATTTGGCTCCTGTTTTTATATGTTTTTTTCTTCCCCCTGGGCCTATCCTACGCAAATTTAGCTTAGCCAGGAGTGCTGTTCTACCTGAAGTCCTCACTCCGGTCCTCGGACCTTCCTTTGATCTTCCTCTGTTCTATTTTCGCAGGCTTTTCCCTTCCTTCTCTTTTAGCCACCACCATTTTGGACTCCTTTTCCCTATTCTAACTACCTATTAGCAAATGCTCCATATATAATCTTATTTTCCCACTTCTTACCCCAAAACTAGCGTTGCATACTCACGTTCTGCATCTTGTTTTCTCATATAGCAGTGTATGGGAGATGATACCATTTTGGTACATAAGAAACTGACTCTCTTTTCCCTTCACTTCCCTCTCAGCCTTCTCTTAAAAAAAAAAAAAAAAACAGGATTACACTTTGCGGAGATATCATTTGTTCCTCATAGACTGTCTCCCTGCTCTAACCCCTAGGATAGGATTAGATGAATTTAACCCTGCCCTCTACACCCCTTCACCCCTTCCTGGCTTAGTAATGACAGGACAGGAAGAGCAACCCAATCTAGAAAACTGCCTGAAAGTGATGAAAAAGTGTTAGTCGCTCAGTTGCATCTGATTCTCAGTGACTCCATCAACTGTAGGCCACCAGGCTCCTCTGTCCATGGAATTCTCCAGGCAAGAATATTGGAGTGGGTAGCCATTCCTTTCTCCAGAGAATCTTCCTGATCCAGGGATCAAACTCTAGTCTTCTGCATTGTAGGCAGATTCTTTACCATCTGAGCCACCAGGGAAACACAGGAAACTGCCTGCTAAGTCGCTTCAGTTGTGTCTGACTCTGTGCGACCCCATTAGATGGCAGCCCACTAGGCTCCCCCATCCCTGGGATTCTCCAGGCAAGAACACTGGAGTGGGTTGCCATTTCCTTCTCCAATGCATGAAAGTGAAAAGGGAAAGCAAAGTCACTCAGTTGTGTCAGACTCTTTGTGACCCCATGGACCACAGCCTACCAGGCTCCTCCATCCATGGTATTCTCCAGGCAAGAGTACTGGAGTGGGTTGCCATTTCCTTCTCCAAGGAAACTGCCTAGATTGTTGCAAATTCCTGGGAGACAGCATGTGTCCACCATTTTTCCCAATCTATTCCTTTTATATATATATACATATACATTTTATACATATATATATATATATATATATATATTTTTTTTACTTTTTGAGGGTGCCTTGTGGCCTGTGCATGAATGGATATGAGAGTTGGACTGTGAAGAAAGCTGAGCACCGAAGAATTGATGCTTTTGAACTGAGGTGTTGGAGAAGACTCTTGAGAGTCCCTTGGACTACAAGGAGATCCAAGCAGTCCATTCTAAAGGAGATCAGCCCTAGGTGTTCTTTGGAAGGAATGATGCTAAAGCTGAAACTCCAGTACTTTGGCCACCTCATGTGAAGAGTTGAGTCATTGGAAAAGACTCTGATGCTGGGAGGGATTGGGGGCAGGAGAAGAAGGGGACGACAGAGGATGAGATGGCTGGATGGCATCACGGACTCTATGGACGGAGTCTGAGTGAACTCCGGGAGTTGGTGATGGACAGGGAGGCTTGGCGTGCTGTGATCCATGGGGTCGCAAAGAGTCGGACACGACTGAGAGACTGAGCTGGACTGAACTGTGGCCTGTGAGCTCTCACTTCCTGACCAGGGACTGAACCTGTGATCCCCTACATTTGGAGGGCAGACTCTTTACCATTACAGCACCAGGGAAGTTCCTCCAGTCTAACTTCTTGATTACTAGGATTTCCTTCCAAAGAGAAACATGTGAACAGACTCTGAGAGATATTTATAACCACATACTTTGTTTACAGCAACTCTGAGCAAAAACAGTGGGGAAAACACAGGTGTATGGAACCAGAACAGTGGGCTTGTTAATCCTGTATGTACATAAACCCTTTTCTTCTCCTCCATGATTCATTCTTTGTTTAAAGCACAGACCACTCCCAAAACTATCCCCTGACTTTCTTCCAAAGAATGATAACTAGGCCTAGATCCCTAATGACTGCTTTATTTGCATGTAAGTTTTCTCATTATGATATATAATTACCCTAAATTCATGATCCTATCACCAAGGTCAACCAGAGCCTGATAATGGACAGTGAAACTTTAACTAGTTGTTGTATTTCCTTTCATTGGTTTACCTTCAACTTTTTAAGGCTGCTGTTTCTCTGTTCTGGCTGACTTTCAGTTTCTCTTGAAATGACTGAGTTCAGAACTTTCATGATGGTCAGTGGTTTAAGACTCCTGCTTCCAATGTTGGGGATTCGGATTCGATCCCTGACTGGGGAACTAAGATTCACATGCTATTGTACAGTGCAGCCAAAAATTTAAAAAATAATTTAAAAAAAAAAAAGAGAAAAAAGAAAAAGAAATTCCTGAATTCATTCCTTCCATTACTACCGACTAAAACTGAGGCCTTTCTCCTCCTCTTAGCCAGAACATTGTAGACCTTTCTCATTCAACGAATTATAGGTAAAAGAGATAGTCATTCCAGGGACTTCCCTAGTGGTCTAATGGTTGAGAATCCATCTGCTGATGCAGGAGACATGGGTTAATGCAGGAGACATTAACCAGGGATGCAGGAGACATCCCTGGTCTGGGATGATCCCACATGTCGCAGAGCAACCAAGTCCATGCACTGCAACTACTGAAGCCCTCGCATCTACAGCTGTGCTCTGCAACGAGAGAAGCCCCTGCTATGAGAAGCCTGCCCATCAGAACTAAGAGAGTATCTCCTGCTCACCACAACCAGAGAAAGCCCACAAGTAGCAATGAAGACCCAGCACAGCCAAAAATAAAATAAACAAATAAATCTTAAAAAAATGTTTTTTTAAAAAAGCAGATAGTCCTTCCAGAAAGAATGCAATACAATGTGACTGAAGAATCCCAAGTTGTTTGATGCGATGGGATGTAGCACAGCATAAAGCATCAGGGCTATCAGGAGATGTGATAGGTTAGATAGACTGGAATTGTACTGCAAAGAAAGGAGAATGCCAGGCTAATCAGTTTAGGCTCTATTATCTCTGTGACAAAGAGCTACTGAATAATTTTAAAGAAAGTACTAACATGGCTATAGAGATAGAGGAGACACTGGAGCGAGAACAACCAGGCAGTTATTGAAATGATAACCAAGAAGTGTGAGGACAGGGGGCCTTACCTGGTGGTCCAGTTGTCCTAAGCTCCCAGTGCAGAGGGTCTGGAATGGATCCTTGGTCAGAGAACTATTCCGTAGGTGGCTCAGTGGTAAAGAATCCACTTGCAATGCAGGAGACTTGGGTTAGACCCCTGGAGAAGGAAATGGGCAACCCACTCCAATATTCTTACCTGGAGAATCCCATGGACAGAGGAGCCTGGCAGGCTATAGCCCATGGGGTCGCAAAAGAGTAAGAGACAACTTAGTGACTAATGACAACAGAGAACTAGATCTCACATGCTTCAAATAAGAGTTTGCATGTCACAACTAAAGATCTATGGTGCTGCAAGGAAGACTAAGTATCCTGCATGCCGCAGCTAAGGCCTGGAGACAAATAAATACTAAAAAAAAAAAAAAGTGATAAGGACATAAGCTGAGGCAGTGGCAATAGGAATGGAAAGGGAAGAAAAGGTAGACTGTACATGTCGAATTAGACATGGTTGGGGAGGAAAGGAGACCATCACAACTTCCAGAGTGGGTGAAATGGAGAAGCAATATCTGGTTGAGCATGATATTAGAGGTTAAGATGCCAGTGGGAAATCCCGGTGGAAATGTCCAGTAGAAGTGAGCTTGGAGCTCAGAAGAGAGGTGAGGATTCGAAATATGCACTTGGTCACCTTTGAGTTCAATGAGACTATCTCTGCAAAGAAAGAGAATAGAGTGAGAAGTGAACGCCCAGGTGGAACCTTGGGAACCATGATGGAGAGAAAGGAAATCAGCCAGTGAAGGAGACTGGAGAGCAGAAACCAGTGGTAAGAAGAAAACCACAAGAGAGTTTTCTTGTGGTATTGAGAAAGATATGTCTTTTTTTTTTAATTAAAAAAATTTTCTTTGAAAGATGTAGTTTTTAAAAGAGTTTCAAAAGAAAAAGTATTGTCAAAAATATTGAACACCTCATAGAAGTCATACAAATTTATGCATGTATAGCAAGACATGCTTCCTGTCTGACTTTTGTATCTGTATGAATAATGAATCACACCATTATTACTTCTGTAAAATAACCTAATGAACTCCCCCCCCCATTCCTTCTATAGCCTTGCCTTCTATCTTCAATCTTTTTAAATAGCCAATATGTCTTTGTCATCAGTATGTGTATACCATTCTTGCCCTACCCTTATCTCTGTTTCACTACAGAATCATTTACTGGACCATTCCCGTGTGCTAAGCCTTGTCCCATCCCTGTGGATTCAGAGATAACCTGTCTCTGTCTTCAGGCCCTCATAGTTGGCATTCTTGTCATGTTAAACTAAACAACTGTAAATCACTAGGAGACTCGTGGAAAGTGCTGGACTAAAGGGCAGCATGGAAGAGCTGGGTTTTTCATTTTTGTTTTTATTTTTGTCACAGGGCATGCAGAATCCTAGTTCCCTGGTCCGGGATCCAACCCATACTTCCTCCCTATAGGGGAAGCTTGGAGTCTTAACCACTGGATTGATTGCCAGGGAATTCCCAGACAGTCGACTCTTGACCAGCACATCCCCAGCCTCCCCTGACGTTTTCTGGGCTCAGCTACACAATCTAAGGAGGAAGAGAAGGAGAGAGAAAAGATACAAGTGCTCGATCAGTCAGCCTTGTCTAACTCTTCTGTGAACCCACGGAGTGTAGCCTGCCAGGCTCTGTCCATGGAATTTTCCAGGCAAGAATATTGGAGAGGGTTGCCATTTCCTCCTCTAGGTGATTTTCCCTACCCCAGGGATCGAATCCCTGTCTCCCCCACTGGCAGGCAGATTCTTTATCTCTGCACCACCTGCAGAGATAAAGCCCTAAGATAAAGCAAATTTTAAAATTTTTAATCAAAAGTTAAGGGGAAACATATATGCACACTCTTTAAGATTGTACAGATGAAACTACACACAAATACAAGAAATGCTTCAGGATAGCAGTCACTCGAGGCTGTAATAGGATGGGACACAGAGAATCACACACGTGGAAGCTATTGTTAAGATCCCAGTTTTGATACCGGGTTATGGTTTCATGAGTGCTTATTACATTATTACTGTAAATTAATAATTATACGAATAAAGATGGCTAAAGAGGCACCAATGATGGAAATGTGTCATGAACCATTCATCCACTTCCTTGTGGATTACTATGTCCAGAAAAACACTGAAAATTACCAGATATCTTTCTAAAAACTTTTTATTGAGGCAGAAATTACATAATATAAAACATACTATTTTAACCATATTTAACTGTACATTTCAGTGGCACTAACTGTCACATGGCTGCGCAACTCTCACCATCATCCATCTTCCAAGTTTTCCTAAACGGAAACTCTGTCCCCATTAAACACTAAGTCCCCATTCCCCCTCCTCCTTACACCACCCCCAGCCTCTGGCATCTACCCATGTGTTAACACTTTCTGGCTCTATTTATTTGACTATTCGAAATATCTCATATAAGTGGAGTCAAAAAGTATTTGTCTGCACCTACTGTATACTGGAATGCATTTTTAAGGAATAACCAGCTATCTTGAGTGGAAAATTCTAGTAAGGAGAGAAAAGCCAGACCATCTTCCCTGGTGGCTCAGAGGTTAAAGCGTCTGCCTCCAATGCAGGAGACCCGGGTTCAATCCCTGGGTCGGGAAGATCCCCTGGTGAAGGAAATGGTAACCCACTCCAGTATTCTTGCCTGGAGAATCATGGACGCGGTCGCAAAGAGTCGGACATGACTGAGCGACTTCACTCACTTCACTCACGGCTGTTTGAGAATGAGCTCTGAATTTTTTCATCCCTTTCATCTGAAACTAATCACTGTGGTGGTCCAAGAATAATGCACAACCATTTTAAATACTCTATTATTACCCAGTGATTCAACCTTGTTTAATCACATTCTTATTTAAAGAAAACGGTATACTTCTACTGTTCTTTAAGGAGACACCAATGAGAATGAAACTATCCTTGTGGTATGTAGTATGAGGGCTAAATATATAATTCCTATTTACCAAAATCAGTGTCAATAACATTTCCAATAATTTATCTTAGAGTGTCATATTTCTTTTTCTCACACGCACATGGAAGATTGCATGGTAGTAGAGAAGCTGAGCTTTGGAGTCAGAAAACCCTGGGTTCAAGGTTCCCTTCTACCTCTTATCAAATATCTGACAGTGGGCAAACTATTTACCCACTCTAGATCTTGCTTTCGTCCTCTGAAGCTGAATCTGTACCGAGAGAACTATTGCATTTTTGAAGAAAGGCTATGTAAAGTTCTTAGCACAGTTCATGGCATAAGTCTAAATGTTATAAAGAAGGTAGCTAATATTTTAATACTGAAACTTTTAAACTGCCTTATCTCTTTCCATACGAACATGGGCTTTCCAGGCGGTGCTAGTGGTTAAAGAATTTAGCTGCCAGTGCAGGAGATATAAGAGACACAGTTTCAGTCCCTGGGTCAGGAAGAAACCCTGGAGGAGGGCATGCCATCCATCCCAGTATTCTTGCTTGCCTGGAGGATCCCATGGACAGAGGAGCCTGGAGGGCTACAGTCCCTGGGGTCACAAAGTGTTGGACACGACTGAAGCGACTGAGCACACACAGTGTACATATACATAGATTAATGCATGTTTATGTATTTCCTGCTTACTGACAAAGTTACACTGTTTATTGTCTGGAACTTAAATAACACAAATAAGTCCTAGGAGCTCTGAAGATAGGGGAAATGTAAAAACTTTAGTTCCTTAACACTCTCTTCATTGCTCATTAGGTGATCTCTAAGGCTCCATCAGCTTTAACACTTTATTGTCTTATAAATTCTATGATTATTGCCTTTGCAAATGCTCAGAAGGCATTGAATGGAAAGCAAGCTTATTTTTGGTTTTGGAGTTTTATTATATATTTAATGATAAAAGAGGATGGTCAACTCAGACATTTTCATGACCAGGCAAGTTTACAAAGTGTCTACTCCTACATTAGGACATGCATTTTTGATATTCAGTAACCACAGTACTGGTGCCATATTTCATTTGAAATTTCTGTTTGCTCTGCTGATTTCTTTGCATTCCTTTCCTTAAACTGCTGAGGAAGGTATTTATAAATCTTTTCAAATACTATACTTTACTCCAGAGATGTATTGATTGTAGACATAATCATTCTAGGTGTCTCAGTTTGGTTTCTTCCTTTCCTTCCTATCTTTTTTTTCTTAGTAAAAAACAAGGTCATTGAAGAGAGTTGTTCTGATATGAATTTTCATATATAGTGACCTTGCATTGTGAAGCCTTGGAAAGTGTTAGTTAAATGGCAGCAGCTTGAAATTGCAAGTAAATTTTAGTAGCAGTACATTCCTTTTTAGTGTGTGGTCATTGTCCAGGTGGCTCAGTGGTAAAGAATCTACTTGCCAAGCAGGAGACATGGGTTCCATCCTTGGGTTGGGAAGATCCCCTTGAGAAGGGCGTGGCAACCCACTCTAGTATTCTTGCCTGCAGAATTCCATGGACTGCGGAACCTGGTGGGCTATAGTCCATGGGGTCGCTGAAGAGACGGACACGACTAAACAGCAGCAGCAGCACTGTAAAAACAACATAAAGCTATTTGGATGGAAATGCTTTTAAGTAACCACACTTTCCATCACACTGAGAGAACAATTCTGTGTCTATTTCTTTCTAGGATAAATTCATGCTTTTATAAACTTGCTATCATAGTATATGTGTCTGAGTCTGTGGTATTTGATTAAGGGAAATGTCATAATTTACTGATTAAACTATTTCCCTATTAGATTTCTAGATTGGCTCTAAATTGTTTTTCTAATTTTTTATTATTAGAAAACGTTGCAATCTGCTTTTCCAAATACATGACTTTTATTCGTATAAAATTTTTTCCTTATGATGAAATAATGTTGGAGGAAATACTAAATTTCCAGAAACAAAAAAACAGCCTGGTTATTTTAGCTCTTCAGTGCTATATTACTTTCCAAAAGGGTGTGTGTATGTGTATAAAATAGAGCAATACAGCACAGCAACATATATTTTAGGATATTATCTATAATGAGTATACCAAAAATATACTTTTTCCCACTTAAATTATTTAACCAAGAGAACACACCAAAATTAACTTTTACTAATTTTTCTTTTCTTCTCTCCTCCTCCTTTCTTCTTCTTCATCTTCTTTTTCTCCTTCTTCTTTTACAATAATCAATAAGAGACTTGGATGTAATATTCTAGGTTCAATTTTTTTTAAAAAAAGACTTTCCATTCAAGGCCATATTTAGATATTGGTTATTGTGAAGAAGCTAAATACTGACTAGTTTTCTGGGCTTGCAAACTCAGCTAGATCACCTTTTAAAAATGGGTACTTTGAGTTTACTCACTTGTCTAAAGATGTTGTTGTTCAGTCACTCAGTCATGTCTGACTCTTTGTGACCTCATGAATTGCAGCACACCAGGCTTCTCTGTCCTTCACTATCTCCCAGAGCTTGCTCAAACTCATGTCCACTGAATCAGTGGACCATCAGTGAACATCGAACTGTCTCATCCTCTGTCATCTCCTTCTCCTCCTGTCTTCAGTCTTTCCCAGCATCAGGGTCTTTTCCAATGAGTCAGTTCTTCACATCAGTTGGCCAAAGTATTGGAGTTTCAGCTTCAGCATCAGTCCTTTCAATGAATATTCAGAACTGATTGCCTTTAGAATTGACTGGTTGGATCTCCTTACAGTCCAAGGAACTTTCAAGAGTCTTCTCCAACACCACAGTTCAAAAGCATCAATTCTTCGGTGCTCAGCTTTCTTTATAGTCCAACTTGCACATTAATACATGACTACTGGAAAAACCATAGCTTTGACCAGACAGACCTTTGTGGGCAAAGTAATGTCTCTGTTTTTAAATACGCTGTCTAGGTTTGTCTAAAGCTACAATCTGCCAAATGTACTTGTCATATTTTTCTTAGCCATGGAATAACTGAATCAAGCTTACAACCATTCCAAAATATAGACAAGAAGAAAAATACTTGGCTTTTAACCAGTAGAGATGATAACAGCTTCATCTACTTTACCACTTTGTCTCTACTACCCTCTAGTGGAACTGTAGTCATAATAGCCTTACAGCATTGCCTCCAGATTTAACACACACACACTCACACACATACACTCACACACGCACACACACGTGCACGCTTGTGTACGTGTAGAGCATGTGTGCATGTGTGAGTGTTTGTGTGTGTGTGTAGAGATTTATAAATTTCTGCCTTGTAGAGTTGGTCCCAGCCTTGGATATGAGAAATGCCTGGAGGGAGTTATCTTTTAACTGGCATTCTTGTTCTTCTTCCTGGTGGCTCAGAAGGTAAAGTGTCTGCCTACAATGCGGGAGATCTGGGTTCAGTCCCTGGGTTGGGAAGATCTCCTGGAGAAGGAAATGGCAACCTTCTCCAGTATTCTTGCCTGGAAAATCCCACGGACGGAGGAACCTGGTAGGCTGCAGTCCATGGGATCACAAAGAGTCGGACACAACCAAACAACTTCACTTTCACTTTCTTTCTTTCTTGTTCCTCTCTCTTCCCACACTAATCCTTTCTGGGGAGCACTGCCAGACTAATCTGTTTAAAGGGGAAATGTGATACTATCACTTCCCTGCTCAACTGAGTGAGAAAACCTTCAGTCCTTCCTTTTGGGCTTTCTGAAGTGCTGCTGGTAACCTTCCCCACCGTGACCTCCGAAACTCTTCACGATAAGAATCCAGCTCTCCTTTCTGCTCTTCTACCCCCTTACCTCCTGTCTCACCCCACCTTCCAGCCAAATCCCACTGCTTGATGTTCTCCACTTCTGGCCTATGCTTTCCCTTTCTGCTTACCTTGAAGATGACTCTAGTAGTCATCTCCACCCCACCAACTTCCTTCTTCTATCTCTATTTGCTAGAATTATGCTCACATTTCAAGACTTCTTTCAAATGTCATTGCTGCTGCTGCTGCTGCTAAGTCGCTTCAGTCGTGTCCAACTCTGTGTGACCCCATAGACGGCAGCCCACCAGGCTCCCCCGTCCCTGGGATTCTCCTGGCAAGAACACTGGAGTGGGTTGCCATTTCCTTCTCCAATGCATGAAAGTGAAAAGTGAAAGTGAAGTCGCTCAGTGGTGTCCGACTCTTCACGACCCATGAACTGCAGCCTACCAGGCTCCTCTGCTGATGGGATTTTCCAGGCAAGGGTAGTGGAGTGGGTCGCCAGTGCCTTCTCTGTTCAAATGTCACTACTTACTTTAAAAAAAAAAAAAATTATTTGACTTCACTGGGTCTTAGTTGCAGCATGTGTGATCTAGTTCCCTGACCAAGGATCGACCCTGGGACGCCTACATTGGGAGTGTGGAGTCTTAGCCACTGAACCACCCAGGGATGTCCCTCAAGCACACTTTCATTCAGCGTGAGCAAGCTCCCTTCATCAATTTCATGCAAGCCAGATACATCTCTGATGTATGCTGTTATGTATGCTATTCTCTTTACCTGGTCTTCTCAGGTGTCTCCTTCAATTCCCATTTAAACTGACATTGGCTTTCCTTCCCAACCCAATGCAAGGGTCAGGTCATTTAATGAAGCCTGACCTGCCTCCCCCAATTTTTTTTTGCTTCTCTTCTGTGACCTTAGCAATTCACCCAAGTCTCTGTTTCAGTACCTACCACCAGAACTATTTTTGTGATCAACACAATCAGGAAAAATCCTGCATGTGACCTGTTTACTAGGGGTGATGCATTGATCTAAGTAAACATTTAATGGATTACCTCGTGTCATGCTCAAAGCAACACAGTTGGTTGCTAATACTATTGTCATTTGAGTAAATGAGGCACAGAAAATTGAAGTGACTTGCCCAAAGCCACAGCGAAGTTAAGGGCAAGAAACAAGATTTAAAAGGATTTGACCCCAGGTGATCTTTGGGCCTTGAGTTTTTGGTTTTTTTTTTAAATTGAAGTATAGTTAATTTACAATATTGTGTTAGTTTCAAATGTATAGGAAGTGATTCAGTTTTTCATACATACATATTTTTTCTTTTTCAGATTCTTTTTCATTATCAGTTCAGTTCAGTTCAGTTGCTCAGTCGTGTCTGACTCTTTGCGACCCCATGAATCACAGCACGCCAGGCCTCCCTGTCCATCACCAACTCCCGGAGTTCACTCAGACTCATGTCCATCAAGTCCGTGATGCCATCCAGCCATCTCATCCTCTGTCGTCCCCTTCTCCTCCTGCCCCCAATCCCTCCCAGCATCAGAGTCTTTTCCAATGACTCAACTCTTCACATGAGGTGGCCAAAGTACTGGAGTTTCAGCTTTAGCATCATTCCCTCTAAAGAAATCCGAGGGCTGATCTCCTTCAGAATGGACTGGTTGGATCTCCTTGCAGTCCAAGGGACTCTCAAGAGTCTTCTCCAACACCACAGTTCAAAAGCATCAATTCTTTGGCACTCAGCCTTCTTCACAGTCCAACTCTCATATCCATACATGACCACAGGAAAAACCATAGCCTTGACTAGATGGACCTTAGTCAGCAAAGTAATGTCTCTGCTTTAAATATACTATCTAGGTTGGTCATAACTTTTCTTCCAAGGAGTAAGCATCTTTTAATTTCATGGCTGCAGTCACCATCTGCAGTGATTTTGGAGCCCCAAAATTATAGGCTATTACAAAATATTGAGTACAGTTCCCTAGACTAAACAGTAGGTCCTTATTGTTTGCTATTTTATATATAGGAGTGAATATATATTAATCCCCAGTTCCGAATTTATCTCAACTCCCCTCCCACTACCTCCCCACTATCCCTGTTGGTAACCATAAGTTTGTTTTCTGTCTGTGAGTCTATTTCTATTTTGTAAATAAATTCCTTTGTATCATTTTTTGATTCCATATAGAAGTGATAGAGTATGATACTTGTCTTCATCTGACTTATTTCACTTAGTATGATTCTCTCTAGGTCCATCCATGTTATCGCAAATGGCATTATTTCATTCTTTTTTATGGCTGAGTAATGCTCCTTTGTATATATGTATCATATCTTCCTTATTCATTCCTCTGTTGAAAGACTTTTAGGTTGCTTGCCTGTCTTGGCTATTGTAAACAGTGCTGCTATGAACATTGGCAGCCTGAGCTTTAACTGTGATAGTATAGCTAGCCAATCCAGAGGGGCTTTTTGTCAGGACAGTGTCTCCTCCTCCTCTTTTTCGTTTCCAGTGTGCTGTTTGGGATTGGTTGGGGAAGAAATGTAACACGATTTCTGGGGTAGGAAAAGGTATTTATCTTGTCTTGTTGAATGAAAAGCTCTACTTCCCTCTTTTTCATTTTATGTTTCCCCATCTGGACTTTGAAGTTTGGGGACTTGCATTTGATTCTTGCTTGTAGGCCAATTATTTAAGTTAGCGCTTGGGGCATAATAAAGGCTTCATAAAGTTATCAAATGTTATTGAAACAGCAGGTATCTTTCTCTTTTTGACTTCAGTTCAGTTCAGTCCTCTCAGTCGTGTCTGACTCTTTGCAACCCCATGGGCTGTAGCATGCCAGGCTTCCCTGTCCATCACCAGCTCCCGGAGCTTGCTTAAACTCATGTTCATCGAGTTGGTGACGCCATCCAACAATCTCACCCTCTGTTGTCCACTTCTCCTCCTGCCTTCAATCTTTCCCAGCATGAGGGTCTTTTCCAATGAGTCAAGTTTTCACATCTTGTGGCCAAAGTATTGGAGTTTTAGCTTCATCATCAGTCCTTCCAATGAATATTCAGGACTGATTTCCTTTAGGATGGACTGGTTAGATCTCCTTGCAGTCAAGGGAAACTCAAGAGTCTTCTCCAACACCACAGTTCACAACTATCAATTCTTTGATGCTCAGCTTTATTTATAGTCCAACTCTCACACCCATACATTACTAGTGGAAAAACCATAGCTTTGGCTAGGTGGAACTTTGTTGCCAAAGTAGTGTCTCTGCTTTACCTGTGCTGTCTAGGTTGGTCATAGCTTTTCTTCAAAGGAGCAAGCATCTTAATTTCATGGCTGCAATCACCATCTGCAGTGATTTTGGAGGCCCCCCCTCCCAAAAATAAAGTGTGTCATTGTTTCCACTGTTTCCCCATCTATTTGCCATGAAGTGATGGGACTGGATGCCATAATCTTAGTTTTTTGAATGTTGAGTTTTAAGCTAACTTTTTCACCTCCTCTTTTACTTTCATCAAGAGGCTCTTTAGTTCTTCTTTGCTTCCTGCCATAAGGGTGGTGTCATCTGCATATCTGAAGTTATTGATATTTCTCCCAGCAATCTTGATTCCAGCTTATGCTTCATCCAGCCCGGCATTTTGCATGATGTACTCTGCATATAAGTTAAATAAGTAGGGTGACAATATACAGCCTTGACATACTCCTTTGCCAATTTGAAACCAGTCTGTTGTTCCATGTCCAGTTCTAACTGTTGCTTCTTGACCTGCATACATATTTCTCAGGAGGCAGGTAAGATGGTCTGGTATTCCCATCTTTTTAAGAATTTTCCACATTTTGCTGTGATCTACACAAAGGTTTTGGCATAGTCAATATAGCAGAAGTAGATGTTCTTCTGGAACTCTCTTGCTTTTTCGATGTTCCAATGGATGTTGACAATTTGATCTCTTGTTTCTCTGCCTTTTCTAAATCCAGCTTGAACATCTGGAAGTTCTCAGTTCACATACTGTTGAAGCCTGGCTTGGAGAATTTGAAGAGTTACTTTGCTAGCGTGTGAGATGAGTGCAATTGTGCAGTAGTTTGAACATTTTTTGGCATTGCCTTTCTTTGGGATTGGAATGAAAACTGACCTTTTCCAGTCCTGTGACCACTGCTGAGTTTTCCAAATTTGCTGGCATATTGAGTGCAGCCTCTTTGTCTTAACTGAATGTATTAATAACATCACTTTACCTTGTATTTCCTCAGTACTTGGCTCAAGGTACCAGCTAAAGGAAGATATTTAATTAATTAGCACAAAAGAAGTATGATCACTTGTTGCATTTTTCTTATCTGGGCCTCTCCTGTCAAGCTCAATGAGACTAGATATCTAATTCATCTTTGGATATTTGGTTGCCACCAAATAATACAAGATAAACTGAAGAAACTCAAATATTTGGTGAGTGGAGCTGATAGAGTTTGGTTTGCTGTCATATTTCACTCTCACATCACTGGTATAAACTGATGCACAGCCAAGAGCCAAACAACTAATGTTCATGGTAGAAGGGAAAGCCTCGGGTGCTACAGGGCTCTCAAGTGCCTATCTCATTTTGAAGGATAGAGTAAATTATGTTTCATAACATCTTAGCAGTAAGAGGATGTTACTCTAACTTTGCTCTTTGAAACTTGCCAATTATAGTAAACATTTTGCTTGAAGCAGAATATTTCATGGTATGAAATCGCAGGTCTGTATCAATCCAGATGACAGTTTATTTAGGTAAAATAGAACCTCATTTCATTAACACCACTAGAAAAGAGACTTTTACATTAATCCCTTAACTTATTGATTAGAGATATAGTTACAATCCACTGCCCTGGTTTATCAAAGTGACTTTTCAAAGAGAATGATTAAAAGAATTACTTCTAAAAAAAAAAAGAATTACTTCTCACTATAAATTTTTAGCTCTGGCAGAAAGCCCCTATACTAGGTATTAATGGTATTGTGATAAAATTTAAGAGACATTACTAATTCATTCAAATTAGTAAAAGAATCTCAGACATTCAGCTAAAACAACAGCCCTGATAGTTTCTCCTGGCTCCAAATATGTATGAAAATGCTTGCCAGTTTCAGAGTTCAGTTCTCCATGAAGCTCATGAAACATATGTGTCAGGATTCTGCCTTTGCACAGCCCCTTCTGGTCTCTGAAAGAGGTGTTCACAGGGGCATGTCTTTGTAAAATGTATAACAAGATATTTTAAACACAGTTTGTTCACACTGCTGTTTTTTCCCTACTTCAATTCCCAGTCAGTCACACTTTCCCACCTGTCCAGTGACCTGTCCATGAACACTGTTGAGATTCAGCTCAGGAGATGCTAAATTGAAGATACAGGTAGTTTAGGATGAGTTGTATCTAACACTTCCAAAAAACACATTACTTTTGTTATCAGAGAAATGCCTAACTGAGAAACAGTCATGATAATTCAGTGTTTTCAGTCATGATTAAAAGGTCTCGGGACCTTTCTCGGTAAGGGGGGCAGGGGAAAGGGGGTGGGGGACATCCTGGTGGTCTGGTGGTTAACTCTCCATTCTTCCAATGCAGGGGGCATGGGTTCAATCCCTGGTCAGGGAATTAAGATCCCACATGCTGTGCAGCGTGGACAAGAAATTAAAAAAAAAAAAAAAAGGTTTCAAAACTGTGTGTCTTACTTTTTCTACTATTTTACTTTCTGAATTAATGAAAAGGAACAGTCTTTTCCTTTTCGATACTTTTTAAAAAACGGCTCTGAATTTTATCCCATAGCAAAAGAGGCCTTGGCAAGATTCATTTCCTCATATGTGCATTTCTTCATACATTCATCCATTTATCCATTTATTCATTTTTGACCTAGGTAATACACCCAACGGAGAAGGCAATGGCACCCCACTCCAGTACTCTTGCCTGGAAAATCCCATGGACAGAGGAGCCTGGTGGGCTGCAGTCCATGGGGTCGCTAAGAGTCGGATAGGACTGAGTGACTTCACTTTCACTTTTCACTTTCATGCATTGGAGAAGGAAATGGCAACCCACCCCAGTGTTCTTGCCAGGAGAATCCCAGGGACGGGGGAGCCTGGTGGGCTGCCGTCTATGGGGTTGCACAGAGTCGGACACGACTGAAGCGATTTAGCAGCAGCAGCAGCAGCAGCAGCAGCAGCAGCAACACACCCAAATGGTTCAAAATTCAAAAGCTCCAAAGCCTTCCTCCCATCTCTGTGCCCCAGGCATTCTCCAGCTCCATACAGGCACACTGTTATTAGTTTCCTGCATCTCCTTCCAGGCATTTTATGCATTTACAAGCACATATTTCTCAAATGTTTTTATCTGAAAAAAATACTTGTGTTTGCTTGGGCTTCCATAACAAAATACCACAGACTGGGTGGGATAAACAACAGAAATTTATTTCCACACCATTCTGGAGGCTGGGTCACAGTGTTGGCAGGGTGGGATCTGGTGAGAGCTCTCTTCCTGCTTTGCAGATGGTGACTTGTTCTGTGTCCTCACGTGGAGGAAACAGAGTGATCGAGGTCTTATAAGGCCTTCTTATAAGAATGCTCATCCCACAGCCAGCTCTCCACTCACATAATCTTATTTAAAAGTAATTACTCTCCCAAGGGCCCATTTTAAATAACACCATATATAGAGGTGTGTTAACATCAGAGGGCTGCAATGCACAAATGAAAGGGGTGGGGGTGAGGAGAAACATAGTTCAGTCCATAGCAACATTTGTATCTCAAAGCCAAACAAAACTTCTGTGCAATGGCAATGGACCTCTGCACACCCCCTCTTCTAAATGGAGGTCACCAAAATATGAATATGAAAGTTTGGGGAGCACATACCTTCTTATCCTCTCTGTTTTAGTTTTTTGTGTTTTTTTGTTTGTTTGTTTTTTTCCATGTCACTTTATATACATTAAAAAACTTTTACTTTTCAGGTTCCTCCCTGCGGCATGTTAGTTCCCTGACCAGGGATCAAACCTCCGCCTCTTGCAGTGGAAACAAGGAATCAATCAATCGCTGAAACACCAAGAAAGTTCCCTAGTTCTAAAATACTGTTGCAAAGCTGAACCTCTTCTGTTCTGAGCAGCCTCTCAGAAGAGCATTCAGGGCTCTTTTAGATTCTGACTCCAAATTCCCTTCCCTGCTTAACACCTAAGGGGCCCTCTACCCTCTGATCAAGGCACCCTAAATTATACAGGCAGACTTCAGGGCTTTACTCATACGACTTCTGCCTGGAAGGCCTGCCTCACCATTCCTTCTCCAGTGTTCCTGGAGAATGTCACATCCAATGTTTCTTCAAATGTCACATCCTCTTTTTGAATTAGTAATTTCCTCCTCTATGTTCTCATGTCACCTTAGAGCACAAGTTACAGCGTAAGTGCCAGAAGCAAGTTACAAGTAATGGTTGTGTCCTCCCACTCCCAACATCTCAAGCAGGAAAATACCTGACTGATTTTTGTGACATTGTATAGAAGTTGACCCAATGAACAGTAAATTGTATTTGCCAAGATAAGAGCCTAAATTTAGAATAACCCCTGAAGCCTTGTGGCTCAGCTGGTAAATTTTCCTCCTCAGTGTGGAAGACCTGGGTTCGATCCCTGGGTTGGGAAGATTCCTCTGGAGAAGGGAAAGGCTACCCACTCCAGTATTCTGGCCTGGAGAATTCCATGGCCTGTATAGTCCATGGGGTCGCAGAGTTAAACATGACTGAGTGACTTTCACTTTGCTTCACCCCACCTGAAACTTTAAAAGATAACTAAAAACAAACAAAAACAAGCTGCAAAAATAGAGAAAGATAACTGAGTTAAATTTAAATAAAAATCTAGCATGAAAGTGTGGAAGCTTGTGGTCTTCTTTATGCTGAATGTCAAATGTATATAATGAATTACTAGCTGTTTTTAGATGATATAAATTAAATCCTTTGCTTAAGCCTCTCAGAGAAAAAGCTATATATATTTATTCTTTAAAATTAGTACCCTAAACTAGCAGAGAATAGTCTTCTCTAGAACACAGTTTTCATTTTATTTAAGGCAATTTAAGGCAGTTTTCATTTAAAATGTGAATTTGAGATTTTAGAAATAAGTTTTAAAAGTTATTAGGTTCAGGCCAAGATTTCCCAAATCTCCTACTTCTACTATGAATTCAAAATATTCTGTCACCCAGGAGCACAAAATTGCCAAGGTTGAGTGTTTGTGCCACATATAGGGGGCCATATGAAAAACTTATTCCATTCCTATCCTAATCTGGATCATCAAATACATAGTTGTAGAGGGCATGGTAATCAATATTTGTTCCAGATCCCAATACAGTCAGTGGAAAGACTCTTACTATCCCCAGTTCTTTTTTACTTTTTTATTTTCTTAAAGACTTAAGAATGATGTTCAGGTGCAGAAATCTCTTTAGGATATGGTGGAGGGCAATGAAAGAGTTTGGGGATACTGGATTATTTAAAGTGTAATTTAGATCTTTTTCTTCTCCCACAGAAGTGTGAATTTTTGTGTTTTTAAGAACATTTAAAATTCTGATGTGAGAATATTTTAACATTTAAGAAAAGAAAAATTTTGCTTTTTAATTTTTAAATTAAAATGTTACACAGATTTAAAAAATGAAATTTAAAACAGTGAGGTGAAAACAGCACAGCCATATATGTGTGTGAAATGTGACAAAAATGTATCTAACTCATATTCATATATATATATATATATATATATATGAAACGTTTCTTTACCCTGTTGAGGACATCTTTCCTAGTTTTCTATTACCTCTTTCTATTAAAACAAAGTTTATTTGTTTTGTTTTTTGGCTGCCTTGAGTCTTAAGTTGAGCATGTGGGATCTTCCCCTTGGGACATGCAGAATCATGCTCCTTTGGCCCAGACTGAGATTCATTATTTTAGAAAAGCATAAATATACATTAGCTTTCAGTATCAGAAATGAAAGTAATGGGATCTGGATTACGTGTAGCACCACTTCTGTGATGAACTATTTGAATACCTCAAATTTTTATTGTGCCAATATTGGGAGAGAAAAAAACCCAACCCAGAGAGGACAGTAGATTTCTTATGACTAGAAACAATAAGACGACCCTATCTTGGAAAGCGCTTGCGCTCAGACTCAGTTGGCGCCCGCCCTTCTGCTTTTTCTCCAGCCGCCGTTTCCTCCACCTTTCGCGCTCTAGCCACCCGGGGAGGCCAGCGTTAAGGGAAGCTAGGCTCTGATTGGCTCCTTTAAAAGTCTACGGGCTATCTGATTGGTGAATCCAGGACCCTTTAGCGCGGTGAGTTTGAAACTGCTCGCACTTAGCTCCAAAGCTGGCGCTTGGAAGTTAGGGAGAGCGTCGCCGCCTTGGTAGCCGCCGCAGCTTTCGCCGCGGGATAAAGCCGGGTAGCGTTGGTGAGGTCAGGGTGTTGCCTATGGGGTGTCGACTCGGAAGGGCTGGCTCGCGGACCTTGGAGGGGAAGTATTAATGAAGCAGGTGATAATTGGGAGGCTGGGCTCTGGGCAGTGGGGTTCTGCGTACCGCCAAGCCCGGCCTTAACCGGAGGCCCCGGGCCTGCGCATGGAGCGACGCCCAGCCTCGGCTTCAGTGGGAGGCGTTGGGGAGTCCAGCCCGGCCCGGTAGGGCTGGCATTGCTATGGCCTCGGAATTGCAATCTGGAGGCTGAGGAGGCTTTCGGGGGTTGATGGAAGGCAGATTTGTGCCTTCGTTCGCCGATGCCAAGCGCTTGTGGAGTGCCAGGCTCTGCCCTTCAGCTCCTAGCTTCGCCTCCGGGAGTGGAAAGCAAGACTGCAACTCAGCCAGGTGCTCGCGCCTGCTTCTAATCCCAGGTGGCCCCGGGAAACCGACCGGAAGAACTAACTTGTGGGCCTTCTCAGCTTGCCTCTCTGCTCCCATGACCCTAGCCTACCTGGAGCTTTTAAGAACACTTATCCTGGGCATAGACCCCGAGAGAACTTGGATTTTTTGGATTTTATTTTATGCTTGGTGGTTGTTACATACAATGGAATTGGTAAAAACTGGAAATCTAAGAAACGCCGAGAGTTAGAAACGTGTCATTTAAAATCCTTTCATCAGTTTTAACGTGCAGGTCTTGCTTTCTTTAAAGACCTGGAGGTGTCTGGGTGGATGAAGCCATTGGTATTTTACATCCTGCCACTAGGAATAGAGGAGGCACTCAAAAGGCATTACGAAGCCACATCCTTTATTTAAAATAGTTGCAACCAGGAAAAGGTGGAAGAGTAATTGAACCCAGCTTTGAAATTGAGTTAGTTTTCAGTTATTTTGTTTAAAATAAGCTCCACAGTTTCATTGTGATTTGGGCATATTACAGCTGGATATTGAAGAAAAGATAGTCCTAATCCATTGCCATTTGTAAAATTGAACATTTTTAAGATGGCCAGGGTAGTGCAATTTTGTTTATTTAAAAAAGTTTATCTCTGCTTATGTCTGGAATGATTTTGAAAAAGAATGTGAGAAATTTAACTTAAGGGTCAATATAACTTAAGGTTCAGTGACCTTTATGATTTTATCAGTGATATAAAAGGATGGTTTGGGCTTCTGAAGTTGATGTTTCCGTGGCAAACTTACCAGGCCAGGAAGTCTTGAGTATCTGGTTGTCATTTCCGCTTTTTTTTTTTTTTTGTGATTCAAGTATATGGACATTCTTTGTACTTGACATGGCATGGGGTATAATTACACTTTATGTATGGAATTGCCCATTTTCTTTTAGAGTGCTTAGTGATATTTCCTACTTTACAAAAGGTATCTTGAAAGTTTTTTTTATCATGTTTGTGTTACGTGACTCCTGACAACAAGAGAAAGATAAAAACTCTCATTTGAGCAGGTTGAAATGAATATACTTTTGCTGTTTTAAATATTTTCTAATGTGAACAGTGTGACCACATTTTAGCTCCCTACTCATGTCTTTAAAAATTGTTTATTAGCTTCATAAAAGTATCATGAAGCTACAAATTCAAGTAGCATTCATTGTTAAACTATTTGGGTATAACTGGCACACATTGATGAGCCTTGGAAGTCTTATGTAAAGAACATCAGGGTTTTCTTTGGGACGGATAGATGTTGATATCTGAATTTGAAAGTTAATTTTGAAAGAAGCTCTCAGGTGGCTTTAGTGGTAAAGAATCTGCTGTAGGGAACATAACAGACAGTGGTTTCCATCCCTGGGTCAGGAAGGTACCTTGGAGGAGGGCATGGCAGTCCACTCCAGTATTCTCGCCTGGAGAATCCTATGGCAGAGGAGCCTGGCAGGCTCCATAGGATCACAGAGTCGGACACTGAAGCCACTTAGTATACCAAAGTTATACAAGGATATACAAATATCTCCAATGTTTCAGAAGCTAAGAAAGGTGGGAGAGTCTTGAGCTCTTCCCCTTGTAAATATTGTTTTAATAGAATAGCTAATATTATGGAAAATTTTTTTAAAATTTATTTATATTTGGCTGCACTGGATGTTCATTGCCACAAGTGACTTTCACTAGTTGAGGCAAGTGGATGCTATCTTTGTTGCGGTGCACCACCTAGGTGCACAGGCTTCAGTAGTTGTGATGCTTGGGCTTAGTTGCCCTGTGGCATGTGGAATCTTCCTGGACCAGGGATTGAACCTGTATTCCCTGCATTGGCAGGTGGATTCTTATCCACTGCACCGTGACGGAAGTCCTATTATGGAAAGTTAATACTGCTCTAGGCACGATTCTTTACTTGTAATATCTTATCAATAACTTAAAAGCACCCTTTGAATTAGTAGCATGTGATCAAATAAGCTTTTCTTCTCATTGTAGGATCTACCATACCCCACTGATTAACTATGGAAGACTATACCAAAATAGAGAAAATTGGAGAAGGTGAGTGGTTTTAATAATATACAAGGAATTTAAAAAAATGATTTAATGGTTTGACATGTAAATATTCAAATTCAGTTTTTAAAGTATCTAACAGTCATTAGTGCATTAATATATATGTTCTCATATATATATGCTATATATATAGTAGCATAAGCAAAAAAAAAAGAAAGTTAACCTTTCAAGAGCATTGAAATTATTCTGACATGTCTCCCTACCAGCATCCCTCCAATAATCTTACATTCTTCTAATACTAAACACTTAAAGCAATACATCTATATATTTTTTAAAAAACACTATTGCTATTTTGTAGGTGTGTTGAGGAGAGTGTTAGGGCAGTGAAATTATGTACTTTAGTTTTAAGTACATCTGCATATGCTCTCTGAAGTTCTAGTCAGGGTCATGTATTTCATTTGGTGGTTAATGTCTTCATGTCTTTTGATTAAAATAGTCCTCTTGTCTTTTTCCCCCTTGACATTGAGTTTTTGACTACCCAGTTCATTTCTTAAATATATCAACTCTTATTTCAATCATTACCAAGTTGTTCTGTGATTTCCTTCTAAGTTAACAAAAATAATTCATTGAACTCAGGTAATAATTTGAACTCCTTTTGCCTTTTTAGATCATAGAGAATGTAACTGTATGCATGATGTGGAACCTTAGTTGGCATTTAGCAGATACTCTATAACCATTTGTTGATTAACAGTTTTTCTGTTTATTGTTCAGTCTCCATAATTTGCCTATTTTGAAGATTTTTAAATTTTATAATGCTTTAGTTCAGTTCAGTTGCTCAGTCGTGTCCGACTCTTTGTGACCCCATGAATCGCAGCACGCCAGGCCTCCCTGTCCATCACCAACTCCCGGAGTTCACTCAGACTCAGATCCATCGAGTCAGTGATGCCATCCAGCCATCTCATCCTCGGTCATCCTCTTCTCCTCCTGCCCCCAATCCCTCCCAGCATCAGAGTCTTTTCCAATGAGTCAACTCTTCACATGAGGTGGCCAAAGTACTGGAGCTTCAGCTTCAGCATCATTCCTTATAATGCTTAGTTCATTTCAAAGTGCGAGTCAGGAGAGACAAAGAGCACTTGCGATGTCTAAAACTCAATTCAGTATATATTGAGTATTCACTATAAGTTAATCAGTGGCTATTATGAGTAAATTTTAGGACCAGGTGAATGTTGTACAATTGAGTGAGAGGTAAGAATACTTTAAAAAGTTTGAATTTACCATTAACTACTTATTTGACCATATTATGTAAATGGCTGATCTTCCTTTCTTAACAGTGTGCTGGGTGAGGGTGCTACTGGCTTACCTACTTTTGTGTTTAATGCAAGTATAATTTACATCTGAATAATGTACAGATTTTAAGTGTACAGAAGGTCCACCCATGAAGGATGGTGGTGAAGATCAAATAAGATCAGTTCTTTATTTTTTTGACCTCACAACACAACTTGTGGGATTTTAGTTCCTTGAATCAGGGATTGAACCCAGGCACTTAGCAGTGAAAGTGCTGAGTCCTAACCACCGGACCATCAGGGAATTCCCAGATCAACTGGTTACCCAAAGCACAAGTACTCCAAATTTCATCAAAATAATATACAATGGATTTTATGTTAACGTTTTTAAAATGACACCATGACACAGACAATTGGATAGAATTTCTCTATTTAAAAAGAATTTCTATAGCATCAGTTTGTTACTGAGCAAACCATCCTTAATATTCTGATCAAACAAGTAGATCATTTAATTTTTTAGTGGTTCTTATCCTTTTTTGAAATACTACTAGTTTTGGAGAAACTCTTAAAAAACTATAAAATAGACTTCCCTAGATATAAATAAGTCCCTCCTAATCACTTTTGAAGTTACACTGATATCATAGGAAAAATAGTAAAGCTATTTAAGAAAATTTTCATATAATTAAGGGAGTCAAGACCTCCCTTAAATTGTCCAACCCCAGATTAAAAATCACTTACCTGGGGGATTCAGCATATCATGCATGCGAACTTGTGTTTAGCTGACTAGTCCATCTCCCTTACTGCCTTTTCCGTTCGGTGCCCAACCACCCCAGGATCCCTTATATTGAAATTGTTGCTCATTAGCTGAAGCCCATACATCAGAATCCATGTTCTCAACCTCCAAATGGATGTGAGGCTTCCTGCATTTATTTTATGCCTACCTTGGGTAGGATATTTGACAGGACATACATTCCAATTTGCAAATGATCCTTTTTCTCTAAAGTGTGCTGGAAAAAACCTGTGATGACTATATGGATTTTCTAAACTGCAGATAGGTTAGGTTGTAATTAGCCTCTTCTTTCGGAAGTGCTGAGAGTATAATTATGAGTGAGATGCTTCCTTTGGGGCCACAGCAGATGTTTCTATCATGTGACCCCTTACGGAATTCAATCATCTTTTAAAAATTTTTTTAGTTTGTGGAGGTTGTCACATAGCAGACACTTACTTTGTCTATTTCAGGTACCTATGGAGTTGTGTATAAGGGTAGACACAAAACTACAGGTCAAGTGGTAGCCATGAAGAAAATCAGACTAGAAAGTGAAGAGGAAGGGGTTCCTAGTACTGCAATTCGGGAAATATCTCTATTAAAAGAGCTTCGTCATCCAAATATAGTCAGGTATGGTATAATATCTGAATTTGAATCATTTTCCGCATGCTATTTCACAAGTGAATTTCATTGTGAAAATTTTTACAGTTGATTAATTTCTGATCGAACCTTTCTGAGTGGAATAGAATCCTACTATTTTTGTTCATTGAGAATGCTGGACATAGAAAACCTTGGCTTTTAAAGCAGGAATAGAGTTAGAGGGGCTTGGTGATAGAGATTAGTAGTGGGGGCTGGAAAATCAGGATAAACTGGTCAAGGGAGACAAGGAAGTCTTTTTTCACAAAGCTTTGTCACTGTTCCAACTCTGAGAGCTCTGGTCTTTAAGGACTCCTTAATCAGCGACCTGAGATAGGTAGCTAGATCAGGTGAAAGTTAGGATTTAATTGCATTTTGGGGGCTTGAGATTGTGAACAACTGGTAAGGTTAGATAATACTTTAAGAAGTTAATTTCTATGATTTGCCTCAATGGAAAGACAAACTCTAAGCAACAAGTAGTCAGCCTAGAAATATTCTTCTGGACTACAGGCCGTTTACCAAGTTAGCACCTGTAATATCACTTAATTTTCAGTTGCTGCCCTGAGGTTCCTTTCTCAAATTCTAGTTTAATACTACGGTTTCACTACTAGGGAAGGTACCACCTCTTCTATTCCAAAACAATATAGCATGAATTTGTTACCGTAGAAATTTCTTATGGCCTGCTTTTTCTAATAGCAACTATGATGTGCATAGAAGCCATTTTATTTTGTGAGAGATCAAAAATGTTAAGATTTGTAATTGTTTTATTTTTCAGTCTTCAAGATGTGCTTATGCAGGATTCTAGGTTGTATCTCATCTTTGAATTCCTTTCCATGGATCTCAAGAAATACTTGGATTCTATCCCTCCTGGTCAGTTCATGGATTCTTCACTTGTTAAGGTAAGAATCTTGCCTAACTTTGTTAGTGTTTGTCTACTGTGAATGTAAAGAGTCTATGCTTTAGAAGTGCCTGTGTTTCATGAGAATATACTTGGAAAAAGTGTTAGAAAGCAGAACAAGGAAGAAAAGAATGTTTCATTAAAGAATATTTTGTTTTTTCTCAGTCTATAGGTTAGGTTGTTAACAATCACCCATTTTGTTACTAGATAGTGCTTCTGGTTGTAAAGTGAAAAGTACTGCCTGAAAAAACATAAAAGAACTAATGTGTATTGTTGGAAGCTAGGATATTCTGTTCTTTGTCAGTCAGATATGTGTAAAATAAAAGAACAAAAGCCTGGGACAGGGTGATGCTAGCAGGCAGTTTCATTTTATTCTGGATTTGAATATGTATTTTGGTTAATTTATTGTAGAGATTAAGTTTCATTTAAATTTAAAATAATTATCCTTATACCATCTCTACCAAACCACTCCTCTGATGTAGCCTTTGTTTTATTAGTAATCTTAGAGACACTTGTATGTCAACTTTGTATGTGTATATACTTAAACTTTTTATAAAAATGGGATTTTATATATATTAGTATATATGCATTACTTTCCCTTTTACTGTGTAAAACGTTAGTCTACATAGGTCTACCATCTTTCTAATGTCTGATATAATTGCATAAACCGGTTCCCCACTGGTGGACCCTGAAGTTGTTTTCCAGCTTGGTGACTCATGTCCTTATGGTCAGTGCTGCAAGGAATATCTTTATTTTCCTGTGTATCTTTATAGGAATCTCACCACTGAAATCAGTGGGTTGAAGATGTTTATTTACACTTAAAATCTTGATAGTGCCAGTTAACCCTCTAAAAAATTAGACTGACATCATGGTGTATGTATATTTTTTAACATATCACTGTCATTAATCCTTTTTGATAATGATACTATGTGAAAAATACATTAACATCATTTGCCTTTCGTTTAACATTTTTTATTTCTTAGCCATTTTATAAACACTACATATTTTTCACTAATGATTCTGTTAGGATGCCACTGGTTTCTAAGAGCCTTTTAGTGGTAATATGTTAATAATAGTTCTTTTATTCCTTTTTTTTTTTTTGTCTTTTGTTAATGGTGTCTATATACCATTGGTTATTTTTATAATTTAACATACTTCTACATATCAGTACATGACTTTTTTATGTCTTATTTAAGTCTTCCTCATGCAAAGATCACATGTATTGGAACAGTACATGACAGTTTTTCTGGTGGTTTCAGTAGATAACCATTTCTCCTTTTGTCTTAAATTCTAGATGGATCAAAGGTTTATTTTGATGTAAGAACTAGAGTTCTTAATTTTTTTCCAAATGCTAGCCAGTTGTTCCAACTGATTGGTTTTATGTATTTTATAATATGGAACTTTATAGTCAATACTATATTTTATATTTCTGTAGTACCCATGTTGCTTCAAATGTCAGTTACATTGTGTTGGCAACAAGTATGTTACAAAACACTTCTCTGAACTGCTAAACAGCGTTTGTGATCAGTGTTTCCAAAGAGGAAATGAATATATAGAGATAAAAGATCGAAATGGAAAAGTCTAAACTTACTCAGGGCAGAACTAGAGTTGCTATAAGTATATAAAACAAAAGTTTAAGAAACTTTCTATATAGAAAATTACCTTATTACTTAAGAATTAGGGACCAGAATAAGTAAAAGAAAATGAAATGAGTGTCTATAGATGTTCCCATAAGGTGAATATCTTTGTCTTATTTGTACAAACATAATACTTGATATAAATGCTTCTCACCCCCCAGATACTTCCTGTTAGTCTCAAGTGGCCTGAGAACTTTTTTGGTAAATTGTTTATTTCTCTGCAATATAATTTCTTATGTCTTTGAAAGAAGGCTGCCAAGATTATTTAGAAAATCATTTCATCATATGGTTAAGTTTCTAATTTATATTTCCTTCTTCCAGAGTTATTTGTACCAAATCCTACAAGGGATTGTGTTTTGTCACTCTAGAAGAGTTCTCCACAGGGACTTAAAACCTCAAAATCTATTGATTGATGATAAAGGAACAATTAAACTGGCAGATTTTGGCCTTGCCAGAGCTTTTGGAATTCCTATTAGAGTGTATACACATGAGGTACGTTTTTTTGTGCTTTTGTTATGTGTGATTGAGGGATTGTTTTCTTTATTTTCTAAGACAAGAAAAAATACTCAGATTTCCAGTCTGTGCCAGTATCGGTTTATTGCCTCTCTAATCCAAAGTAACCCTTCACTGTCCGCTATGTGAAAATGCATCTGAAACTTTTGAGTGTTTTTCCTTTGCTGGGATGTTACCTTTGACAGTAGAGGGTGCTAGAGACAGTTAGAGGGTGCTAGAGAGGCATTGCAGGAAGGAGTCATTTATTCTTATAAGTCAGTCTCCGATTATTACAATCCTCTGTTACAGTTACTAGTCCTGTCTAGTAAAGGTTCCCTGTTCAAATTACATGTGATTTCTGTCTCGTTTGGATCCTATCTTGAAAAAGACTAGTTAAAAGGTTTTGTTGGTTAAGTACGACTATTTCAGATGCTTTTATAAGCTTGTAAATATAACCGCGTTTTGTCCCTGTTCTGTTGGTGACTTGGCTTTTTGTTGGCTGTTTCTGGAGGGAGAGGGAATGCTGAGTCACAGTAAGGATTATGGGGAACCTTGTCTTCTGTGGAGCTGCCTACCCTTGTGCTCCTAGACTTCCTCTAGATCAAAACTTGTGGCAGTGCACCTCTGGTCAGAGGTCTTGGCTCCTTTTTCATTATTCCTTTTTATAATTTTTCCCATGGATCTGTAAATATGTATTATTTGGTTTCCACTGGTTTAAACAGACGCAGTTGCCCTCCATTGTGATAAATTGGATATGCTAAAACAGCAGATTGGTGCTAGACCACTTACTAAGCTGCTGTGTGCCTTGGTTGTGATTTTAGCGTGTAAGCAGTGCAGGCACTTGTACAGTGTAGCGTCAGCCCAAATCCAGCGTCACTGTCCTTTGTGTTTTTAAGTGAAGGCTGCCTTGACTGTTTTGATCCTTGCCTTTTACTGATTTGAAAAGACTTGGTATGCTTTTATCTTTTCCTCCTTAGTGAATATAACTTACAAATGAAGTATTTATCTAACATTTAGTATTGTGTATAGTTAATTGACTTTTAAACACTATCAGAGCCAATCGTGCAGCATTCTAAAGGACAGTCCTAATATAAATGTTTACATTTAGATAATTTAATGTGCCACATTTATTCCAAGTAAGGTGTTTTCTTTGTAATAGGTAGTGACACTCTGGTATAGATCTCCAGAAGTGTTGCTGGGGTCAGCTCGCTACTCAACTCCAGTGGACATTTGGAGTATAGGGACCATCTTTGCTGAATTAGCAACGAAGAAACCACTGTTTCATGGGGACTCAGAAATTGATCAACTCTTCAGAATTTTCAGGTATTTTTGATTTACACTTGAGCTGTTAAGAACTTTAAAATTAACATGTAGATAGCAAGAATTATGTTGATGCTTTAACTTGTAAGTTTTTGTTTTGCTCTGGCTTTTTAGAGCTTTGGGCACTCCTAATAATGAAGTGTGGCCAGAAGTGGAATCTTTACAGGACTACAAGAGTACATTTCCCAAGTGGAAACCAGGAAGCTTAGCATCCCATGTCAAAAACTTGGATGAAAATGGCTTGGATCTGCTCTCGGTAAGGAATGCCCTTTATATTGGTTTTAAAACCATGGATAATTAATTCTGAATGTACTTAATTTTGTCTTTACCTAGGAAATAGGAATAAAACCAACATTTGTTGAGCTAGACACATAACTGTTACATCTGTTATGTTCATTACTAGTTCCATTTTAGATATGAAAATCACTAGTGGTTTTGAGAGGAGAATTTGGCATTTTTTTGTTGTCCTTGTTGATTTGTTTTTAATCTGATAGATAGCTATAGATACTCTGAAGGAGAGGACAGGGTTAATAATAACGCTGTAAGTGACTGACTTGGAGTGACCCTCCTTTCCAGCTTTTTTGTCTTGGTATTTACTGGTTTTTAGTTTAGACATAGATGTCTTCCTTATTTTTTCATATTTTTAGTTATGTAAGCCTTTGCTGCATGGATTTCCATTTCTCACCTTGTGCCTCTTTTCCACATCAGATAAGTTAGGAAAGGGATGAATGTAGTTCTTAAAACTTTCCCCTCTATTACATTGCTGTTCCAACTAAACAGCTGTGTTCTTTAAAAATAAGACAAAAAATAATTTGTTAGGATAAAATAAATTGCCCTAGACCTGCCCCAGGAAATTTATTTTAGAACAGTATTTAAATACTGAGGTGTTAGAAGGAACTAAATCTTACGAATCTCAGGTAATGTAATTCCAAAAAAGAAATTTTGGTAGGTTACTAAACAAAGGAAAAACATCTATTGTTGTATCATCATACATGTGTTCTAATTGATCTTTGGGCCTCTTTCACAGGTTATAATCATGCTGACAACTCCAGCTCAGATTTCCCAAATGCTTACAGTGCAGTCCAGGGTCCTTTACTGCCTCTCAGATATTTTGTGCATCAGTATTGATGATGTGATGTAAAAGGCCCTCTGTATTCCTGGCCCAGTCTGGGATTCTTGAACATTTCAAAGAATGTCACTTTAGTTAACCAAATGAAAATTGTGTTGTCAGTCACTGTTCCTTAGTCTCGCCAGTATTGACATCTTGGCCTGGATCACTTTTTTGCTGCTGGAGGCAGTCCTGAACATCGTTAAGATACTTAACAGCATCCTGTTTCTGTGTCCTCTAGATGCCATTAACACGTTTTCATCCCAATTGTGACAACCCCAAATGTATCTACACATTGCCAAATATCCCATTAGGGGCAGTCTCACCAGGCTGATAATTCCTACTGTAAACCACATGTTAGTCTTGGTTTCAAATTTCATCTTTCTCACTTGTAAGCTCTGTGAACTTCGGTAAGTTCCTTAACCTCTTTGAGCCTCAGTATTCTCATTTATAAAGTGGGACTAATTCCTACCTTCTGTTGTCAGGATTAAGTAACATGAAATGAACAAAGTAGAGTGCTAGCTATAGAATAACAGCTTAAGTGGTAACAAGATAGTAAAAATGTCTCTAGTTTGGCTTATTGATTTAGTTTTAAGATTTCTTTAAGATACATTTTAACTTTATCCAAACTTTTCTGCTGATGTGTAAATAAACCTTAACACTTAAGTTTTCTGACCATAGTTCATGTAGTGACTCATTTTAACTGTTTATAGCATAGTGCATGCTGGTTTTGTTTTTATTAGAAACTTGCTGAAAGCTACATTAGAAACCTCTAGTTAATTACTACAATTTCAGGAATGTTGTAAACAACTCAGAGGGCCTTTTAATTCTCAAAGTAAATATAATTAACTAGATAATCTTTCTTAAATTTATGCCTTGATTTTAAAGTTATCCATGAATGCTTGTGTCTTAAAATGTAATTTATAGCTAAAAGGTTATCAAGATATTTGTGATTTAAAGAGTAGATCATTTTAGAGCTAGGGGGTGAGGTAAAACATTCATGTGGTTTGCTGTTAAACTAATGGGAACGTTCATTTAGTAGTTTTTCTTTAAAATCATTAGCATATGGCTTATTGGTAGAAAAGTAAGGCTTTTGGGGGATTTTTTTTTTCTTATATAAATAACCTTTTAAAATATCTTTCCTTCACACAGAAAATGTTAATCTATGATCCTGCCAAACGAATTTCTGGCAAAATGGCACTGAATCATCCGTACTTTAATGATTTGGACAGTCAAATTAAGAAGATGTAGCTTTCTGACAATTTTCCTGTGTTGTGTCAAGAGCAGATAATTGTATTTTTACTGTTCCTATCTGTTTTTGTCTTGTGTATTGTTCTTTTCTTTGTTGTAAAACTTAATCTGTACTTCATCTTCTGATTTCAAAAGTAACTTAAAAAATGTAAATACTGTTCTATATGAATTTAAATATAATAATTCTGTATATGTTTGTAGATCCCACTGTAACAGCTGTTTGTTACTATAATAAAACTATATAAATCTAGTATTGATGTCAGGAATCAGGAAATTTTTGAGTTAGCTTAAACCGTCTAAAATGCTACTCCAGTCTTCTTTTCTTGTTGGAATACTAAAATTTAGGAAAGTGTGCTAAGTTCAAAGTTCATAATGCTTTGAAGTATTTTTATACTCTGTTTAAATTTTCTTGTCAGTTTCTTGTTATGTGGTAACTATACAACCTGCCTAAAGATGAATATTTTTCTACTGGTATTTCAATTTGTGACCTAAATGTTTAGGCATTCAGAATGAGAGAACTATCCAGATTTGAGCGACGATGCTTAATTTATAGAGGTTTTTAGTAACTTGTAAAACTAATGTTAGTATATGCCAAAGCTTGCTAAGTTTTACAGTCAGAGATCAAGGGCTGTCCACAGCAGGAAAGAACAGTTTAGAAAATTTATGAGCTATCCTATTTTTAGGTAGGTTATGAAAGTTATTTGTCTGAATTCTTGTGCTTTGGTCAGAGGTAATAATCATACAAAGGAGTTGCTTATCTTGGCTTTCAAGTCTGACTAAAACTCTTCGAAAATTTTGACATAGTTTAGCTTATTAGCAGCCTTCTTAGAAGGTTCTTATTTAGCCAAGATCACTAGCTTTTGGAATTGTTTAATAATGCTGCTCATCGTGATTTTTACCTGTACGTAGCCTAATTTAGATTGTTTGTTATAGCCAAAAGAAGTGTCTCTAAAAATAATTTTTATCATTTTTAGTGTACATTTATCCATTGGTTGCCCATACGCTCTGTTTTTCATGCTGATTACCCATGACCGGAATGAGCCTTCTTGTGTGGCTGATCCAGTTGATTGAGTATGTAATGGGTGATCTACCTAATCTTGTTGTCTTCTAATTTTTTCACTTGAGGAGAAAGTATGGGTCACTTTCTTTGGCAACAGGGCATAAGGTGAGAGGTTTGGTGACCGCCTTCTAGGTCTTTTGGTGGAAGCCAGCCTGCAGGAAGGGAATGTAACTAGAGATGGAAGTTGTTTGAGGTCACACTGTTGAGAGATTTCATGGTGGGAATTTGGTAAGTGAAAGGTCACACAAAAGAGGTAATTGAGGTGGTGAAATGGAGTATCTGCAGGCTGTCTATTGAAATGGGTCTACTTTTCAATTGTGCATTACAGAACTTTAGCGGTGTAGAATCAGCATTGATAACTGATACCGCTACCCCTCTGCCCCCACAAACTATCAGTGTGTCTTATATAATTATTTCTTGGTCCTTCTGTTTCAATAATATGTAGATGCCCTGGTGTCACCAGTGTTTGGGGCCTTGTGGATTCGGTGGCAGCAGCCTGCCTGCATGCTCATTGCTATTGTTCCATGCAGTCTAATTGTTTGAAAAGTCAGCAGTTCATCAGCTTAGAACCGACTTGGTGGACCAGGGAGATGAGATGGAAGAACCCTGCCATCAGTTGCTATAATGAGACATACCTTTTGTTTTGCTCCAGCTCTCTGTGTAGTCCTAAGTAAAGTGTTTATGTCAGCTTCAGTGACTAGTTGAAAAGCCACGGAATTGGGTCCTCATCTCATACATATTTTTAAATTGGCTTGTGCTGTGGCGCTTCTGATTGATTTTAAAGTGGATCTTGTCTGTGGGTCAGTAGCTCTTAAATCTGTTCTGTGCTAGAAACACCTGTGACTAACTCTCTTCCTACCCTGAACAGTTAAAAGTCCCCCAAGATGATTCTGATGCAGCCAGTTATTGCCAGTTGGTGGTGACTTTAACAACTTTGGACCAACATCTAGTTTTAGTTGTCTGAAAACTATGTTATACTGCATTATCTCTAACTTGTTCTATTTCTGTTTTAGGCTGTACAAAGTTCTTTGGTGAGGGGAGAGGTTTGTGTATTTTATCACCAATAGGAGACTTCCATATACTGTGACTAATGCTTTATCTTATTGTCTGTAGGCTTTAGAGAAGGATTTGTTGTTGTTGTTAAACATAAAATATAAAGGCAGTAATGATGCAAAGAAGTTAATACATAATGTATAATAAAATCATTAATTTATATGTGGACATGGCCTGTGTGAATTAAATGAAAAAAAAACTTTTTTTTTTTTTTAGTGAATAAAAGGTCTTTTGGGGACTTGGATTAACAATAAAATAATTTTTAATTAGTGATAAAAGGAAACTTGAAAGTTCTTGGTGAAATATACTTCTACATTACTGCTTCTAGCAAACTGTACTTAATAACCCATCAACTTCAGCCCCATCCCTATTTAAATAGTTGCCATATTCCTAGGACCCTAGGGTCATTTTGCATTTTGTGGACAGAACAGAGACATTTAGATATGTTTGTGGGCTGTAGAGTTTGAGAGTAGTGGGCATTGTTTGAATAGGTCTGGGGCAAGATGGATAGAATATTGAGTGACTAAAGAGAAAGCAAAGGATGGAGGGATAAAGTGTGAAAGTCCCTGAAGAGGGAGAAACTTCTGACTTAAAAATAACATCTGGAAACGGCTCAGGTGGGACAGTAATGGTACTGACAAGGATTGTAACTTTTGACCTTTGGAGAAAGGAATTATAATTGGAAGCAAGAGTAGACCTTTTCAGTCCCATACTGAATGTTTGGATATTTATTTAGTAGTTTGAATATTGAGTTTCTAAGATGCCTTAAAAACTTTAGGAGAAATGTGTTGAGAGTCATAGACTTGTTTGTTGAGAAGAGAAAAAGTTATCATAACACCTGCATTCCTTAGAATACTGAAAAGTCTGGTATTCAAACTTGAATTAGGACCTGGAGAGCCTGTTAAGAGATTTCTTGTGCATCCCCAGATTAAGTAGGTCCTGCATAGCCATGAATACACTTTCTTATGATGGTCCAAGGACCACTCTGAGAATCACTGCATGGGTAGTTCTCAGAAATCTGGAGAACTGAACAGAAACCTAGTCATCTTGTTAACTGAGGAAGCATGGTGCAGGAGAAACTGACCCAGAGTCAGCATACATGTAGAAGTTGAATTGGAATTTAAACCTAAATCTTCAGTTCAGTTCAGTCACTCAGTTGTGTCCAACTCTTGCGACGCCATGAATCGCAGCACGCCAGGCCTCCCTGTCCATCACCAGCTCCCGGAGTTCACCCAAACTCCTGTCCATCGAGTCAGTGATGCCATCCAGCCATCTCATCCTCTGTCGTCCCCTTCTCCTCCTGCCCCCAATCCCTCCCACCATCAGAGTCTTTTCCAATGAGTCAAGTCTTTGCATGAGGTGGCCAAAGTACTGGAGTTTCAGCTTTAGCATCATTCCTTCCAGAGAAATCCCAGGGTTGATCTCCTTTAGAATGGACTGGTTGGATCTCCTTGCAGTCCAAGGGACTCTCAAGAGTCTTCTCCAACACCACAGTTCAAAAGCATCAATTCTTCGGCACTCAGCCTTCTTCACAATCCAACTCACATCCATACATGACCACTGGAAAAACCATAGCCTTGACTAGACGGACCTTAGTCGGCAAAGTAATGTCTCAGCTTTTGAATATGCTATCTAGGTTGGTCATAACTTTTCTTCCAAGGAGTAAGCGTCTTAATTTCATGGCTGCAGTCACCATCTGCAGTGATTTTGGAGCCCCCCAAAATAAAGTCTGACACTGTTTCCCCATCTATTTCCCATGAAGTGATGCGACCAGATGCCATGATCTTTGTTATCTGAATGTTGAGCTTTAAGCCAACTTTTTCACTCTCTTCTTTCACTTTCATCAAGAGGCTTTTTAGTTCCTCTTCACTTTCTGCCATAAGGGTGGTGTCATCTGCATGTCTGACGTTATTGATATTTCTCCATCTTACATTGTCATTATTGAGAATTGAGAAAAGTGAACGGCGTAATATAAAGATTCCAGTTTTAGAGCCATGTTAGGGCTTGGTTCCCAGTTCTGCCAGTTCCATCTGTGGCTTTGGGTAAGTCATTCAGAGTCTCTGAATCTATTTCCTTAACTGCACAATAAAGATAATAAATGGCATTTATTTATATAAATCAGTAGGATTGTAAAATTGTTAGGGATATAGACAGGGCGGCCAGGCGTCATGCATACACACACACACATACGCATACAGATATAGTACATGTATCTTTGTCAGGATCCCCTAATGTTCTCTTCAATACATTGCAAAAATTGGGCCGTAAGCTATTTTTCTGTCACAGTAATTGGTTCTTAAATCTTAACAGATGGCATTTAACAATGGCATTACAAGGTACACTAGATG
Source organism: Oryx dammah (assembly GCF_014754425.2). NCBI lineage: Eukaryota > Metazoa > Chordata > Mammalia > Artiodactyla > Bovidae > Oryx > Oryx dammah. The sequence continues at coordinate 43,056,629 of NW_024070190.1, read as the reverse complement.
GGGGATGTGGGTAAAGTTCCTGGTACATGGTAATTCCTTTCTCCTTTGAAGTCTCCCACTTTTTTCTTACATTACTCTTAGCACTTTTATTTTCTCCCTTACTGAGGGCTGGGGACATGTCCTGTTCTTTCATCCCCACAGCCCTCTGTCTAGACCTCAAGTGCTAGACTAATCCCAGGCCTTTAAGGTCACTCATAGGTTATGGTTCCATTCAACAATAACTGAACATCTCTGGTGAGCAGCCACTGTGCTTCACATACACTTCCTGTTTTTCCCAGCAATCTTGTAAGGGAGCGGGCATCTTCGTCTTAGAAATGCTGAAACCAAGATTCATAGAGCTTAAGTAATTTGCCAAGGGTTGCAAGGCTAGTTAAAAGGAGGAGCAAGGACTTGGGAGCTTTCTGACTTCACAATGTTCTCTTTTCTTGGCATTGTGTTGGTTCCCAAGATAAATTGATAGAACATGTATTTAGTTTCTAAAGTTTAAGAAGAAGGCAGGCAAATAGTAAAGCCAGTGCAGCCCAGGTGCCAAGGAGTTCCCTCCCAGCTCAGGGTCCAAACCAGCCCCCCAGGTTTCAGGCTTCCCCATGGAGCCCCAAAGCTCCTGAGACCTCTACTTCAAGGTTGAAAGGACCAAGGTGAGATAGTTTTCAGTCGGTGTTCATTTTCCTGTCCCACTTTTACTACACTGCATGTGGTCCTCTTGAGCTTCTTAATCCTGGCTCCTTTTTCATTCAGATGACCCAGATTGGATCAGAGTGATAAACCATAACCCAGCAGCAATAATTGGTTCAAGGGGTGGGCAAATGACTTATAAGACTGATGAGGGTCCATTTTGCTATGGAAACCATGAGAGAATGGAGTCTTTCTGCTGACACTGCTAAACTGGGATGACAGGGCTAGGAGCCTGAGGCATGTCCCCCATTCTGCCAAGAAAGTGATGAATCTTGGGGGTTTGATGTCCCTGGACTCTGGTCCTCAAGCCTGGTTCTGGCAGAGCTACCTTAACATTTGGAGCTACTCAGAATCCCTTGTAGGTGTAGAAGTTGTGGGGTTTTTGTTTTTGCTTAATTTAGTTTGAGTTGGGGTTCTGTCATTCCAACCCCGAAGAGTCACAGCCATCCATACTAAAATAACAATTGTATGCTTTTAAAGGAACCTCCAACTTAAGCTCCCTTACAGTTATAAATCCTTACATAATTAAATATCTTCCCTTTAAAAGCTCTATTGTTCATAATCATTGTTTTAACTGCAGCTTCTAGTTTTGGTTGTGTAAAATGGAACTGTTAGAAATGTATCCCTATTGTTGTTTCAAAGAACCTACAAACTTGAGGAATGTTTATGTATATGTACCTACTCTTTTACCAGTTAGAAGTAGAAATCTGTAAAATACACTTCCACAGGCAGTCGTTTCTTCTCTTGAGATAAAATTTCAAAACCATGCTCTTTTCTGTTAAGGATATGATGGAATAACAGAAGCAGAATGGGGAGAATTTATTTCCTAATGAGTGTTAGTTTTTGTAAAGAGCTTTGTAGTAACTAAGTAGCCTATGCTATTTCAATAGAAGCTTCCCTTACTATAAAAATGCCCATAACTATAAAACCACAAGAATAATTAAACCACAATATATACTTTATAATAAGGACAGAAAAGGTAGATTTCCCAACTGAGCACAGCCATTTGTCTCAATGGTTCTGGTATCATGACAAACATATTTATGTGCAAGAAAATATAAATCTATTCTTCATGAACTGTGTTCACTGCTTCAAGGATCCAAATGGGAAGCCAAACATTTGCTCTATCTTAAATCTTGCTAAAATTTGAACATAGTTTTAGAAATGCTTTTTGGCTTCTTGTTTGAATTACTTCTCATGCACAGGCACTAATGGAAAATGGTTCAGAACATAAAAGGCTTGTGATTTCCCAGGTGAGCACAAAACTGTTTAGTCAACATCAATCTGAAGCCTTAGGGACTGGATGACAAATGCGATGTTATTTATATGTTGGGAGCTCTTACTTACCCATGCTAACTGAAAGTTCTAGCAGCTTGGAGAACCATAAAGGGCAAACATTTCACCTCTCTCACCCCAGATTTTGGCATTCATTATGACCCACAAAGGTCCATCTAGTCAAAGCTTTGCTTTTTCCAGTAGTCATGTATGCATGTGAGAGTTGGACCATAATGAAAGCTGAGCACCAAAGAATTGGTACTTTTGGACTGCGGTGTTGGAGAAGACTCTTGAGATTTGGGCTGCAAGGATATCAAACCAGTCAATCCTAAAGGAAATCAGTCCTGAATATTCATTGGAAGGACTGATGCTGAAGTTGAAACTCCAATACTTTTGCCACCTGATGCGAAGAGCTGACTCATTAGAAAAGACCCTGATGCTGGGAAAGATTGAAGGCAGGAGGAAAAGGGGACGACAGAGAATGAGATGGTTGGGTGGCATCACCGACTCAATGGACATGAGTTTGAGTAAACTCCGGGAGTTGGTGATGAACCAGTTTTGGCGTGCTGCAGTTTGTGGGGTTGCAGAGCAGACACGACGGAGCAACTGAACTGAACTGAACAATGTAGGAGACATGGGAGATGCAGGTTCAGTCCCTGGGTTGGGAAGCCCCATGAAGGAGGAAATGGCAAACCACTCCAACTATAAAATGTTCATATAAGAGAGAACCCAATGATCAGTGAAGAGAAAATAGAAGTCAGATCAGAGAATGCTGCATAGATCTTCATTTCCTAGAAATTAAAAGTGTAATAGCCAACAGTGCACGCAGCACATGCAAGCCGAGCACATTGTAAGATGTATGGAGTGTTTTCTTTGGAAGAGCAATGGTGATTTTCATTCTTCACTTCCCCTCAGAAGGTAATAGGGAGTTTAACTCAGATCTACAGGTATTTTAAATAGTCACCGTCTGAAAAATAACCAAAAAGTAAACTTTATCCAAATACAATTGTGTAAAAGTATGTATCAGATAATAAACATTGTGATGTTAATATTATATATTCATACGTCTCTGTCAATGGAATAGCTGGCTCATGTATAAAGGAAAAAGGCAAAGAACTTCAGCCTTATCTCTTATATTGTTTTTTAAGAGAAATAATCTTGTGTGTTACCATGTTTGGAATATCTCCTAGCAAGGCTGAAAAGCAGGGAATAAACAGCAATAATTCAGTGTGCCTAATGGCACAAAATAAAGGAGTTATTCACAAACAGAAAACTGGACTTTTGAGCAAATGTTTATTTAAATACAAACAGTTATCTCCAATTATGTGATGCAATATTTTTACCAGAAGAAGTGCTTTTTAAAAACAGCCTTCCAGGGAGCGAATAAACAATACTATATTTGGCTAACAGCTGCTTTTGGAAAATGAGATGTCAGCAAAGCTGAATGTTGTTTAAAGAAAACTAATTATCCAGCTACCTTTGACTTGGATCAGAGTAAATAAAGCACTTCCCTATTTGCACAGAAATGTTTTGTCTAGGATTTAAACATTAGGTATTAGTCAGATACTTCAGTTCCTCACTCATTTGCCATGTGGAGCAAATTGCATTAAAGTATCCCTGTGTTTGATTTTGCTGCCAGAACCACTTCAGGTCATCTGGTGCTGCAGAGCCTCGACTGCTTTCTTGCTTCACCGTCCACGAGTTCTGTTTGGTGTAAAGCAGTGTGTTTATAGACACACGGAAATGCAGGTGACCTAGTGACACAGAGTGGTGGCATTTGTGGGAGTTAAATTATGCAAACGTCAGGTAATATAATGTGTTTGAGCCCACATGTAAAATCAGAAGTAATGGAAATACTACCAGATTTTGAACATTCGTTTGAGGTTGGCAAGCCATGTAAACTGTAGCACTGATATATGCATTGCTGTTGGGCAGTTTGGCAGGAAAAACAGGCCTGCAGCCCTTTGTCAGTGTTGTGTCAACCAGGCTGTGGCTTCCCTGAGTTAGAGCTTCTGTAGGTAGGTGCCTGTGGTGAGGACTTTCCTTATTTTCACATTGACCATTTTTAAAACAATTATATATTCCATATCATTAACATATACCTCATCAGTGTTTTAATGGCTGCATAGTATCTCCTTATACAGTTGTATTTTGATTGTGCAGTTGTACTTAACTAGTAATGAATGAGACTTTGGGAGGTTGTTTTCTTTGCCTTTTTTAAAGAAAATTTTACATTTATTTTTGACTGTATCAGGTCTTAGTTGCAGTGCCCAGTACCTTAGTTGTGCATGAGGGCTTAGTTGCCCCAAGGCATGTGGGATCCTAGTTCCTGGACTGGGGATTGAATCTGCATTCCCTGCAGGGGAAGGCAGATTCTTATCCATTGGACCACCAGGGAGGTCCCTCACATTGGCCATTTTATAATTTTAGATATTTTTACACTCTGAGGCAATCTTATCTGAGCATTCATTAAATGGGGGTGACAGTCTTAGGGCTGAAAAACAGACTGAAACTTTGGTTTTTGAAATGAACTTTAGATGGGCTTTAATGGTCTTGAAGGCCAAACAGTGCCTGTGACACATTTTAGAGCAAGTCTCTAGTTAGAGTGAAATGTTAGTCTTGAGAAAACAGAAAGCAGCATGAAAGCCAAAATGTACTATAGTTGTAGATTTTGAGCAAGCATGTCCCATTCTGTGGAAAAATCAGTATTGAGTTAGGTCTGTTCTTTAAGAACATATCCTCTAAAATATGGTATATGCTTTTCATATAAACAGTTCTTAGAAAACAAGCCTAGGACAAACACAGTTTTAATGATTCTATAAATGTTTAGTCTTCCAATGAGTATTTATTGGAAGGTATTATAAGCCAGATACTATGTCAGGAGGACAGTGTTCAGCTAAATAATCTTATCTTGGTGGACTTTACAACCCCTTGTTGGGAAGACAGGTTACAAACAAGTAAATAAATGTAATGGGATGTTAGGAAGGGACTCTTGCTGTTTTTACTTTGGCCATTAAGGTAGTTGTCAGAGTAGTTCTCAGAGTTCCATACCTGGTATGCAGATTTACAAGGAAATGACTCTAAGAACCTGTCCCACAAGTCTTAGGTCCAGGATAAGTTACACAATGTCCAGGGCCCAGTACAAAATGAAATGAAACTGTGGGACCTCCTGTTAAAGTATTGAATTCCAGACAACAGCAACAGAACATTAAATCAGGCGCAGGGCCTTTCCAAGTGTGGGGGCCTGTCTGACAGGTCACATGCCTATGAAGTTGGCCCTGCTTAGATCCTTTAGCCAAAAAAATAAAAGTAGAAAAGCTTAGAGTAGAGAAGAGAGATTTGGGGGACTGTGATCTTCCGAAAATGGTGCTGTGCTTTGGGAATGCTACTATGTAACTCACCCAAGTCTAGTGGGGAAGTGGTTCAAAGGGACCCTTGAAGAGCTTTGAAATATGTTTCTTGTCATGAAGAGACACAGACCCAGTGCCTCTTGGAGGCCTGAGAAACTGACATTGAAGACTAACCCCGTGCATAGCTCCTACCCACGATATCTGCAGAACAGTCAGGAGAATGCCACTGGGATGGTATCCATCTGCATGTCTAGAACTCGTGGGGCAAGTGTTGTTTGCCTAATTGGATTGGGTCCAAGGGGGAGAAGCTGGGAGGGGGTTTCTTGGGCCAATCTGCATTTGCCAGATGGCATCAAGTTCTGTCTCCAGACAAAGAATGGAGTCTTTTCCTGACATTTAGAATAGCCCACTCTGACTCACAGTCCTTCAAGCTCCTTTGTAAAGTTAAGCATACTATGAAAAAATTTTGTATAAACTATCAATAGCAACATACAGTGGTCCTGTATATTGATGAGTCCTGTGTACCCATCACCCAGCATCATTTTTACTACATTTGAAACTCTCGGCATGTCTGTTTCTGTTCACATCTCCCTTTCTTTTTCCAAAAGATGTATTCCTTTATACTTTTTTCAAATTTTCTGTGTACTTTTATAACATATTTATCTTCATCATCATCATCATCATTGCATGCCTTTATGCTTTATATAAATATATAAAATTCTAACATTTATTTTGTTTGGCTTTGTGAGGCTCATCCATGTTGATAAACGTAGCTATTGTTCATTTGCTTTCACCGTAGTAGAATATTCCATTGTAAGACTCTACTATAATTTATTCACGTTTCCGATTAATAGACACTTGTTTCTCTTATCTCGCTGTTATGAACAGTGGTGCTCTAAGTTTTGTTATGTGTGTCTCCATCTGCTCCCGTGCAAGGGCCTTTTTGGGGCACTGCGGTGGGGACAGACCCATTCCGTGTCCTTCCCCTGCTCATTCTCTATCTCAGGTTGCATTTCCGATTCCTGTGTTCCCTCTCTGGCTTCTGGGCTTAGCTAATGGGAGGCAGTGGCAGGAAAGAGGGGAGAGAGAGGTCAGAGTGCCTCTCTCTCTCTCACTCAGATGATGTTGCCTCTGCACCTCCAGCTCCCACCTCACAGGTCCACCCTGGTTCTAGCTTCTACCCAGATGCTTCAACTGACTCCTGGTCTTCTGACAGCCTCACTCTTCTGTCCCTGTAGACTTGGGTGAGAGTGGGCTCCTGAAGCAGCACGTCGTTGGTTGTCTCACTGTCTGCGGTTTTACTTCTCAGTTTTTTCAACCCACAAGACGCCAGTGCGGCCGCTCTGCGCGACCCTTCGTGTGCATTCCTGCGCTGCGTTACCCTCCAACCCGGTTACCAGGCAGGTTACCGCCAGACCATTAGTGGTTCTGCTAAGCCATTGGCTGGCGCTCCAGTGGGCCCCTCCCCCAAGCAGCAACTGTCAGTGAGCGGCAGTCGGCCAACTGTTCGCGGGTGGAGGTCCTCAGGTGGAGGTGAGGAAAGAGGCCGATCCGGGCTTTCTCCCTGGGACCCTCCAGCTCACCCAGCCTCTGGCCAGTGGATGAGCTGGGCTGGCAGGCTGGGGGCTGTGCCCTTCAGGGCCCCAGAGCCCTCACCAAGGCTGCCCTCTGGCCAGGTCCAGGCCTCGAGGCAGCAGTGAAGCTCTCCCCACCCCTGCCTCTGTGACCCAAAGGCAGCAGCAGTCTGCCTGCGACACAGTCTGCTGGAGCAGCCTCTGCGATTTGGGTGGCCTGAGGAGCCTGACGGCCAGTTGGGCCCTGGGCTCCTGGCTTCCTCAGGGATGACAGCTGGGCTGGGGGCCGGGGACCTGGCCCTGAGGGAGCTGCCAACAGACCTGCTTCCTCTTAGCCAGGACCTGGACCTCACAGGGTGAAAGTTGAGCCTTGGGACCTTTCCCTTTCTTTTCAGAACAGAGAATAACTTTTTTTTTTTTGGTGGAGGTTTACAGGAACTGTGAACTGACCTCTGAGGATCTGACACCAAGAAGTTTGCAACAACTAAGCACATCCCTCCCTCACCTTTCCTGAAATAGGGCTTTGCTGAGAGCTTTGGGGAGTTTAGGGGTTTTAAGGCAGGAGCCACCTGTCTCCTTGCATGGCCCTCAGTAAACCTTTTTCTGCTCCAAACTTTGATGTTTTGGTATTGTTTGGCCTCAATGTGCATCAGGCACATGGACGTGTGTTTTGGTAACACCACCTCTAACTACCCAAGAGGTATAAAATTATTTGCCTATTTATTTTTTCTTCAAAAATCTTTATTGTTTCCATTTGGTCCAAGGTTTGGGCAAGGATTCCAGGGTGGTTAAAAAGCTGCCTGGTGGCTGCAGAGAGGCAGGCAGAAGCCCTGACACCAGAGAGGCACCTCCAAGGCCGCCAGGCTGCAGAGGCGCCTGGTTGTGTTGGAGTTGAGCCTTTGGAAGAGACGCTCACTTAGCCCAGCCTGGGAACCCGCCAGCCTGTGGAGGTTGGTCTGGGGTTGCCCATCTTCTTGATGAGTTTCACCTGCTTATCTAGGAAGCGACTCTCCTGGAAGTCACAGAAGTGGGGGTCTGTGTGGGCAGAACCCAGCGCATGCAGATCCAAAAGGCCTGGTTCAGATTCTCCTTGAGAATGGCAGCTTCCATAGCATCCTGGGTTTTACCCCACTCATTCTTTTTTTTTTTTTCCTCCCTAAATATTTATTTATTTGGGGTTGCATCAGGTCTTAGCTCTGGGGTGTAGGATTTTCACTGTGGCACATTGGTGTCTCTCTAGTTGTGGTGAGGGGGCTCAGTAGTTGCAGACTGGGCTTAGTTGTCCTGTGGCATGTGGGATCTTAGTTTCCCAAACCAGGGCTTGAACTCATGCCTCCTGCATTGGAAGGCAGATTCTTAATCACTGGACTGTCAGGGAAGTCCCTACCCACTCATTCTTGAGATGGTTTCTGTATATCCTGGAAGGAGCTCAGCTGCAGCACTGGTTTTGCATTTCAAGAGACACTTGGAGCCTTCCTGCTTCTCTTGGTCCCATTTGCAGAAAATGTGGCTCACACCCTCCAGAGCCATATCCTCACAGTGGAAATAGACACTCATGCAGACACACACACTTACCCAGAAAGAGGTAGGTGTAGGAAGCCCACAGATGCATATTAACCAGGCAGCTGATGACAGCCTCCACCTCAGGAATAATTCTGATGGATCTGGGAGCTCATGGTTGATCATTATTAAGGAGTTTAACTCAAAAAATGGTGTTGACTTGTCCCAGTGGCTGGGGATAGCTCAGTGGCTCATTCTGAAGGTTTCGACTGTTAAAAGGGTTGGAGGGTGGTGGGAGGTTGGAGCAAGGGGTGTCTCTGGGTCTGTGCCATCCAAATACTGTTGAAGAGACAGATCTGCAGAACTGCAGAGCACACTGCCTGTTTATTGATTGATTGGTTGGTTCTTATTGATTTATAGGAGTTACTTATGTTATACATACTAATTCTTTGTTGATTATATGTGCGGTAAATGTCTGTTTCCATTCCTTGTGTTGTCATTTTTTCAATAGTATGTTCTGGGGAGCTGAAGTTTCTTATTTAAAGGTAGTTCTCACGAAGTTTTAACATTTCCCTGAGCTGCATGGAACATCGCTAATCAGATCAGGCCAGTTGTGAGCCAAGTTATGCGACTAGACTACCTGTATTGACAAACTTCAGCAACCCAGATCCCTTCCACAGAACATGTGCATGAGGCAGCTTGCAGTTGGCTAATCAAGGAACCATATGTTAGCATTTCCCAGTAGAATAAATGGATGGAGTCAAGAGAGGCCGTCTGAGGCTCCATTTGATGCAGATCCTAGCTGGGAGCATGGAGTGGGCCTGGTTGCACTAGAGGACACCTTCTGGGCTTTTCTCGCCCAACTGTATCTCAGACTCCGCTGAACCCAAGACTATAATGGGCATGTGTTGTTTTCAGTTTTTACTGAGCCTGGTTTATAAAGTTTGTTGAACAGAGAGAGCCCCTCCCTGAAACATAACCAGCTATGTTCAATGTGACCAACTGACAACCAAGAACCCTCCTGGATTAGAGCAGAGAACATAGGCAGTGTGCAGCCAGGGTTTCATGCTGCCAGAGGAAGCAGGTAAATCTAAGGAGGACGACACGGCAGGCTGAGGAGAGTGAGCCCAGGACCAGCCTAGTGCTTCCCTGGCCGCATAAGCCTCCACATCCACCTCTCCACTGGTGAGGGCGGCCTCTAGCCCAGACCCAGTGTGAGGCGTGACTCCCTAGAACAAAGGTCAGGAGCACTTGTAACATTTGCATATTAGATTTGTTGTTACTTGCACATGATGTTTTTATTACTTTAATTTTATTTTTCAAAATTAATTTTACTGGAATATAGTTGATTTACAATGATATATGACATTTAAAAAATTCAAACAATATAACAAAAAGTACACAAAGTCCTGTTTCTTGTTCTCATCATCCAAATTCCTACCTTTCACTCCGGTCTCCACCTCTCCCTGCTAATGTTTTCTTTATACAAATAAGCAGGTGTGAATGTATGCTCTTATACGTCTCCATTTTTATACAAAAATAACATATACAGACAGATTTTTCTTTTAAACCACAGATCTAGGAGACATTAGATAAAGAATTTTAAAATCAGATTTTATTTAATTAGATCTTTCCTATGAATTACTGTGTTATTTTGATAAAATTTTTCCTAATCTCCTACCACAGTTTAAAAATGTTCTTACAAACGTCTGTGATCACCCACCAATCCAAGACAGAAGTAAGTCAGGAATAAACTGGGCAATTTTTTTCTTTTTAAATATTTCAGAGTCAGAAAAAATGTTGTGTGATGTGTTTATTAAAGAAAATTTGAAGAACAGAGAAAAGCACAAAGAAGAAAATAAAATTTAACAGTAATTCCACTACACAGAAATATTCAAGTGATAACAATTACAGTGCTTAGGATACATTTTATAATGGATAATAGTGCATGTCCCAATAAAGCACATAACATATATTTTAAACTGTAAAGTGGGAAAGCATTTATCAATACTTTAAAAAAAAATTATTTTGTTTTTGGCTGTGCTGGGTCTTCATTGCTTTGCATGGGCTTTCTCTAGCAGCAGCAAGCGGGGGCTACTCTCTGGTTGTGGTGTGCAGGCTTCTCATTGCCGTGGCTTCTCTTGTTGCAGAGCATGGCCTCTAGGTCCTCAGGCTTCAGTAGTGTAGTACATGGGCTTAATAGTTGTGGCCTGGGGCTCTAGAGAGCAGGCTCAGTAATTGTGGCAGTCTGGCTTAGTTGCTTCAAGGCATCTGGGATCTTCCCGGACTTGGGCTTGAACCTGCATCCCCTGAATTGCAAGATGGACTCCCACCAGGGAAGTCCAATGCTTGTTTATTTACCATAAAATCACAAGTGTTCACTATTTCCAACTTTTCAGTAACAATAATGTGATGTGTTGATATATGTGTTAGCTTGCCTCCTCTACATATATTATTTATTTATTTATTTATTTTTTAATTTATTTATTTTATGTATGGCAAAACCAATACAGAATTATATTTTTTAATATTCTCTATACATGTTGTTTTCAAAAGGAGTTAAGTAGAGGCAGACATTGATTTTTTGCCAAGTATATAGAAATTGCATCACCTCTCTATTCAGCTCAATGGGTTTCAACAAGTATTCATTCTCTACTTTAATGATAAAATTAATAGTAATCCTTACATTTGTGTACAGTATTACAGTTGGCAAAAGTTTGTCTGCTCTTTGAACAGCCTGTTGAGTAAGGTAGTACTATTCTTATTGGCTAGATAAGTAAACTGAGGGTCACAGGAGTTAAGTTCCTTATCTAAGGCTGTCTAGCTAATTGAATTGAAGGCTTGCAAGTTTGGATTCCAAGTCTAGTTTCTATCCCGCCAGACTGTGGTGGGGACAGAAGAAAGGAGAAACACCTCATGTTCCCAGACATCTTTAGGTTTACAAAGTAGTTGATGAGACAAGTCACAAAACCATTAGACACCCAGAGAAGACAACACCTGGCCTAATGGAGGCGAAAATGGTCACCCTTATCAAGCCCTATGCATCGTCCTCCATTTTGCCACTTTCCATCACTTCTCCCTGTTGCTTTACTTGGTCTTCTTCTGGACTCTGTGGTACCTACCTAGACTGCAGAGGCCTTTGAAGAAGAGCTCCTGTTGAGAAATTGGAAAGAACTTTAGCTAAATTCCGGCCGTGGGATTTTCAGACTATAGGCCAGGCAGAAAATGTGCATTCCTCCAGCAATGGAGATTTTTCACTGACAAGTGAGAGTTACACTTAATATTGTGCTTTTTCTGTAGCTTAAAAATATTGTCATGCATGCATTTGATTGTTCAATCATTTACTCACTCATGTTTGAATTCAACAAGCATCACTGAGGACCCAGCATGTCCTTGGTGTCCTAGGGCACCCTGCTAACCCTAGTGGAGAGCAAGATAAATAAAACACGAGTTATACCCTTAAGGAGCTCCATTTCCACATGATTCTTCTGGTTACTCAGGCAATAGACTTGAGTGTAGCATTATTAGATAACACACAGTCTGTACTTTCAACCTAGACACGACTAAGGGACAGCTCTGTAGAAGTATCACATAGCTAAAGCCCAAGCCAAGAATTGTTTTTCATCTTTTTTTGATACTACAGCCACTCTTGTGAAGATAAGGTCTCTTCAAGTATTAAGATCGAAGGTGGTGGTATCCAACATATGTAAGACAACCCTTATAGAGTGCAAGAAGAAAACATTAATGTGTTAGTATTACATGCAGTAGTGCACATATATACTTTCTTAATTCATAGCTGTACATATGCTTGATAGTGTTTTATCTATGGAGTGGGCAGTCAAGAATTTGGTTTTTCTTGGTCGCTAGCCATAGTAGCTATTCTCGCTCTCCTTTCTCAACAGAAACTGCTGAAAGGCTCATTTGGGAAGCTTTTTAAAGTCATTGCATTCAGATTTGGCCTGATGGCTGAGGAGAGACTTCATACAAGGTTTCTAGAGCGAGTGGTTAAAATTTGAGTAAGGTCCTTCAGTCTGTGCCAAATCTCTCTAATGCAGACAAAGGAAGGATAGATTTCTTCTTAGCTCAATCAGCCCTTCCTTCCTGCCAAGATCTTAAGTTTTAAGAGCTTACTTTCCCTCCTCATACTTGAAGAATTCTTTTATTTGATGTTGGAGCTCTTCTCCAGAGTGACTTTTCACTTATTTTCCCAAATAAGCACCATGCTTTATTAACCCCCTTCACTCCTTGCCCCTGATATGAGTTGGAAGGGCATTGACTGGGGACAGAGTTCCCCTCTCTTCTGTTGCCAGACATCTACATTTGACAATAGATGCCAAGCAAGCATCATCTATCATGATCATTCTGTCTCTGGAATAGAATTCCAGAGCATTCTACCAACTTCACCAACAAGTTCTGCTTATTTACTCACTGTCTGTGCATTGAACACTCTGTCTGCTTTCTGCCCAGGAATCCTTTTGGCTGTACCACAGTCGATTTCTAGGCTGAGGATTATTTTTCATTTTCATTTAAGTGTTCAATTAATATTTTCTTCTTTCCCCATTCTGCCTTTGCTCTCACTTCAGTGATATCATGGAAGTCATTACAGCTTCTGAAAAATATAAATTGTGTTTCACTAAAAGAATTACTAGTCTGTGATATTTTTTAAAGTACTTAGGTCGGGAATGTGGGTTATGATTGGAATTATAGAAATTATAGAAAGGTCTTAAAAGATTCTATTTTATCTTCTTGACTTACAGTTTGATAAAGATTTCAATTTTGATCAACTGTTCCAGAGACCCATCCAGAGTATAACGTGAATTTTACTTGAAGTATCCCTTTCCTCCAGTTCAGGCCTTGGCTTGTAATAATAGAGTGTCTGTGTTTTGAGATGAAATTTGGAAAAACTGCTCATCCTTATAAAGGTAAGCCAGGTGACCCTTGCAAACATCCTCACCTAATTTCACACAAGAATTCTGAGCTTATCAATTCCAAGACTGGTGATGCTCTAGCATCTTCAACCCATGGCTTCCAGAGTTGCCTAGGAGGCATCTCCATACCAACTGTCCAGAAGGCAGATAAAAACAGAGCAAAGTGCCTGGGGAGGTCTGAACATAGTATACCTCAGTTCTCACATTGCATCAGCTAGGACACTGTCACATGGCCATGGCTAACTGCAAGCCAGGCTGGGAAATAAGGCTAGTTGGGCATTAAAAAAGAAAAGGAGAATGTGGATACCCATCTCTGCCACTGAATACTTGCCCTTTGACTCATGGAAACATTTATTCCAAAGTCTCCCGTATCAGCCAGTGAGAGTCAATTGTGTGTTCAGAGGTAGTGGAATCCTTTCCCTAGGCAGGCTGGGAACCCTATTGTTTCATAGAGGATGGCAACCCCCTTCTAAATGGTACACAGTGGATTTGAGTTTCACCAAAGGATTTGAGATGCTCAGTAAATCTCTACAGAAACAAGCAGGAGTGACCTCTCTGGAACCATAATCAGAAGTGTATTATATCTACCTCCTCACTGGAGGCTGTGATCTAGTGTTCCCAAGTGTCTGAAGAGCTAATGTTCATGGCCTTTGCATTTGACCAGGGGAAATTCTGGTCTTATCTTTGCAAATAAAAATAACTCTGCTGAAATTGCCTACTTGTTATCTGGAAAGACAGGAGGAATTCTTTGGCAAGAAGGGTCCTGGCAACTAGCCTCAAACCTGGGCAATGGAAATAGATGGTCTGGACAAATGTTGCAGACTTTCATCATTTGGAGAAACTAATACATAGGGCATCAGCTGAGTTTCCATTTCAGTGCAGCTTAAGCCTGAGTGATAAAGGCAGCCTGCTCTGTGAACTTTGTATTACATAACCCTCATGTGATTCAGAGCTGCTATTTATAGTTTTCCTTTGTGTGGAAAGGGAGTAGGTTACAGGGATGCAGCTTCCTTCTATCCCAGCATCCCAGAAGGAGATGGGAAAACAATTCTGTATTTATCACCTAGCCTAGGTCTTTCAAAACTGCTCTTGCTTTATGGTCAAAAACAATTTTGGCATCTTGTTGTTCAGTCGCTAAGTTGTGTCCACTTTGCGACCCCATGGACTGCCGCATGCCAGGCTTCTCTGTCCTCCACTATCTCCTGGAGTTTGCTAAAATTCATGTCCATTAAGTTGGTGATGCTATCTAACCATCTCCTCTGCCACCCACTTCTTTTGCATTCAGTCTTTCCCAGCATCAGGGTCATTTCCAATGAGTCAGCTCTTTGCATCAGGTGGCCAAAGTATTGGAGCTTCAGCTTTAGTAGCAGTCTTTCCAATGAATATTCAGTTCCTTTAGGACTGATTTGTTTGATCTCCTTTCAGTCCAAGGGACTCTCAAGCGTTCGTTCATTCATTCATTTATTCTTTCATCATCCATTCATTCATTCAGGTAACAAATATTTAGTGAATGTCTACTAGACACTAGGAGTGAAGATAAGTGGTTGAAAACATTGTTTCCTAGATCTCATCCCAGACTAATGAGAACAGACTGTTTAGGGGTGAGTTCTGGCCATGGGTATGGAGATATGTATATATCTTGCTGGGTGGCTTGCAGGATCTTAGTTCCCCAGCCAGGAACTGAACCCTGGCCACAGCAGTGAAAGTGCTGAATCCTAACCACTAGACCACCAGGAATTCTCTGGTCATGGGTGTATTTTAAAATCCCTTCCAGAGAGTCCAATGTGCAGCTAGGACTGAGAATCACTAGAATTTGTAGACTCTGAAACCAGAGGGAATTATAATGTTTAATAAATCAAGGAGGTGCACTAGAAACAGAACCAAATAAAGAGGGTGTTGAAGAAAAGTGCAGAGAAAATTGGAAATTGCTTGATATAGGGAAAGAGAAATAATGCTGGTGTCTGATTCATTTGTGGCAGAATGTTAGCCTTTCTACTTTTTAGCTTGTGTGATGCTGGACAAGCCATTTAACCCTCCGAGCCTCAGCTTTTGCATTTTTAAAATTAGGGTATTAATCATGTTCATATTCTAGGATTACTGTGAGCATTTAAATAGAATGCCAAGTGTACAACAAATCTGTTATTTTTGTTGTTATTTGGAATTCTGGAGGAAAGATCAAGCATAATAAGTTGGATACTTAAAGATATGAGTATGATCCTAGGTAAATCTCTTGTGCTGCCAAAGGTGAGTGAAGGCCACTATGTATCTGTGGGTGTCTGAGACCTCAGACCAATACAGTGCATCTTCCTTGCAGGAAAAGGAATCATTGTTATCTTAAAACAAATGTAAATATGTTGTTGATGAGAATGTCAGACTTATATCAATTGATTAAGAAAAAATGAGAATTCACATGGTTTGAAACAATCCCATTTTTGGGAGGACACCTTTAGGGACCTCTCAGGCCTCCCTGAGGGTTCTCTTCACATCTCTGCTGTTAGTCTTCCCTGACCTTCCAGTGAAGAGTATATAGCCCTGAGCATAACCAAGGTCTCAGCATGTTGAGTGAGTCTGGACATTCAGAGGTCATTCATTCTGGATTTTTAGCTAAACATTGTTAGGATTTCTTCAAGTGACAGATTTTGTAAACATTAGCAGATATGTATATTCAGTGTATTTCTTTTTTGATTTGTAAGATAAATGGTAGCACGATCTACACATTTTTAAGTCCTGAATCTCACCTTAACGATATATCTTAGAGATTATCTGCATCCATCCATAAAGAATGTCTCCGCTTTCTTCTTTTAGAGCTGCACAGTATTCTTTTATGTGGATGTATTATGATTTCCTTAACCAATATTCTGCTGATGTTTTCAGCATTTTGCTGAAACATTGCTGTTTAAACTTTTTGTTTAAACATTGCTGCAGTGAATGACCATGTACATAAGTCATTTTGCGTACGGGAGCATCTTCTGTTCTATAAATTCCTGGGAGTGGAATAGCTACGTCAAAGGATATGTTCATTCACAGATTGTTCTTCACAAGGATTGTTCTAATTTCCACTTGCACCAGTGATGTAGGAGAAGGCCTTTATCCCCACACCCCCACCAATACAGTCTCCTATCAAAGTTTGATTTCTGCCAATAGGCTAGATGCAAAACGGCATTTTCTGATAGCTGTAAAGTACATTTCTCCAATTGTGAGTGATGTTGAATTCCATTTCACATGTTTTAAGACTTACTTGGGTTTTCTTTGCTGAGAAGAGTTGAATCATATCATTTGTCTATTTTTAAAATTAATTTTATTAAAGTACAGTTGATTTACAATATTGTGTTAGTTTCTGGTGTACAGCAAAGTGATTCAGTTATACATATGTATATATATACACATTCCTTTTCAGATTCTTTTCCATTATAAGTTATTACCAGATATTGAATATAGTTCTCTCTGCTATATAGTAGGTCCTTGTTGCGTCTCTATTTTATATATAGTATTGTGTATCTGTTAATCACAAACTCCTGATTTATCCCTCGCCACCTTTCCACTTTGGTAACCATAAGTTGGTTTTCTATGTCTGTGAGTACGTTTTTGTTTTGTCAATCAGTTCATTTGTATCACTCAAAAAAATTCCACACATAAGTGATATCATAAGATATTTGTCTTTCTGTTTCTGACTTATTTCACTTAGTATGATAGTCTCTAGGTCCGTCCATGTTGCTGCAAATCACTGCCTATTTTTTGATTGGGTCATTGGTTTGCTCCTTATTGATTTTTAGAAGTTCATGATATACTTAGAGAAATTAGCATGATATCTATTACAAATATTTCTTCCTTCCAGTTTTGTCATTTGTCTTTGATTTTTTTTTTCTGCACAATGTTGTGGCTTCTGTGCTTCATGTGTGTCATAAATGCAAAGATATTCTGCACTCTGAGATCATTAAATAGTTCTCTCATGGTTTCTTACATCACTTGCAATACACTGTTCTTTTTTATATTCAAATTTTTGTACCTCTTTGAATTTTTCTGGGTGTAAGGTGTGAGGTATGGGATCCAACTTTCTTTTTAGATGGCCATGCAGCTATCCTAAAGTCTTTAACTGAGTAACCTATCTTTTCTCTGTGGATTTGCGATATTGTTCTTTAAGATTTATTAAATTTATCACATACTAAATTCCCATGTGTTCTTAGGTCTCTTCTGGACTTTCTATTCTTTTTCATTGGTCTCTCAATCTATTCATGTATCAGCACTATATATTTTTTAATCACTATAGTTTTATTTTTTATTTATTTATTTTTTGGGGTACCAAATTACTTTATTTGAAGGAATGGTGCTAAAGAAAGAACTTAAGTAGATGTTTTAGTACAACTTATAGAAAAGGTGAAGGTAACCCAAATATGCATGCACCGCCTTGGTGCCCAGGAAAGGCACCCCTGTGGCTATGGGAAGGCAGCCTGAGGCTTAGCTCTCACCATGTCCAAGGGCGTGCTTGTCAAAGCGGTACTCTGCTATGCCAGATCCTGGGGCCCACATCTTGCACAATGTGATTATGTGGTTACCCAGTTCTTTGATGGCTTCCACCTGCTCATTCAGGTGATGAGTCTCGATGAAATGACACAGATGGGGGTCATTTTTTTAGGTGGCCAGTTTGTGCAGTTCCAGTAGTGACTGATTCACACTTCTTTCCAAGCATAGCGCACATTCTGTTGCATTCAGCCCATTCTCCCTGTCATCGTGGTCTGGTTTCTTGATATCCTGAAGGAAGATTTGGCCACCTCATTGGTTCTGCAGCTTCATCAGTTTCTCAGTATGTTCCCTCGAAGAAAGTATTTGGCAAAGTTCTTCAAAGCCACATCATTGTGGTCAAAATAGTATGACGTGGGCAGGTAGGCATAGAAGGTGTAGAGCTCTGGGTTGATCTGGCAGTTGATGGAGGCCTCCAAGTACTGGTGGTAGTTCTAGCGCACCTGCAAGGGGGGTGCGGTCGTCACCGCGGGTGGCTGAGAAGAGGCGGTGGTGGGCGGCGGTGGCCAGCGGCGGCTGCGCAGCGCTGGACTGGCGGCAGGGACCTTGGGCGGTCGGAGGGCCCTGTCAGGTGGTGAGGAGGGCTGGCTCTGAGTGGCCGGCAGGGGCGGGGGATGAGCAGCCGGTTCAGTTCAAGCACTGTTGAAGCAACAAACTGGCGACTCTCCAGGAAGCCTATCACGATAGTTTTATAATATGCTTTAATTTCTGGTTTGGAAGAAATTTGGTAATTATTATTTTTTTTCACATGGAACTGGAAAAGGTCAGTTTTTGTTCCAATCCCAAAGAAGGGCAATGTCAAAGAACGTTCAAACTATTATACAATTGCACTCATTTCACATGCTAGCAAGATAATGCTCAAAATCCTGCAAGCTAGGCTTCAGCAGTATGTGAACTCAATGGACATGAATTTGAACAAACTCCAGGAGACAGTGGAGGACAGAGAAGCCTGTCTTGCTGCAGTCCATACGGCCTCAAATATTTGGACACAACTTAGCGACTGAACAGCAACAACAATAGTATCATGAAGCAGAAAAAACTTATTAGTATAAGTGTTTTTTCTGGGCTTATTTCTGTGTCTACACCCTTCTCCACGTAGGCCTTGATATTGACATTTGCATCCATACTTGTGTAGACTTCTACACTGTATAGATTGTCACACTGGTGTGCATACAGGATCACAGCTGATATATAATTTGGTGTTGTGCTTTTTTAACACTATATCATATCTTTTTTGTATATTTTACAAAGCTTCGAATATTTTTTTATTGTTGTATATTATTTACTATATTTATTTTTTAAAAATCAAGAATTATGCAAGCAGGTTTTTAATCTCCTTTGACACTAGTCAGCAGTGGCCACAGGACTGGAAAAGGTCAGTTTTCATTCCAATCCCAAAGAAAGGGAATGCAAAAGAATGCTCAAACTACCACACAATTGCACTCATCTCACATGCTAGTAAAGTAATGCTCAAAACTCTCCTAGCCAGGCTTCAGCAATACGTGAACCATGAACTTCCAGATGTTCAAGCTGGTTTTAGAAAAGGCAGAGGAACCAGAGAACAAATTGCCAGTATCCGCTGGATCATCGAAAAAGCAAGAGAGTTCCAGAAAAACATCTACTCATGCTTTATTGACTATGCCAAAGTCTTTGACTGTGTGGATCACAATAGACTGTGGAAAATTCTGAAAGAGATGGGAATATCAGACCACCTGACCTGCCTCTTGAGAAACCTATATGCAGGTTAAGAAGCAACAGTTAGAACTGGACATGGAACAACAGACTGGTTGCAAATAGGAAAAGGAGTACATCAAGGCTGAATATTGTCACCCTGCTTATTTAATTTCTATGCAGAGTACATCATGAGAAACACTGGGCTGGAAGAAGCACAAGCTGGAATCAAGATTGCCGGGAGAAATATCAATAACCTCAGATATGCAGATGACACCACCCTTATGGCAGAAAGTGAAGAGGAACTAAAAAGCCTCTAATGAAAGTGAAAGAGGAGAGTGAAAAAGTTGGCTTAAGGCTCAACGTTCAGAAAACGAAGATCATGGCATCTGGTTCCATCACTTCATGGGAAATAGACGGGGAAACAGAGGAAACAGTGTCAGACTTTAGTTTTGGGGGCTCTAAAATCACTGCAGATGGTGACTGCAGCCATGAAATTAAAAGACGCTTACTCCTAGGAAGAAAAGTTATGACCAACCTAGATAGCATATTCAAAAGCAGAGACATTACTTTGCCAACAGAGGTCTGTCTAGTCAGTTCAGTTCAGTTCAGTTCAGTCGCTCAGTCGTGTCCGACTCTCTGCGACCCCATGAATCGCAGCACGCCAGGCCTCCCTGTCCATCACCATCTCCCGGAGTTCACTCAGACTCACGTCCATCGAGTCCGTGAGGCCATCCAGCCATCTCATCCTTGGTCGTCCCCTTCTCCTCCCGCCCCCAATCCCTCCCAGCATCAGAGTTTTTTCCAATGAGTCAACTCTTCGCATGAGGTGGCCAAAGTACTGGAGCTTCAGCTTTAGCATCATTCCTTCCAAAGAAATCCCAGGGCTGATCTCCTTCAGAATGGACTGGTTGGATCTCCTTGCAGTCCAAGGGACTCTCAAGAGTCTTCTCTTGAATTCTTCGGCACTCAGCCTTCTTCACAGTCCAACTCTCACATCCATACGTGACCACTGGAAAAACCATAGCCTTGAGTATACGAACCTTAGTTGGCAAAGTAATGTCTCTGCTTTTGAATATGCTATCTAGGTTGGTCATAACTTTTCTTCCTAGGAGTAAGCGTCTTTTAATTTCATGGCTGCAGTCACCATCTACAGTGATTCTGGAGCCCAAAAAAATAAAGTCTGACACTGTTTCCACTGTTTCCCCATCTATTTCCCATGAAGTGATGGGACCAGATGCCATGATCTTCGTTTTCTGAATGTTGAGCTTTAAGCCAACTTTTTCGCTCTCCTCTTTCACTTTCATCAATAGACTTTTTAGTTCCTCTTCACTTTCTGCCATAAGGGTGGTGTCATCTGCATATCTGAGGTTATTGATATTTCTCCTGGCAATCTTGATTCCAGCTTGTGCTTCTTCCAGTCCAGCGTTTCTCATGAGGTACTCTGCATATAAGTTAAATAAGCAGGGTGACAATATACAGCCTTGAGGTACTCCTTTTCCTATTTGGAACCAGTCTGTTGTTCCAGGCTATGGTTTTTCCAGTAGTCATGTATGCATGTGAGAGTTGGACTGTGAAGAAAGCTGAGCACCAAAGAATTGATGCTTTTGAACTGTGGTGTTGGAGAAGATTCTTGAGAGTCCCTTGGACTGCAAGGAGATCCAACCAGTCCATTCTAAAGGAGATCAGTCCTGGGTGTTCTTTGGAAGGAATGATGCTAAAGCTGAAACTTCAGTACTTTGGCCACCTCATGCGAAGAGTTGACTCATTGGAAAAGACTCTGATGCTGGGAGGGATTGGGGGCAGGAGGAAAAGGGGATGACCGAGGATGAGATGGCTGGATGGCATCACCGACTCGATGGACGTGAGTTTGAGTGAAGTCCGGGAGTTGGTGATGGACAAGGAGGCCTGGCGTGCTGTGATTCATGGGGTCGCAGAGAGTCGGACACGACTGAGCGACTGAACTGAACTGAACTGAACTGACACTAGTTTGGGTGAAGAAATAAAGTTTGGAGGCTTATTATTTATACATTTCATCTAACTACTAAACAAGCTAAATAAACAATCTGTTAGTTGATAAAAGCTTAGAATTATAAAGAATGAGAGCTCATTTAGAATCACTGTTTCTTGTCTCTTTTTAGCAAAAAGATTTCAGGATTTTTCAGAGTTATTACTGAGTAGCTTGTGCAATACTGTTTGCAGGAGAGAGTCCAACAAAAAGGCAAAACAAAAGTTATGTCCTTCTTTTCCTTTCCAGAACACAGCATGTTTATCCTTTCTATGGGGTAAATTTGAGTAGTTCCCGTAGAGCAAAATAACCTGGAACCCTAGAGTGATTTCAGCCAACTGGTAAATAAAAAGCAAATAACATTAAGTCAAGAAATACTTGTGAGAGAATGAACTAGATCACTTCTGTCACCCTACCGCTTTTTGCTGTGTCTCTGGCAGTTGACCACAAGATGTCACTATGGCATCTTTAATCCTAATAATCCTGTAGCTGGCTGGGGGTGGGGAAAGAACAAGGAAGAAAATCTTACAGTTCTGTGCAAAATGGAATTTTCTTTTTTTTTTGGCTGCCTGCCAGGCTAATAAAAAAAAAATTTTTTTTAAACCAGCACATGAATTGAAAAGGCTTTCAAGAAACATCTGCACAGTGAAACTGTTAACTCCAAAGAAGTCCAACATTGTATTTATACTGTATAAATTAAAATGGAAAATAAAAACCCATTTGGGCCAATGTGCAAAATCTCCAAAGCAAGAGAAAAGTACTTCTGAAGTCAATCCATTTTTGAAACGATGGCATTAAATATGGAGAATGTAGTAGTCTAAAACAACTGAAATTCCACCCAGTGAAGCTTTAAATAACCAGTTTCTCAAAACAAATATTGTTAATTAACCAAATTTCCCTCCATGGACTCAGATTTTAGAGGAAAGAAACAAATCATTTTTAAAAAAACACAATCTCTCATGTTTCTTGGCTGAAATGATTTTCAGAAATGGCTAGCACAGACTGTAGCATCCCCTCCATAGGACACATCTACAGGTCAGTGGAGGAGAGCCACTGCTTTGAATTATGATTCTGAAGAACTGAAAATCATTAAAAAAAAAATCGTGTTTATTTATTTATAGAAAGCGAGAAAGTGCTTTTAAAAACCAGCTGTACCCAGAACACATCTTGCATTTGAACAGCCATCTTTCAGGTGGTCTGCCCAGCTCCACACCTGTATATGGGCATCCATACTGTACCCTTATACCCTACAATCATTGTATGACTGGCATGTTCTGTGACCCACCCAGTGTTCTCACCAGTAGCTAGCAGCCTGACCAATATCTCTTAGGAATTTGGGATTAAGTCAGTTGACCCTTTTTCCTAATGACTGGACAATGGCAGACAAACCCTGGAAATGCTGGTCACCATATTTTCCATCTTGGCAGCCAAGAAGCAAAATCAGAAGTCTACAGAGAGAGAGAATGATGAAGGGGATCCTGAGGACCACCAACAGAGAGGAAGCCTTGGTGGCATCCAGGTATCCAGTTCCATCTTGTCCTTGAGTCCAGAGTCCACTCTTTTTTCCTTTTTTTTTAATGAGAGAACATGCTGCATCTTCATAGTAAATGATCATTTTGTTCAACCAAAATACTCTTATGACTCTTCAGGATAATCTGGAACTCAAGTCATTGTAATTCTTTCTCTTTGCTCTCCAATCCTTCTCTGTTCTCCAGCTGTCTTCTGCCGCCCCATCATTTATCCAGACATTTAGGTTATGGGATATTTTATTTGGTCACGTGAAGCAACACTTACGGCTTGTGGAGGGACAGTGAGAGTAACCTAGACAGGCCTCAGGGAATACTTTGAAATATCAGTCTGCACAATCTTTGGGTGAAATGGATCTATGAATTAGGATTCTACAATAGCACTTCCCAAAATTTGTCCCTTAGAACATTAATCATGAAAGTCTTAAGAGTACAAATAAAGTATTCCATAGTAAAATAAGTCTGTGAAAAAAAGCAAAATATATCCCCCTCTTGCATGTGCACAAGAGGGGACTAAAGATTCTCTTGATGAAAGTGAAAGAAGAGAGTAAAAAAGCTGGCTTAAAACTCAGTCTTCAAAAAACTAAGATCATGGCATCTGGTCCCATCACTTCATGGGAAATAGATGGGAAAACAATGGAAACAGTGACAGACTTTATTTCCTTGGGCTCCAAAATCACTGCAGATGGTGACTGCAGCCATGAAATTAAAAGACTCTTGCTCCTTGGAAGAAAAGCTATGACCAACCTAGACAGCATATTAAAAAGCAGAGACATTACTTTGCCAACAAAGTACGTCTAGTCAAAGCTATGGTTTTCCCAGTGGTCATGTATGGATGTGAGAGTTGGACTATAAAGAAAGCTGAGTGCCAAAGAATTGATGCTTTTGAACTGTGGCATTGGGGAGTCCCTTGGAGAGCAAGGAGACCCAATGAGTCCATCCTAAAGGAAATCAGTCCTGAATATTCATTAGAAGGACTGATGCTGAAGCTGAAACTCCAATATTTTGGCCACCTGATATGAAGAACTGACTCATTGGAAAATACCCTGATGCTGGGAAAGATTGAAGGCGGGAGGAGAAGGGCATGACAGAGGATGAGATGGCTGGATGGCATCAATGACTTGATGGACATGAGCTTGAGCAAGCTCCAGGAGTTGGTGATGGATGGGGAGGCCTGGCGTGCTGCAGTCCATGGGGTCGCAAAGAGATGGACATGACTGAGCGACTGAACATTGTGTGTGCACATGTACTCAGTCACTCGTTCGTATCCTACTCTTTATGACCCCATGGACTGTAGCCCGCCAGGCTCTTGTGTCCATGGAATTTTCCAGGCAAGAATACTGGAGTGGGTTGCCATTTCCTACTCCAGGGTATCTTCCTGACCCAGGGATAGTCTTCCATTTCATGTTAATATATTAAAGGCTCTGATAAGTCCTGCAGTCAAAAAGGGATCAAAATTTGTTTAGCTTAGGATTTTCAAAGTTTTGTCATAATATTAACAGATTTCTTTGGAGAGAGGAGTTAATCCTTATTGGAAACATTTTAAATGTTACTTAAAAATGTCTGTTCATTTCTGCTTTACAGCCAAACTGAATTTGAGGGGGGCTGACCTTGGGAATTTTGATAGGAAAGACCCTGGAAAATCCTCACTTCCTTACCTGCTACCTCACAGCCCTTTATTAGTCAGGTAGTTAGTGAGAAGGCTAAGAAATGGCCTAGACATTCAGCGCTGTGGGAGAGACTGCATTATGGCCTCTCTTGACATTTCCTAGAGCCCTGACTTTATGCCCTCATTTGGTCTTTTTCAAAATATAGTAGTCACTGACAAAAGTGCATAAATTACAAGTGTACAGTGGTGAACTTTTCCAAACTGTTTCACACACTATTGTAGCCAGCACCAGGGCAAGAAATGACATTATAGGCTCCCAGAAGCCCTTTCATGCTCTTTTAGTCAGTTTGCCACACAAGGGTAACCACTCTCTGACTTAATGCCTTTTCTTTCCACATAAATGTATATATCCTGGAGAATAAGGGTTGACCCTAGATCTCCTTGTATCCCTGCAGTCTAGAATAGGACTTAGGATAGTTAATTGGGCCTAACTGTAAAGTAGGAACTGTAAAATCACAAGAGTCATCAGACTCCTGTACAGGGTAGTGGAGGGGCCCTGGAGTCAGACTGCCTGGGTTCAAACCTATGTCTGCGACCTCCTACTTGTCTGACTAGGACCATCGCTTAAGTCTTCAGGAACCGCAATTTCCTGCCTTGCGAAGGGACTGGGTGGGTCCTGAATGTCATCACAAGTATCCTTATGAGAAGGACAAAGAGAGATTTAAAGATGGCCTTGAAGATTGGATGATAGAGTCGCAAGCTAAGAACTGCTACCAGCCACCAGAGACTGCAAGAAATAGAACTGATTCTCCCATACAGCCCCTGGAAGGGAGTGTGGCCTTTGCCAAAACCTCGACTTTGGCTCAGTGAAATTGATTTCAGACTTCTGGCCTCCAGAAAGGTAAACGCATAATTTTCTGTTGCCTTAGGCTACCAAGGCTGTGGTGATGTTAGGTCAGTCATGGGAATCTAATACACGTATCCTGTGATTGGTGTTGGGGAAACAGCAAGAAAGAAAAAGCAGCCTTTGTAGAGGTTACATTATACCTTGGAACACAGATTATGAACGGATACACAGATGCACAATCTAATGTCAGAGTTCTGCTGGCTTCTACACTAAAGCAACTGGTGGGCGCCCATGGAGCCTGGGAGAAGGGCAGAAAAGAAGTTGGGCAAGGTGCGCAGGACTCTGCAGGCCCTACATGATGAGGAGATAAGGGCTCTGTATTTTCCTCTAAGTATGGCTTTGGAGATTCTCCCTGCATGTGGGAAGCCAGTGGGGCTCCTCTTCAAGTTGTCCTGGGAAAGGCTAGGAACTGCAGTCGGTTGACTGCTGTTCCTGGCCTGGGTTACCCCTTTAATTTGCTGTGCCCTCAGGACATTTCTTTAACCTCTCTAGATTTTAGCATCCTTAACTAAGGTTGAATTCACTAATTTATAAGGCTCTTCCTCTTAAGAAAATTTTTTGAAATTCTCATGACTCTTGTCTGAACAGGGAAGCCACGGTCAGAAACACAAAGGCTCCTCCGGCCGTGACTATCCTCCTCGGGGCCACTAGAGGGAGTCGGGCGAGGCAACCTGTGCAGAATTGAATTAAGACAAGACGGAGGGTGTGTTGTTTTAAAAAGAAAAAAATCCTCTGCTCATTCCCAGAATCCGCTTCTAATTATCCGTTGGGCTAGACTCTTAACCACACACGTTTCAGCCAATCCTAGACGGCCTAGACTCCTTTTTCACCCTCCGAGCAGTCAAGCCACAGGAGATGGACTTTCAGACCAGAGGAGTGGAACGAAGATTCACAGATTTCCTCGTCCCACCCCGCGGCCCTGCCGTCCAGAGCCTCCTGAAACTGAGAGCCGCTGAGGATTAACTTCCCTTCCAGCTGTACTAACTCCTGGCGGCCGAAGCTAAAATGGGACTCAAGCGCCTTTCTAGTTCATTCCAAGAGTAATTTTCTAATTACTCTTTCCTCTTCATTTTGTGTTAAAGGCTGGCAAACGATCCTCTTTCCCTCCACATCAAAGTAGGAGCAAAATGACTTGCAGTTCATGTAATGAAAACCTCAGTTTCTGGGATCCAAAGGCCCTTTTAAGAAAAAAATGACAAAAGGAGGTAAATTTGGGAGGTAGTTTTAGCACACATTGTTAAAGCAAATTAAGGACATAATAATCAGTAAGAGACTTTTTGATTTTTGTTGTTTTTTTAAAAAGTTTTTATGGAATATATTCGATTTGCAATGTTTTAATTTCTGCTAAATAGAAAAATGACTCATATATATATATTCATTTTCATATTATTTCCATTACAGTTTATCACAGGATATTGAATATAGTTTCCTGTGCCATACAGTATGACCTTGTTGTTTATCCATCGTGTATATACTAGTTTGCATCTGCTAATCCCAAACTCCCAATCCTTCCCTCCTCTAACTCCCACCTGCTGTGGCAACCGCAAGTCTGTTCTCTGTATCTGTAAGAGACTTTTAATTTTTCCTCCGTATAATCCTTCTTACATCTAAATCCAGAAACTAGAGAAAGTGGAGTATCTAGAAAATGATCCACGCATGTATTTGTCAAATAAACCTTTTCCGTTTAACTCCTTGTTTTGACATAATTTTGGACTAACAGAAAAGTTGAACTAAAGTTGGACCATAAAGAAGGCTGAGCACCAAAGAATTGATGATTTGGAACTGTGGTTTTGGAGAAGACTCTTGAGAGTCCCTTGGACAGCAAGGAGGTCAAACCAGTCAACCCTAAGGAAATCAGTCCTGAATATTCATTGGAAGGATGCTGAAGCTCTAATACTTTGGCCACCTGATGTGAAGAACTGACTCATTGGAAAAGACCCTGATGCTGGGAAAGATTGAAGGCAGGAGGAGAAAGGGATGACTGAGAGAGGATGGTTGGATGGCATCACCCACTCAATGGACTTGAGTTCGAGCAAGCTGCTGGAGATGGCGAAGGACAGGGAAGCCTGGCATGCTGTAGTCCATAGGGTTGCAGAGTCAGACACGACTGAGTGACTGAACAACAACCGTGTGTGTGTTAGTTGCTCAGTTGTGCCCGACTCTTTGCGACCCCATGGACTATATATAGCCCACCAGGCTCCTCTGTCCATGGGATTCTCCAGGCAAGAATACCGGAGTGGGTTGCCAGTTTCTTCTCCAGGGGATCTTCCTGACCCAGGGATCGAACCAGGGTCTTCCACATTGCAGGCAGATTCTTTACCATCTGAGCCACCAGATGACAAAAATAGGCAAGGAATTTCTGAACTTCCTTTTCCCAAATTCCAAATATTAATATTTTACCATGTTTACTCTTTTCTCTTCTCCACCCTCTCATATTGTTTTCTGAACCATCTGAGTCAATAAGAGAAATTATACCTTTCCCCCTTTAACTGTGTATTTCCTAAAAACAAGAACATTCTCTGACATAATCGCTGTGCAATGAGCTAGATCAAGAAATTAACATTGACTATTATTTTCTTATTTACAAACTTGTTCAGGTTTTTCCAATTGCTGTTAATATTACCCCCAGATTTAGATGGCATTTCTGTTGTCATATCTATTTAGGCTAGTTTTAACTGAAACCATTTCTTGGTTTTGCTTTGTTGTTGTTAGCTTTATGTTTTTATATTGACATATTTTTTAAAAATACAAGTAAAATATTTGGTAGAATGTCACTGTTTGGGTTTGTCTGATGTTACTTTATGATTAGATTCAGGATGTGCATTTTTGTTAAGAATACCATAAAATGATGTTGTGTCTTTCTCAGTACATTACATGGAAAGCACATGATGTTGATTTGTCCCATCACTGGTGGTATTAACTTCTATAACTTGTTAAGATAACAGTAAACATAATATGAAAACTATAAAATATATATTAACACATATATAAGTATAATATCTAAGTGAAATATAATATGTAAGCAAAATATAGTATAGTATAATATGATAAAAAATGTGCTAGGCTAGTGGTTCTTAAACTTCTGGTCTCATCTCAGAAATAGTTCACACTCTTAAAATTTATTGAGAGTCTCAAAGAGCTTTTGTTTATTTTCATTATGTCTATCAATACTTATTGTAGTAGAAATTAAAGCAGAAATTTTAAAATATGACTTATTATTTTAAAATAATAATAATGCACCCATGGAAACATGAATAATATATATTTTATGAGAATACCTATATTTTTCCAAGCATAAAAATGAATAGAGTGTCACTCTTATACATTTTTGTAAACCTCTTTAATGTCTGGCTTAATAGAGAGCAGCTGAATTTTCATATCTCCTTGCAATATGGATTCAATTTTTTATAGTATGTTTTTGGCTTAAAGTATATGAAGGAAAAGAAAAACATATGTACACAGTTGGGAAAGGAAGAAGTATCTTAGTAGCCTTTTCAGTTGATTTTGGATAATCTTTGATACTATACTAAAACTCAATGAGTATAATTTCTTAAAGGTATTTGCAGTATAAAACCTGAAACCACATCAATGAACATTTTGTTCTCTGTTAGGTTAAAATTCTGGTTTATCGTGTACTTTGGTTGGATCTGTTACCCATGCATGATTTTGTTAACATTATACGCTGGTCATTTGGAAAATATTGGCACCCTGAGCTATACCTGTCTTCCTAATGTTGCCACTTCTTTATATAACAACCAAAAAAAATTTTCACATTTGTTAGTATCCCCCCTAACTTCTTCTGAAAAGTGTTTAGATATTGAGAAGCTGTGAAGTTCACAGTGGTAGATACAAATTTTCCAAAATTTGAGTCTTCATTTGAAAGCTCAAATTTTAATTATTGGCAATAAATATTGCAAGTTGTTTTCTCTGAAGCGATAGGTTTACTTTGTTTATTTTGACAAAATGTCCCCTGAAGTCTCAATTCTGAATGATCATGGTTTGTCAGTTGTTGTTTCAAATCAAAATGGTGTTACATGAAAAAAAGCCACTAGCTCAGTTCACAGCTCAAACAATTGCACAGATGCTTTTTGGGGACAGCACTTGAACGTTGATGTGCAGAAGTGCTTTATGCATATCATCACTCACACAAAATATTAAAAAGATGATCATTAAAGGGTCAAGATTTAATGAAATTAAATACATTTTAATGCTTAAGGACTTTTAAAGTGAAACTTCTTTTTTTAAAAAAAACCAATGGTGCATGGCATTGATGATTACAAGGACTACCAGTATGGTATAATAATACTATACTATATGGGGCTCCTATGTTGATAAATGCTAAGGTGCCAGCAGTTTTGGAGAAGGCAATGGCACCCCACTCCAGTACTCTTGCCTGGAAAATCCCATGGACGGAGGAGCCTGGTAGGCTGCAGTCCATGGGGTCACAAAGAGTCAGACACAACTGAGTGACTTCACTTTCACTTTTCACTTTCATGCATTGGAGAAGGAAATGGCAACCCACTCCAGTGTTCTTGCCTGGAGAATCCCAGAGACGGGGAAGCCTGGTGGGCTGCTGTCTCTGGGGTCGCACAGAGTCAGACACGACTGAAGCAACTTAGCAGCAGAAGCAGCCAGCAGTTTTACACACCGTTGCTTTCATGATTTGTGCAAATGTCAGCCTATGAAAAAGGCAAATGACATCTTAATATTATTATAAAAACACTTTGAACTGAAAGTGTCTCGGGAATTCTGTGTCTAGAGATCACACTTTGAGAAGACCATGAAACATAAACATCTATATAATATATTAATACATATTCTGTCCTCCATGAACTTAACCTCTAGCTAGGTCAACAGAGCAGCTGACAAAAAGCAAGATGAAGGAAGCATCTATAGGTAGATATACTGCTGCTAAGTCACGTCAGTCATGTCTGACTCTGTGCGACCCCATAGATGGCAGCCCACCAGGCTCCTCCGTCCCTGGGATTCTCCAGGCAAGAACACTGGAGTGGGTTGCCATTTCCTTCTCCAATGCATGAAAGTGGAAAGTGAAAGTGAAGTCGCTCAGTCGTGTCTGACTCCTAGCAACCCCATGGAGTGCAGCCTCCCAGGCTCCTCTGTCCATGGGATTTTCCAGGCAAGAGTACTGGAGTGGGGTGCCATTGCCTTCTCCGAGGTAGATATGTTATTGGCAATATTTTAGTTCTTGTTTTTGGTCATGTGTGCGTGGAATTTGGCTATATTATAAATCTGTGCTGTCTAATATGGTAGCCACTGGCCATGTATAACTACTGATCATCTGAAATATGACTAGAAACAATTAATATATGCTCTAAATGTAAAATACAAACCAGGTTTTGAAGGCTTCATATGGAAAAAAAACATGTAAATATCTCATTAGTAATGTTTGTATTGATTATTTGTTGGAGTGATAATCTTTTGGCTGTATTAGGTTAAACAAATTTATTATTAAAATTAATTTCAGTTGTTACTTTATACTTTTAAAAATAGAGCTACTAGAAAATTTAAAGCTACATATGTAACTTCCATTATATTTATACTAGGTGGTATGGTTACAAATAAATAAAGAGATAAAACGAAACACGTATTGGACTTCCCTGGGAAGAACTTCTCCAGGCAAGAATACTGGAGTGGGTTGCCATTTCCTTCTCCAGTGCATGAAAGTGAAAAGTGAAAGTGAAGTCGCTTAGTGGTGTTCAACTCTTCGAGACCCCATGGACTGCAGCCTACCAGGCTCCTCCGTCCATGGGATTTTCCAGGCAAGAGTACTGGAGTAGGGTGCCATCGCCTTCTCCGCATATGCTATGCAGTGTGGCCAAAAATAAGACAAATTAGAACATGATTATAAAACAGGGTTAAGTACAAACCAGCAATGATAATGCATTACAAACCAAGGATTATTTTTCAACCATTACTGTGCCTATGAAGTCAAGGGCAAAAAAGAACTTTAAATAGTGTTGTGAAGATTATTTAAGTCATTTTATAAAGACTCAGGTAGCTGAGAGAGCACAGTGGAGGGGCAACTAACCAGTCTTAGAGAGATTACAGAAAGACCTCTTCCCAGAGAAAGGGTTGTCTCCCTTGTAACTAAAAGAAAATTAGAAAATTTTCAGGTGAAATAGGTATAAGTAGGGAGGAAGGGAAAGGGTACTCCAGGGAGAAGGAACAGAATTTGCAGACTCAGAGCCTTTGCTCAGAGCACAGTTGAAAAACTCCAGAATTTATAGGGGCTATTGTAGTACTGTTACATCACCACCTGCAGTTATTTACATAAAATTCTATTTTCCCTAAGGTATGCGTATATAAAAGAGAAGATTTATTTGACTTTCCTGCATTTTTTCTCAAAAGGATCATGAATTTTAAATTATATATTTTAAAACCTGGGAAACATCCCAGGCTCATGCTAAGAGATACTTTGGAATTACTATTTAGTTTTATAGACACACATGGGGTTTTGCTTATCCACATCTTGCCAAAATTGTGACCTTTCACGTTCAGGAGAGTAAAAACCTGATTCCATAATACATGGAGCTGCACATGGCTCTCAGCAAGAGGAAAAGTAAAAAAAATAAAAAGTCCACAAAGACATAAAAATCATATTGTGCAATGACATCACATCAATATTATGGTTAATGTTAAATTGAGCAGTGGGATCCCGGTGTCAGAACTTTGAGAAGTAGCCACCTTGCAGCCCAATTGCTATTTCATCAGCTGAGAGACCAGGCCCAGGCAAAAGGTGGAGACAGGATTTATTTATTTATTAACTTTGTATTTTGTATTCGGGTATAGCTGTTAACAAACAATGTTATGATAGTTTCAGGTGAACAGTGCCAAAAGGACTCAGCCGTACATATGCCTATATTCATTCTCCCCCGCACTCCACTCCTATCAATGCTGCCACATAACACTGAGCAGAGTTTCCTGTGCCCTTTAGTAGGTCCTTTGTGTACACGTCCATCCTAAATGCCTTAACTATCCTTTCTCTCCATCCTCCGCCAACCACCCACCCTGGTAATCATAAGTTCGTTCTCTAAGTCTGTGAGTCTCTTTCTGTTTTGTGAGTAAGATCATTTGTATCATGTCTTTTTAGATTTCCTCAAAGAAGGGATGTCATGTAATATTTCTCCTTCTCAGTCTTACTTCACTCAGTACGACAGTCTCTAGGCTTATCCATGTTGCTGTAAGTGGCCTTATTTCATTCTTTTTGATGGCTGAATAACATTCCATTGTATATATGTACCACATCTTTATCCATTCCTCTGTAGATGGACGACGGGCATTTAGGTTGCTTCCATGTCTTGGCTGTCGTAAACAGTGCTGCAGTGAACACTGGGGTGCATGTATCCTCTCGGAACATGTTTGTCGGTAGATATTTGCCCAGGAGTGGGATTGCAGGGTCATATGGAAATTCTATTGTTAATTTTTTAAGGAAATTCCATGCTGTTCTCCATAATGGTTGTACCAATTTACATTCCCACCAACAGTGTAGGAGGATTCCCTTCTCTCCACACCCTCTCCAGTGTTTATTGTTTGCGAATTTTTGATGATAGCCATTCTGGCTAGTGTGAGGTGATATCTCATTGCAGTTTTGATTTGTATTTCTGTAATAATTAGCAATGTTGAACATCTTTTCATGTGTCTCTTTGGAGGCAGGATTTAAATGGCCTTCTACCTGACCTCTCCCTTCCCCCTCAGATGAAAATCATGTCTGAAGTCCTCAATCTTTCAAAAAACTGGAGACTAAGACATCTTCAGTATGAAAAAAGCATACTGCTAAGTCACTTCAGTCATGTCCGACTCTGTACGACCCCATAGACGGCAGCCTACCAGGGTCCACCATCCCTGAGATTCTCCAGGCAAGAACACAGGAGTGGGTTGCCATTTCCTTCTCCAATGCATGAAAGTGAAAAGTGAAAGTGGAGTCGCTCAGTCGTGTCCGACTCTTCGCAACCCCACGGACTGCCGCCCACCAGGCTCCTCTGCCCATGGGATTTTCCAGGCAAGAGTACTGGAGTGAGGTGCCATGGCCTTCTCCAATGAAAAAAGCATAGTCAAACCCTAAACCAATGACCTGAGCTCCCCAGTTTACCTTCGTAATCATCTCACTCTGACATTATCCCAGAAATACGATCCTAATCCTCTGTACTTGCTTGTTTGTGGTTCACCAGAGTATAGACTTTTTGAGAACTGGGGCCTCATCTGCCTTGTTAGCATCACTGAGAATGATAATGTGACCACTTAACCCAGATGCTCTTGGTTCCCCAGGAGGCTGAAGAGGGCAAGACTTAGTAATCGACCTTCAATACTTAAGCCACTGTCAACACTGGAAGAGCAGGAACTGGGAATAAAAGTCATTCCCCATCTCTCCCAGCCTCTCCAACCCTCCGCTTCACAATCACACCCATGGATACAGCGCCTCCTCCGTGCTAAACTGGCTGCTTCACAAATATCATTGTTAGTTCTCCCAACAACCCTGCAAGATGGAGACATTCTTACGGTCTCTGTTTCACAAGTGAAGAAGCTGAGGCCACTTGCTCAAGTCCATGCTGTTGGTAATAATCCGCTTAGCTGGGATTTGAACTCTGCTCTAATTTTACCCCCGAGTCTGGACTTCCTCTTTCATCCCCATGTAATTTGGTCTCTAGTTCTGGAATGCCAGCAGCTGGAGGAGGAGAATCAGTGTCTTTGGGGGCACCTGGAAGAAAGTGGAAGTGAAGAGCAAGTGTAATCAGGGGCCTTTAACACTTTCTGAACACATGTCATGGGCCTGCCTTACATCAGACATGTTACTGGTATATCTCAAATACTGATGGGTATGATTTTTGTGGAGGAAAAAATCTCAGCCTTGGTGAGGTCATAACTTTTGTAATTTTGTTCCAGGCTTTGGAGCTAGTGAGTGGTAGAGCCAGAGTTCAGACTCTCATGAATCTGAGGTTCATACTCCTTTAAAAAAAAAACAAAACTGACGATGTATTTTTTTTTTTTTTTGAATAGGCATTGAATCCATGAGGTTCAAAAAGTCAGAAGGACATTCAAAGATCTGCACTTAAAAAGTTTCTCCTATGTCTAACACCACTCTCCTTCCTCCCATAAGTATCTTTCTGATGCTGCTCCGTGCAAAGAAAAGCAAATGCAAATAGGGCTTCTTATATTCTCTCATTTCTTTATAATATGCTAAATGTAGCATATTATATACCTCCAAACTTTGCTGTTTTCACTTCAGTTCAGTTCAGTTGCTCAGTCGCCGACTCTTTTGTGACCCCATGAATCGCAGCACGCCAGGCCTCCCTGTCCATCACCAACTCCTGGAGTTCACTCAGACTCGTGTCAGTGATGCCGTCCAGCCATCTCATCCTCTGTCGTCCCCTTCTCCTCCTGCCCCCAATCCCAGCATCAGAGTCTTTTCCAATGAGTCAGCTCTTCTCATGAAGTGGCCAAAGTACTGAAGTTTCAGCTTTAGCATCATTCCTTCCAAAGAAATCCCAGGGCTGATCTCCTTCAGAATGGACTGGTTGGATCTCCTTGCAGTCCAAGGGACTCTCAAGAGTCTTCTCCAACACCACACTTCAAAAGCATCAATTCTTTGGCACTCAGCTTTCTTCACAGTCCAACTCTCACATCCATACATGACCACTGGAAAAACCATAGCCTTGACTAGACGGACCTTTGTTGGCAAAGTAATGTCTCTGCTTTTGAATATGCTATCTAGGTTGGTCATAACTTTTCTTCCAAGGAGTAAGCATCTTTTAATTTCATGGCTGCAGTCACAATCTGCAGTGATTTTGGAGCCCCCAAAAATAAAGTCTGACACTGTTTTCACTGTTTCCCCATCTATTTCCCATGAAGTGATGGGACCAGATGCCATGATCTTCGTTTTCTGAATGTTGAGCTTTAAGCCAACTTTTTCACTCTCCTCTTTCACTTTCATCAAGAGGCTTTTTAGTTCCTCTTCACTTTCTGCCATAAAGGTGGTGACATCTGTATATCTGAGGTTATTGATATTTCTCTTGGCAATCTTGATTCCAGCTTGTGCTTCTTCCAGCCCAGTGTTTCTCATGAGGTACTCTGCATATAAGTTAAATAAGCAGGGTGACAATATACAGCCTTGATGTACTCCTTTTCCTATTTGGAACCAGTCTGTTGTTACATGTCCAGTTCTAACTATTGCTTCCTGACCTGCATATAGGTTTCTCAAGAGGCAGGTCAGGTGGTCTGGTAGTCGCATCTCTTTCAGAATTTTCCACAGTTTATTGTGATCCACACTGTCAAAGGCTTTGGCATAGTCAATAAAGAAGAAGTAGATGTTTTTCTGGAACTCTCTTGCTTTTTTGATCATCCAGCAGATATTGGCAATTTGATCTCTGGTTCCTCTGCCTTTTCTAAAACCAGCTTGAACATCTGGAAGTTCACGGTTCACGTATTGCTGAAGCCTGGCTTGGAGAATTTTGAGCATTACTTTACTAGCGTGTGAGATGAGTGCAATTGTGTGGTAGTTTAAGCGTTCTTTGGCATTGCCTTTCTTTGGGATTGGAATGAAAACTGACCTTTTCCAGTCCTGTGGCCACTGCTGAGTTTTCCAAATTTGCTGGCATATTGAGTGCAGCATGTTCACAGCATCATCTTGTAGGATTTGAAATAGCTCAACTGGAATTCCATCACCTCCACTAGCTTTGTTCGTAGTGATGCTTTCTAAGGCCCACTTGACTTCACATTCCAGGATGTCTGGCTCTAGATGAGTGATCACACCATTGTGATTATCTTGGTCTTGAAGATCTTTTTTGTATAGTTCTGTGTATTCTTGCCACCTCTTCTTAATATCTTCTGCTTCTGTTAGGTCCATACCATTTCTGTCCTTTATCGAGCCCATCTTTACATGAAATGTTCCCTTGGTATCTCTAATTTTCTTGAAGAGACCTCTAGTCTTTCCCATTCTGTTGTTTTCCTCTATTTCTTTGCATTGATTACTGAGGAAGGCTTTCTTATCTCTTCTTGCTATTCTTTGGAACTCTGCATTCAGATGGGTATATCTTTCCTTTTCTCCTTTGCTTTCGCTTCTCTTCTTTTCACAGCTATTTGTAAGGCCTCCCCAGACAGCCATTTTGCTTTTTTGCATTTCTTTCCATGGGGATGGTCTTGATCCCTGTCTCCTGTACAATGTCAGGAATCTCTGTCCATAGTTCATCAGACACTCTGTCTATCAGATTTAGGCCCTTAAATCTATTTCTCACTTCCACTGTATAATCATAAGGGATTTGATTTAGGTAATACCTGAATGGTCTAGTGGTTTTCCCTACTTTCTTCAATTTAAGTCTCAATGTGGCAATAAGGAGTTCATGATCTGAGCCATAGTCAGTTCCTGGGCTTGTTTTTGCTTAGTGGAATATAAAAGTAACTAACACTTATATGGTTCTTTTCTGCTGTGTGCCAGGCCCAGTTCTAAGCATCTGTGCATATTAACTCATTTAATACTCTCACCAACTCTATGAGATAAGTACTATTATTATTTCTGTTTGATAGATGATTATATCAAGGCACAGAGAGGTTAAGTGACTGGCCCAAGATCACACAGATAGAAAGAGGTGGAGACAGGCTTCTAACTTAGGTAGTCTAGTTCCAGAGTCTGTGCTTTTAACCTCTCTCCAAGCTGCCTTACTCATATATGTATATGTATATATAAAACACTTATATATGGTGCATTATGAATATATAATATAGATCACATATTATAAAAAATCCATTCACTTTCATATAATATGAATTATGTATCTTCTGTATAGTGTTAAATATCTACTATATCAGTATGTAGAGGACTTTCTCACTTCTGAAACACCTATATAATATTCCATTATGTTCATGTAATTATTTAACTAGTCTTTTACTAATGGATATTTTGGTTATTTGTAAATCTTTTGCTATAGTAAAAATAATAATATAGACTAGAATAATATATACTTATATATAACATATCATACTATAATTAAATTATACTTATATTAACATACCAATAGATACTTATATATAACATACCATAATGTAATATACCATTGTCAAATATAATTATAACAAAATAATAAAATAAATACTATAGTAAATATCAATAATATCAATAATAGTATCAATAAAAAGTGTATAATAATATATACTTTATTCTATTATGATCCTAATTAAAATATACCATTATACTATAATATATGATTATAATGAATAACATAATAATATGAGTGCTATGCTAAGGATTGGGCACATAGTAATTTCCTATGTGTGTAGATCTATCTGTGGCATACATTCCCAGAAATGGGATTACTGAATTGAAGGCTATATGCATTTTTTACTTTGAAGCTGGTGCCAGAGGCCTTCCAAGGAACTTGGACCCCTTACCATCCCCACCAGCTATGTACCAAGTGCCTGTTTCACTATGGTGGCACTCAGCGTGCTATCATTAGACCCACCTTAACCACTGCACCATACTGTCTCCCAAGGACAAATTACTTTGAAAGCTGAGTCCAAGGAAAACTAAGTCACAAACGAAAAGGTCAGAAAGAGATTGACATATGCACAGTGTTATATATACAACGTATATACAAAATAGAT
The DNA here is from genome assembly GCF_014754425.2 of Oryx dammah. NCBI lineage: Eukaryota > Metazoa > Chordata > Mammalia > Artiodactyla > Bovidae > Oryx > Oryx dammah. Next base: position 43,018,476 of record NW_024070190.1, on the reverse strand, counting down.
AACGAATGAGAACCTACTATATAGCACAGTGAGTACTTCTCAATATTCTGCAATGACCTATATGGGAAAAGAATCTCAAAAAGAGTGGCTACATGTATGTATATAACTGATTCACTTTGCTGTACAGCAGAAACTAACACAACATTGTAAAACAACTATATTCCAATAAAAATTTAAAAAAAGATCAGAAAGTTAACCTGAGTCAAATGTCTGACAAGAAGTACTAAAAATAAGAAGCAAAACGGAAGGCATTTGATAATTACACTCATGGGAAGTAGTATAAAGATGTTTATGCCAATAATTGAGTTCCCTTTCTGGACAGCCTAGGTTTCTAAGCTGTTCACTTCCTCTGCAGAGAGAGGAAGGCAATTGAATTCCAGGAAACGCCACTGGATTTGGACCACAGACAGGAAGCGTGCTCTCCTCTAAGTGACAAGGGAGAGAAACTGCTAGTCTGAGCTTTCAAAAGCCCTCTGAGCTAAGATGAGATAAAACCACCATTTCTGGTTCCAGTTCTGGAGACTTGGTTAAGTACAAATTTCTGGGAGCTGATCAAAAAGGAATAGGCAGGAACTAGCTTCTCCCTTGGGCTGCAGATGCCCTGGGGGCACAAGATGAGGGTACAGAGGCTTCTAACTAAATGCACTGAGCTGGTGATGCAATCCTGGTGATTTTGTTTGTTTGTTTGTTTTCTTAATTCCTTTGGAGATAGTACTTGTCAGATTTTTAATAGGGAGCACATATTACTTTTACAACCAGGACAAATAAATAAAGGTCACTGAAAGTAAAGTAGTTCTTTCTTTCTTTCTTTTTCCTCCAAAACAATTCTTTCAAAACAGGCGAGCAGCCTCTGCAAGGTCAGATTCAAGGGCCCCAGAACATTCCTGGCTACCCCAAAGGTCTTCCCTCAGCCTTGTAGCTCCTTGTAGCAGATGTAGATCCTCTTTAAGATGAGCATACCTTCCCTTGTATGTATTTCTAGATTAAAAAAAAAAAAAAAGTGGCTCCAACAATTAACTCCCTACTGGAAATCAGGTGGAGAAGCAGAGGCACTATAGGCCTGGAGGGGAGGGGACACAGGGAGCAGTACAGAGATGGATCAAGGCGGCTGCATGAACAGGGGTGAAAAGCAAATGCTGCGGCGCCAAGGACATCCTTCTCCGACTTCTGCAGATTGTCTGCAGCCAGCCCTATCCGTCACAACTGAGAAGACTCCAGAAGAAAACAATCTTCGCCGAGAAGGGACTGGTGAACCTACACAACTGTTAGGGAGGGAAATCAATCCAACCTTCATGGAACTTAGGTAAATACAGATGAAGATGCTAACAATGTAATTCTGCTTTGGGGGAATTTAGTCTCAGGACATAACTTGAAATATGAAAAAACATTTTTTACTGAACGATAATTTCAGCACTCTTAATAAATCAGGAAAATAAGATAGAACTTAAATGTTCAATAATAGGGAAATAGTTATTGTAAATCTGGATACATACACACAATGAAGATTCATGTCAGTGTATGGCAAAACCAATACAGTATTGTAAAGCAAAATAAAGTAAAAATTGTTAAAAAAAAGAAAAAAAAAATTTGAGTGATAATTTAGAATTGGAAGCAATGTGCAAAAGCAATTTATCATTAAAATTATGCAAAAATAAAAAAAGACTATGGAAAGATATTAAAATATTAAATATTAGTCTTTGGGTTGTTGGTATGATTAAAAATTTAATATTTTTTCTTCTAATTTTCCATATGAATATTTAAAAATTAGAAAGATAAAGCATTATTACATTATTAGCAGATGAAAGATTTAGCTTATATTTATGTATAGTACATACATGACTAATTGTACTTCAGTGTATGTATATGATTAATATAACTCTGTATATAAAAGTGGGCTACTTTTCTGCACCACCAGTGAACCAGGGAAAGCTTGACTCAGAGTTCAGTATATTGTCACTGTAGTCAGTACCAGGTGCTAATAAAATGCTTCAGGGGGTCTTATTGGAAGTATTTTAAGTAACTGAACATTCCTTTTAGTCAGTATAATTTACATATAAACAATAATAGGGTTAATAAACCTTTAATTATTTTTTCTTTCCTGATAAGTAGGTTAAACAAACTACTATAAGTTTTGTTTATGCTGTTAAATTACTTGGCAAAATATACCCTCCTAGAAAATTCATATATCAGTTTCAGACTGGACCATTTCAGTCTTTCTTAGGTAATCAAAGTTAGTAAGATCTTAAGAGTTCATATATATGTACTTTTTCTCAAGCTTATTCAGCTTGAATCTATTTGGGATGGGGGCAGAGAAATCTGTCTCTATAATCTGTATACCATGTTTGCGTTTTGTTAATAGTGTTTGGTACCATTCACTGATGGTTTTGTGAGTAAGATCTCACTTCCCTTTGTTTTCCTGGAAGGCTAGGATTTGAACTTGGTAGAACTGATTTCAACCGAGAGTCCAATGCAAGGCGGTGCTCTGAGAATTTATTAGCTGGTAAAATGAAGGAAAAAAGAGCGGAGGAGGTGCAGAATCATGCTCTAGAACACCACTCACTTATAATGTTAGAGAGCTAACATTTCAGGGTTATTTATTGTGCCCGTGCTGCTTATCAGGTACTGTTCAGGTACCACAGGAATGCAAAGATGAATAGAAGGAATGCAAAGTCTGTGCCTAGTGGTACGTGGTTTATGAATTCATTATGATACCCTATGCAGGTAGCATTAATTAGTAAAGTGAGATAAATATAAGACAATAAGGAAGGCTAAAGACTGTGGCAAGTTAGAGAGGGCTCTCCAGATTTAAAGGCTTTGGTAAAAGCTTTTAAATAAAGCCTAAAATCTCATAATTAGGCTCTATGAATTTCTATAAGATAGGTTAGCAAAATGGATTTTTATATAAAATATCCAGATTTTTTAAATGTCATCAACTAATTTAAAGCTTTTTAAGAACACTGTGACTCTGGACCAAACAAAAAAATTCCACTTGATCATAGTGAGACACATATGTGCAGCTTATGTCTTTAAGAAACAGTTCTACTGAATGAAATAGCACTTAAAAATGTGTCTAATTGCAAAGTCATATCATAATATATTTATCTTGGATTTATTAGAAATACTAAATAAGATATTGGCTATGAATTGCTTGGGAAAATGACAGCTCTTAGTTGTTATAAATTAGTGATAAAAATTCATGTGCCAGGGATAGAGGTAATCAGAGGATGGAGTTACAGACTGCTCAGGGAAATGTTGGCATTTCCTTGAACATTGTTTTATTTTAAAAAGTTTTTATTTTATATTGGAGGATAGTTGATTTACAATGTTGTGTTATTTTCAGAAATACAGCTAAGTGATTTCATTATCCATCTCCATATACCTGGGCTTTCCTGGTGGCTCAGTGGTACAAAAATCTGCCTGCCAATGCGGGAGATGCAGGGATTCAGCCCCTGGGTTGGGAAGACCCCCCTGGAGAAGGAAATGGCAACTCACTCCAGTATTCTTGCCTGGAAAATTCCATGGACAGAGGAGCCTGGTGGGCTGCAATTCATGGGGTCACCAAAGAGTCAGACATGACTTAGCCACAACAACAACAATAACATACACATATCTATTCTTTTTCAGATTCTTTTCCCATATAAGTTATCACAGAGTATTGCGTAGAGTTCCCTGTGCTGTATAGTAAATTCTTGTTAATTATCTGTTTTTTATACAGTAGTGTGTATATGTTAATTCCAAACTCCTAGTTTATCCTTCTGTGAGCATTGTTTTAATAACAGCTTTATTGAGAGGCAATTTATATACCACACAATTCATTCATTTAAACTATACAATTCAATGGCTTTCAGTATACTCATAGAGATATGCAACCATCACTGCAATCAATTTTAGAATATTTTGTTCCCTTACCCCAAATTCTGTAAATATGAGCAGTTACTTCCTATTTCCCCCAACTCTTCCATCCCTGTGCAGTCATTAATATGCTTTCTATCTCTATAGGTTTGCCTCTTCTGACTATTTAATATAAATGAAATCTTACAATATTTGTATCTGGCTTCTTTTGCTTTGTGTAGTGTTTTCAAGATTCATCCATGTTGTAGCATGTGTTAGTATTTCATTCCTTTTAGTATCAAGTAATATTCCTTTGCATGGGCATTTCCCATTTAGTTGATCTATTTATCAGCCTATGTAGAAATGGTTTGTTTTCACTTTTTGGCTATTATGATTAAAGCTGCTATAAACATTCAGATGTGTATACTTGGGAGTGGAATGGTGTGACTACACCTTGTTTTGAAGAGGCAGAGAGAATCAGAGGAGGGAGAAAGAATGGGTGAGAATTGGGAGGCTATTTTGCATTTTGACCAAAACCATGGCAATACTGGGTTCAGGTTTTTCCACAAGGAAATGTGAATTTTTTTGTTCAACCCAATATAAAATAAAAAGGCATATACAGGAAATTTGGAGTAGTTCTATATGGAGAGAAACATAAAGCTAATGAGAAAAGAGGAATTCAGGCCTTGAAAGGGCTTGTTGGTCTGTCCTTTCTTTTGAAGGTACTAGAGAGCCACTGAACAACTGAAAGCTAAAAGGGGCAAGGACATTCTGGTGGTCACGTGGGGACTGGATTTAGTTTCATAGCTGGGATCCTACCTGGCAGGCAGCTATGGTCATCATGTTGCTCTCTGCAGAGAATTTTGCTCCTCAGAATTATCCACATTAAATATTTGAACTGGATTCTTAAAATCAAAATAATGTAGTATGGATTTGTGATATGTGATATATTCATAATATGGTTAAGGAAGTTTTAAGAAAAGCCATTTTGTTGTCTTGAAAGACACTGCAAAATTGGGTAAGGCCTGTTTATGTTGGTACCAAAATGTGTTTGGTTTAAATTTTTGAAAGTGAGTGTGCCAATTTGCTTAGATTATTTTTTTTTCCTACGGTAAGAAATATTCATTTTAGCCAACAAAAAGTATACCAGAATTGTGATTGAAATGGAGAAGATGACTCATGATTTGAACTTGAGTATTCTGAAATTAAGATCCCTTCTGCACAGTTCACTCTTAAAAACCAGACATTCAGAGGGTACTCTTTGTTTATCATGTTGAAGGACAAGAACCTGAATTGAAATGTTGTCTATCAGAATGAATATTTTTTATGTCCCTGTGCTGTGGGAATTATTAGACATTATTAAGATGCTGTTGTTTGTTTTCTCTTTCAAAGCTGCACATGTCAGACTATAATTGATTCTGAGTTTTATTTAACATATTTTCCATTCTTTTTCAGTTAAGGACCTTCAAAAATAATATATCTCTGTCCTGATTCCAAATTGAATTCAAGTCTGACTATCAAAACAGCTTGTAGCTGCTTTTTAAATTTCCTTATTCACTTGGTAAACACCTGAAGAATTTGGAAAGTTGTATAAAGCCTCCTAGTTTCTGCTTTCTGGCATTTAATTTATTGGATTTGATTTCTCCTTTTTGAAACCAAATGCAAGTTGGGGAAGTTTAAAATGCTATCAATAAGTATTAAGTCCACAAATACGTATTGAATGCTTATTGTGTGTCAGATACAATGACAGGTTTGGGGGATAAGATGACTAGGATAAAGATTTCTTTGGAGGTGTTTACAACCTACTGCAAGGCACGGTAGAGCTATACAAATGGCTCTGCTAGGAGGCAGGAGGGACTAGGACCCAGGAGTGGTGCAACTGGAGTGCATGGGGAGTAGCCTGTTTTTATGGGTGATTTCATAAGGGTTTGATGAATGCAAAGAAATAGAGGAAAGCAACAGAATGGGAAAGACTAGCGATCTCTTCAAGAAAATTAGAGATACCAAGGGAACATTTCATGCAAGGATGGGCACAATAAAGGACAGAAATGGTATGGACCTCACAGAAGCAGAGATATTAAGAAGAGGTGGCAAGAATACACAGAACTACACAAAAAACATCTTCATGACTCAGATAATTATTTGGTATGATCAGTCACCCAGAGCCAGATAGCCTAGAACGCAAAGCCAACTGGGCCTTAGGAAGCATCACTACAAACAAAGCTAGTGGAGGTGATGGAATTCCAGTGGAGCTGTTTCAAATCCTACAAGATGATGCTGTGAACATGCTGCACTCAATATACCAGCAAATTTGGAAAATTCAGCAGTGGTCACAGGCCTGGAAAAGGTCAGTTTTCATTCCAATCCCAAAGAAAGGCAATGACAAAAAATGCTCAAACTACCGCACAATTGCACTCATCTCACACGCTTGTAAAGTAATGCTCAAAATTCTCCAAGCCAGGCTTCAGCAATACGTGAACCATGAATTTCCAGATGTTCAAGCTGGATTTAGAAAAGGCAGAGGAACCAGAGATCAAATTGCCAATATCTGCTGGATGATCGAAAAAGCAAGAGAGTTCCGGAAAAATATCTATTTCTGCTTTATTGACTATGCCAAAGCCTTTGACTGTGTGGATTACAACAAACTATGGAAAATTCTTCAAGAGATGGGCATACCAGACCACCTGACCTGCCTCTTGAGAAATCTGTATGCAGGTCAAGAAGCAACAGTTAGAACATGTCAATGTATGGCAAAACTAATACAGAATTGTAAAGTAAAAAAAGAAAAAAAAAAAAGAACTGGACATGGAACAACAGACTGGTTCCAAATTGGGAAAGGAGTACGTCAAGGCTGTATTTAACCCTGCTTATTTAACTTCTATGCAGAGTACATCATGAGAAACACTAGGCTGAAGGAAACACAAGCTGGAATCAAGATTGCCAGGAGAAATATCAATAACCTCAAATATGCAGATGACATCACTGTTATGGCAGAAAGCAAAGAAACACTAAAGAGCCTCTGATGAAAGTGAAAGAGGAGAGTAAAAAAGTTGACTTAAAACTCAAAATTCAGAAAACTAAGCTCATGGCATCTGGCCTCATCACTGCATACCAAATAGATGGAGAAACAGTGGAAACAGTGTCAGACTTTATTTTGGGGGGCTCCAAAATCACTGCAGATGGTGACTGCATCCATGAAATTAAAAGATGCTTACTCCTTGGAAGAAAAATTATGACCAACCTAGACAGCATGTTAAAAAGCAGAGACATTACTTCATCAACAAAGATCTGTCTAGTCAAAGCTATGGTTTTTCCAGTAGTCATGTATGCATGTGAGAGTTGGACTATAAAGAAAGCTGAGCACTGAAGAATCGATGCTTTTGAACTGTGGTGCTGGAGAAGACTCTTGAGAGTTGCTTGGACTGCAAGGAGATCCAACCAGTCCATCCTAAAAGAAATCAGTCCTGAATATTCATTGGAAGGATTGATGCTGAAGCTGAAACTCCAATACTTTGGCTACCTGATGCGAAGAACTGACTTATTTGAAAAGACCCTGATGCTGGGAAAGATTGAAGGTGGGAGGAGAAGGGGATGACAGAGGATGAGATGGCTGGATGGCATCACGAACTCAGTGGACATGTTTGAGTAAACTCTGGGAGTTCGTGATGGACAGAGGGGCCTGGCATGCTGCAGTCCATGGGGTCACCAAGAGTTGGACATGACTGAGCAACTGAACTGAACTGAACTCAAGGGTTTTGCAGAAAGGAGGCCTGGACCTGGGCCTGGGAATATATTAGCAAGCTCTGGTTTAAATAAAATTAGATAGGTAAGAGTGTCTGAGCTCAAAACTGGGCTCTCTCTCTTATCTATAGTGAAATTTTTGTTGAATTATTTAACTTAGAGTTTCCTCATCCGTAAAATCAATATATTCTGTAGAGTTTGTAGCAAAGATAAACATAAGATACATATAGCCATTAAATAGCCTGGTATAATAATGATTATTTTCATACAGTGGAACTTCCCAACTCCAGAAGTACTAATAGGCATATTGACAGGTGAATAGATTAAAAAGATATGGTATATACTGATGCTAGGAAAGATTGAAGGTAGGAGGAGAAGGGGATGACAGAGGTTAAGACAGTTGGATGGCATCACCAACTCAATGGACATGAATTTGAGCAAACTCAGAGAGATGGTGAAGGACAGGGAAGCCTGGCATGCTGCAGTCCATGGGGTCACAAAGAGCTGGATATGACTGAGCAACTGAACAACAACAGCATATACATAAAATGAAATATTACTCAACCATAAAAAGAAGGAAATAATGCCTTTTGCAGCAACATGGATGGACATAGATTATCACAGTAAGTGAAGTAAGCCAGGCAAAGACAAGTACCATATAATATCACTCAGGTGGAATCTAGAAAAATGACACGAATGAACTTTTTAGCAAAGCAGAAAGAGACTGACAGATGTGATAGAAAACAAACATGGTTACCAAAGGGGATGGGGAAGGAGGAGAGATAAGTTAGGAGTTTGAGATTAACATATACACACTGCTGCTGCTGCTGCTGCTGCTAAGTTGCTTCAGTTGTGTCCGACTCTGTGGGACCCCAGAGACGGCAGCCCACCAGGCTCCCCTGTCCCTGGGATTCTCCAGGCAAGAACACTGGAGTGGGTTGCCATTTTCTTCTCCAGTGCGTGAAAGTGAAAAGTCAAAGTGAAGTCGCTCAGTCGTGTCCAACTCTTCGCGACCCCATGGACTGCAGCCTACCAGGCTCCTCCGTCCATGGGATTTTCCAGGCAAGAGTATTGGAGTGGGGTGCCATTGCCTTCTCCAACTATGAAGCTACTGAAGCCTAAATTTCTAAGTCTCTTATTTACATGACTGTATCTTTCCATCCTCACCTTCCTCATTCACACTTCCCCTTTAAGTATTCGAAGGGCTGAAGGAATAGTTTTGAGTCGAGCTAAGGGGAAGTTGAGTTGGGAATACATTTAGTTTGTGCTTCAGTGGATCTATTTATATGGTTCATAGTCACTTGATTATTGTTTGGTGCTTGCTGACATTCTAATGTGATTCCTGATTTCCAGCCATACTCACTACTGGCTACTGATGGTCAGTAGGAGAGTAGACTACTACCGTGGTCACTGGTCTTGTATGACAAGAGGGTGCTGACAGCAAGCTAGTTAATGAATGATATCAATTTGAAGAATATTTATGAGTCAAATTTGGTCAAGAAAAATTGAAATATCTTGAAATCATCCAGCTCATTCATAAGAGGAACTTGAAAAAAGTCCTAAATTTGGCAATGATAATAATATAATAATTTGCCATAAAACATACAGAAAATTACTAATATATTGTGAAGTTGCAAGTACACTTTAAAGCTATCAGTGATTTAAAAAACATTATTCAACCATGGTAGAAGAGGACTGAATTATCTTTCCTGCCTCCTTTAAAAGGTGGTGTTGTGATGTGATTGTTGTATGAAGTGAATGAAGGGTATGCAGCTAAAACTCATAGAAAAAAACAATAACAGATATTCTGGGGAGGATTTTGTGATAATAGTGCCATTCCTTTGTTTTGGGGAATTTGGGGTTTTTTTTTTTCTTCTTCTTTGAAATATTTTCTTCGAATATTTAATTTAAAATTTTAAAATTTTAAATTTTGTCTTCTTTTTCTTAAAAAGCATGCCCTTTTCCCCTGATTGGAAAAGTGTTAGAACTCACAAAACTTGATCTGCCTTCTTATCACACTCACTTTATGACTCAAGTGAAGCCGAGTCCATTCCAAAATCTAGAAAGGCAAGTCTTTCTAGGCTGGTCAGTGGCGCCTTGCATTCAATTCAGGGTTCAGGGTCACGTGACCCAATCAGAGCCAGAGAGACTCAGCTCTGGCTTATGTCTGGAAGCTGGCGGGTTGGGAAGCAGAGCTAACAGCAAAGCTAGCGTGGCAAGGGCACAGATGAAGGTCATGTCACATGTCTAAAATTGATGAAGTTATAAATCAAGGCACCAAGCTGGTTAACAAGATATCTTGCCATTCCTGCGTGATAAATAGACCTTAATTATGACAGATTTAAGTATGGCTTAAAACTCAGCATTCAGAAAATGAGGATCGTGGCATCCGGTCCCATCACTTCATGGCAAATAGATGGGAAAACAATGGAAACAGAGACAGACTTTATTTTGGGGGGTGCCAAAATCACTGCAGGTTGGTGACTGCAGCCATGAAATTAAAAGACACTTGCTCCTTGGAAGAGAAGCTACTACCAACCTAGACAGCATATTAAAAAGCAGAGACATTACTTTGCCAACAAAGGTCCATCTAGTCAAAGCTATGGCTTTTCCAGTAGTCATGTATGGATGTGAGAGTTGGACTATAAATAAAGCTGAGCACCAAAGAATTGATGCTTTTGAACTATGATGTTGGAGAAGACCCTTGAGAATCCCTTGGACTGCAAGGAGATCCAACCAGTCATCCTAAAGGAAATCAGTCCTGAAGAAGGACTGATGCTGAAGCTGAAATTCCAATACTTTGGCCACCTGATGTGAAGGACCGACTTACTTGAAAAGACCCTGATGCTGGGAGGGATTGGGGCAGGAGGAGAAGGGGATGACAGAGGATGAGATGGTTGGATGGCATCACTGACTCAATGGATGTGAGTTTGGGTAAACTCTGGGAGTTGGTGATTGACAGGGAGGCCTGGTGTGCTGTGGTTCATGGGGTCACAAAGGGTGGAAAACAACTGAGCAACTGAACTGAATTGAATTATGACAGAATCAAAACTTATAAAACAATGGGTTTTATATGATTGAAAATTGTCAAATACTCAAAGACAAATTAAATTTTTATGGAGCATAATTCGACATTCTGTTAGTGGACCAGGGATGATTAGATAAGTAATAAAATAAACATACACACACATATATATATGACAAATTATTATGTATTTATTCCATAAGCTTCAGCAAAAACCCCACCATTTTATTATCAAGATTGTTGACAGTAATGATTGAACAAATTAAAAATCAAATTTGAATATATTTTCATGAAAAAATATAGAATTAAGATAAATGTAAATTTTTAAAAGTAATGATATGTGTATGTTTTCACAAAGTTATTTGGCTCTTAATATTTTAACATTATTAAAATAAAATAAAAATACATATTATAGTTGATTTATATTAAAAATTATAAATCAAAGATAGCTTGTTTTAAATTAATTTTGAAATTTTAATTTAATCTTATTAAATTTTAAAAAGCTATTCACAATTCTAGTGTTCAGTGTTCTAGTTGCTACTGAATTAAGTCAGGATTCATTTTATGTGTGTGATAATATAGACCCATGTGTAAAATACTTGAATGATGATTTTTTTCATGTTGTGAAATGTTTCTTCGATACCTTGTGCAAATATTGCAAATGCCACTCTGACTGTTGACTTGTTCTGTAATGATAAATTGGGACGTGAAGAATGGAAAGAAAAAGAATCTTTGGCATTTGTGGGAATTAATACTTCATTTTCAAGACTTACTGCATTCATGCCAATTGAAAGGATTTGACAAATGAGTTCATTTGTCTTTCCGTTTACCTAACTCTTCCTCCTCTCAAATGGCCCTCACTTCCAAGCCGTTCCCATCTCTGACATTGTCAGTAGGACAACATACAAAATTTCATGGCATTCAGATGCAGTTAGTTTGGGGAAATAGAACAAGTGAGGTGAGAGAATAGCATTGAAATGTGTATATTATCATATGTGAAACAGATTGCCAGTTCAGGTTCGATGCATGAGACAGGGTGCTCAGGGCCGGTGCACTGGGATGACCCTGAGGGATGGGATGGGGAAGGAGGTGGGAGGGGGGTTCAGGATGGGGAACACATGTACACCCATGGCTGATTCATGTCAATGTATGGCAAAAACCACTACAATGTTGTAAAGTAATTAGCCTCCAATTAAAATAAATAAATTAATTAAACAAATAAAAAGCATAACTGTTAGAAAAAAATGGGGAGAATTATTTCCCTGGGACCTAAAAGTTGATATTCACTAGAGTGAATTTTTAGCATGTTCTTTAATGAATATAAATATAATGATATGTATGTTTGTGCCCACCATTCTGTTGCTTCCCAGAATTCCTGGGGCTTAATCTCCTGGATATAGTTCTCCTCAGTATTGGGTGTGGAGGAGGTAGAGATGAGAGCTGTGAGTGACAAGAGGCCATCATCCCCCTCACTCTCTCTGCTCTCAAAATCTATTTTCTCCTATCTCTCTCAAGGACTGTTTGTATAATCTCTCTAATGAGTTAAGTATTTCTAAAAAAACGAATATCAGCTCACCTCAGACCTCTGGGTGATTGTTGAGGGAGAGGAGATAATCCTGGGGCAAGGGATTGTGCAGGGTCTGATTGGCTGCTTAAAATAGGAAGAGGGAAGGTCACAGGAGAAACAAATAGAAATTATCTCAATGAATTATCCTGCCAGTAACTGGCATGGCTATTTACTTCCCAACTGGTTAGTGGGAAGGTAAGTTTCTGGTCCCATCACTTCATGGGAAATAGATGGGGAAACAGTGGAAACAGTGTCAGACTATTTTTTTGGGCTCCAAAATCACTGCAGATGGTGATTGCAGCCATGAAACTAAGAGACGCTTACTCCTTGGAAGGAAAGTTATGATCAACCTAGATAGCATATTCAAAAGCAGAGACATTACTTTCCAACAAAGTCCGTCTAGTCAAGGCTATGGTTTTTCCAGTGGTCATGTATGGATATGAAAGTTGGACAGTGAAGAAAGCTCAGCACTGAAGAATTGATGCTTTTGAACTGTGGTGTTGGAGAAGACTCTTGAGAGTCCCTTGGACTGCAAGGAGATCGAACCAGTCCATCCTAAAGGAGACCAGTCCTGGATGTTCTTTGGAAATTGATGCTAAAGCTGAAACTCCAATACTTTGGCCACCTCATGCGAAGAGCTGACTCATTGGAAAAGACCCTGATGCTGGGAGGGATTGGGGGCAGGAGGAGAAGGGGACGACAGAGGATGAGATGGCTGGATGGCATCACCGACTTGATGGACATGAGTTTGGGTGAACTCCGGGAGTTGGTGATGGACAGGGAGGCCTGGCGTGCTGTGATTTATGGGGTCGCAAAGAGTCGGACATGACTGAGCGACTGAAATGAACTGAAGTTTCAACTATTAGCCCCTGAATTGCAATGGAGGCCATTCTGGAAATCATGTTATAGAAGTGGTAACAGGTATTAAAGATAAAACCTTCAAGTCCTACCACCTGAGAGTGATAGAGTTTCAAGGGAGAGCTGACAAGAGGTATGGTGGGGCCTAGGTCTAGAAGTCTTCAGTCAGTGGGAGAGACTTTCCCCAAAGCATGGAGTAATATTTTGTTTTCAGGAACAGGGTTTTTTTCTTTTTTCTTTTTGGCAGTTTGAGGGATCTTTTTCCCCAATCAGGGATTAAACCTGTGCGCTTAGCACCTTTGACAGTGGAAGCACAGAGTCCCAACCACTGGGAATTCCCAGGAACAGATATGTTTACAGTGACCAACTAGCCAGATTGTATTTTATAAGCCTAGCATGAAAAGAGGGGATGTTTTGTATCAGATTGAGCAGGCATAATTACAATATGGGTTACAAAAATGGTAAAAAAAAAAAAAAAAAGACCCAGAGGAAAAAATATCAAAAGTGAATTGTAATTTTATGTTGTGAACTAATTGGAAGCTTTAAATGGCAATTGAAATTCTTTCTGGGCCTAAGGGAGATGAGGCGGCCTTCTTCAGGATGTTTGAACTTAATTACCAGATGCAGCAAGAGTGGAATAGATTTTTAAAAATTACTTATAATAATCATGTTAGGCACCAGAAATGGTTATATTTATCTAAGGGCCTTAGCACACCTTTCAAGTGGAAAGATAATTTGTATCATTGAAAATTTAGTAGAATTTTAATGCATCTACAGATGAGTGGGAGAATGTTTGAAAAATGTGCTTTGTACTCTATCAGAAATTCATTTGGGTTTAAAAATGCATACGGTTATTTCTTTCATGAAATATTGGTAGGCTAGCAGCAAACCATTTTTATGTCCTTAAAAATATTTTTTAAAGGTAAAAGTAATACAATAACATTACAAAGTTTTAGAAAAACAAACAAAAAATTTGACTATAATCTTACCAGTCTGCTACAAGAACTCATCTTCTTATAATCCTTTTTGGACATATGGTTTTCATATTTTTATGCAATTTTGTATCATGTTCTTTTTTTCCTTACTATAAGTTTTTTTCTTATGTTGCTACATATTCCACATTTTAATTTAAAATTTTAATGGTTACGTGATATTCCTTCTAGGAGATGTGCCAAAATTCACTCTTTTCTCTAGGAAGGAACATTTAGATTTTTTCCATTAAAAAAATGCAGTGAATGCATAAAGTGTTCCTCCTTCATCTCTTGTCCTGGTTCCAGATTTTCAGTTATTTCTAAGAAATGGGATTAATGGGTAAAAGTGTATAGGACATTTTCTTGGCTCGGAATATGTCTTGTTAAATGACTTTACAAAAGGATTGTTCCAAAGAAGTAAAATGCTACAACGTATCAAACCAGCACATTCATTATACTTATCAGCATTTTGTCTTTCTCTTTTCCTTTCTATTAATAATTTAATTGGCCATTTTAAAATGTGTGTTCCTCTAATTGTGAGCAGAGCTAAATGTTTTTGCTTATATTTTTTCTTAAGTCCATTATATTTAGGGCTTTAAGATGAGAACCTAAACTTAATTGATGACAAATCCATTACGTTTCTGAATATTTGTTAGAAGAAAGTAATTTACTTCCAACTTAAGTGAAAAAAATTCTAGTTATATTTGAATTAAAAACAAAGTGTTTTTTGAGAAGTTTATTTAAATACCTCTAGATAACTCTTTTCTCTGGTTACCTCAATCTCAAACTAATTTCTCTCAAAATGTTAATAAGGATTCACTGAAGAAACGAGTTCCATGGTCAAATAAGTTGGGAGAAAGCCCTAAGGGGGATGGTGAGCAAAAAGAATACTTTTTCTGAATAGTTTAGACAAATTGGGTCATATAATCCCATATTCCCAGTTGGTAGGGTTCTCAATCTTTTCCATGGGAACCAGGCTCCAGCCTCCTTGGAGGGTGGGGTGGGGGCTTTCCAAAGCAATAGTATTAGCACAGTAACAGTTCTGGGAGGTCCTGTGATAAATCTTGTTAACAAATTACTTGATCATATTATTTACATTTTGGGGGGGTATGAACAGGAGAGGTACCTATGACCTTCTACTCTCCAACAAGAGGCCTTTTGCTTCTTTGATTCCACCCTTCCTACCAGAGCCAAATGAGTAGGAAGGCAGCATAGGAGCAGGGGTTGCCTCTCTGGCTCTGAGGAAGAAGATGTCATTGCCTTGGATCTTCATATTCTTGCCCTTGTCATCTTTAAGTGGTAAGATCTGCAGAAATGGTGGTGGTTGAGGATGCTTTGGGTGCATGAGAACACCTGCTAGAGCTTCAGGGGTGTGTAATAGAACCTCTAATTATGTTTAATTTTTTCACTTTATCTTTTGGATGTTTCTATGTGTTTTATCCTGAAAAGCAGTGTATATTCATAATAAATACACCTGTATTAGCTGTACACACTCAAATTTGGGTACTAGTGATCTAAAATGGCTAAGAATAGGTTGTAAACTTAAAAGGAAATAGAGAAGCTGTTCATTCACTCCTTCATTTATTCTAAATTCTACTTCTTGAGCAAATATTGACAGTCACACCTACTAGGCCCTGAGGATATTATAATAAACAAGTGTCCCTACCTTCACAGAGCTTGTTGACTCAAGCAACAGGGACAAAAGAACTTCTGGTAATGAATATGGCTTATTAGAATAGAACATTAGGATTTGGAGCAAAGGGTTACCTGCCGCTTCCTTTCTGCATGTGTTCATCTCCAGATGATGATGGAAGCTAATGACTCATTAAGAATTTGGGACTGCTATTACCTGACCTTCTTTCTCATTATACGTTTGCTTAAGATATGATGTACAATACACTTGACTCTAAAATTTGTGATTTGCAAAACTGAGTGCACTTCAGAGTTAGTCTAACTAACAGGTTTGATATTATATGATTGTCCAGTTGATCAATATCAACTTGAGTTTATGTGATGATGTATCAGTTTGTTAGGGCTATTGTATATAACAGAGTGCTGCAGATTGGCTTAAACAAAATTTATTTTCTGGAGGCTAGAAGTCTGAAATTAGTTATGTATAATTTCAGTTTGGTTTGGGCAAGTTTGGTTTCTTCTGAAAACTCTGAGGCAGAATATGTATCATTCCTCTCTCCTCACTTCTGGCAGTTTGCTGGCAATCTTTGGTGTTCCCTGACTTGTGGATCCCTATCTCTGTTTTCATCTTCACACGGCATTCTTTCTATATGTGTCTGTCTCTGTGTCCAGATTGTCTTTTCTTATAGGAACCCCATTTATATTGAATTAAGCCTCACTCTAATGACCTCATCTTAACTGGATCATCTGCAAACAACCCATTTCCAAATAAGATCATGTCCATAGGTACTGGGGTTAGAACTTCAGGATCTTTTGGGAGGGACACAATTCATCCCAGTAACAGATGTTAGAACATGCTGGCACCTGGGTCTGGAGACTTCTTTGAAACTGCCCTTGTGGTGGGAACTCAGGTCATCCACCTAGCCTTTGTGGAACTTGCTCTCCAGGGTGAGGGAGCCTATCCTTGTCATCCTGCCACTGGTTTCTATTGGGGAAAATGTGGTTACATGGAGTGAGGAACTGCAGAGGATTTTTGGTGTCTTCAGAGATTTGGGAAGCTGTGTTGATAATTGAAAATGAGAGAGAAATGGAAAATGTCATGAAAATATATTGCCACCATAAACACAGAGGTGGTGGAAGATACACAAGCAACAGTGATTTTTATCTTGGAGGGGACTCATTACTCAGTACTCTCTGAGATTATCCTCCACATTAAGGACCCTCTGGAGAATCTTACTCTTTATGACTAAGAATCTCATTTCCTACTCTGTGCATCCCTTTATTACAGGTATTACTACACTCTGATCATTTACTTTTCTGCCCGCCTCTTTACAAGATTGTGAGTTCCTCGGTAATTCATCTTTATATTCTTACCATTTGGCAGAGTATTTGGCATTGAGTAGGTGCTCAACAAACATTTAGTAAATAAATGAAAGGTTTAACTCATTTTTTTTTATTCAACTATATGGGAAAATTATCAAAAATTAAAATTAGCAAAAAATCAAACCAAAAGAAGTATTAATAGTCAACATTAGAGAAGAGAATAGATGCATTTTGATCAGGCCCACATGACCAGACTTGATGATGTAGACAAGTATGTTTTCAAAGAAAGCTTATTGACATAAGATAGTACATACTTAAGTTAAAAAGCAGTGTATAAAACTCTGTGGTATCACCATTTTATCAAGGATGTTCTATATCTTGGTGCATATGTAGGTAAGGATATAAAATATAAATATGTGTATATATTAGACATAGAGGACTAAGGAAGGAAACAGACTCGCATATCTGATCATCTCTGCTTCGTGAGGTAGTTTTTATTTTCTTTGATAAAAGTGTCTGCATTTATATTACACATTTTCTGCATGTATTCTTATGTTCTGGGAGAAATTGATGGGCTGGATTAAAAAAATAAAACACAAACTAAGAAGCCTTCATGGAGAGTTGTGAAGGCTGTTGTCACAGGAAATAAAAAGAGGGACACGATCATTTATCACTCCAAGAAGAAGTTCAAAATGTATCCTCAGGCCTCTAGGGTCTTAAACAAGCCCTCTGCTGCTTCCTTTCTAAAACTGACTCCTTGGGATAACCCCGCCCGCCCCGGGGTGACCCGGGTCAGCCTGGCCGGTCCGTGCCATGTGAGACGTCGCAGCTGCTTGCTGTTTCCTTTGTTGCAATCCAAGGTGCCACAAGGACAAGAACTCCACACAGGGCTGTCCCCAAGTGATGGCCTTCCCTTTGTCCCACTGAAGCTGACTCCTTCTCCAGGTGTACCTGCAGCCTCAGGGGCCACAGAAGGAAACATAGCGTAGCCATCTTCCTGTGCAGAGCAGCTTGACTGGCCAGAGATTGAAATCTTCCAACAAATAAGTTATTTAGAAAGAAAAAAAAAATTATTGCAAGGATTCTTAAATGAGGCCTATGGACACACCTGGGACTGGGTTGAAGAAGGGGTAGGGCTAGAGAACTGGCCCTGATAGAGGAAGGTGAGGAATGGACTAGGAGCTTCTGAAAGGAGAAGTAACCAAGGTGAGCCAGAGACAAGGCTAAATTTATCCTCGGCATCTGGGTCAGGCTGACCTGTTCAGGAGAGGGAAGTTGAGATCTGGGCTGAGTGTGAACCACGAGAACTGGAAGTGACGTGGCCAGTTCAGCTCTGGCTTTCACAGGGGAACAAATCTGCGCTGCCCTGCCCCCCACCCCACACCCTGCCACCCCGCCACCCCCGGGATCTGGTTAAAGCGCAACTTCTGAGCCAGTCAGTCTGGGTGGGGCCCGAGGGTCTGCAGGTCTGACAAGCTCCCGGGTAGTGCCTATGCTGCTGGTCCGTGGACCCCGCTTTGAGAAGTGAGGGCTTGGAAGGCAGAGGGGACAAACAAGGACCTCT
Organism: Oryx dammah; assembly: GCF_014754425.2. Classification (NCBI taxonomy): domain Eukaryota; kingdom Metazoa; phylum Chordata; class Mammalia; order Artiodactyla; family Bovidae; genus Oryx; species Oryx dammah. The sequence goes on along the minus strand of NW_024070190.1, from coordinate 42,999,964 downwards.
GAGGGGCCTGGAGGGGGTGCGCTTGACCTCGCTGACTGAGCTCAGTCACTGACTGAGACCTCAGAGGGACAGGAGACATTGCTTGATTAAGCGGGAGGCTGTCTTGTCATGGTCAGTAGTATTTGGAAAGCTGTGCAGTAGAAAGGAGCTGAGTCTTTTGAATCTCATTGACATTGGTGTGAATCTCAGGGAGCTTGGTGTTTATCTTGTGAGGAATGGGGAGGCTCTGAGGGTTTATTTCTCTACTGGTCCAATCCTTCCTTGACTTCCTGGCTAAGTGCCTCCTTTGTGCTTGAGGCATGGCCAGGTCTTCAGTGGAAATGGCTGGCTGGCATCACCCTGTCCAGGCTGAGGGATGCTTCCTGCCCAGAGTCACTGGCCCAGAAAGGGAGAAAGGCTTGAAAGGCCAGACTTCTAGCTGTGGTCAGAGGCTGGACCCTCCCAGCCTCTTCTCATAATGAAGTTGGCTTCCAGGTAACAGTATCCATGCTTTATACCCTCCGTACTCAAAGTCCGGCCCATGGCCCAGCGGGTTCTGCATTATCTTGTTGTAAACACAGAATGACTCCGTCTCAGACCTTCTAAATCAAAGTCTGCATTTTAGCCAACTTCCTGGGTGATGTGTGTGCCCACCAAAGCTTGAGAAGCATGGACAGCCTTACTTGACTCTGCCCCAGCACCTTTCTGTCCAGGGAAAGAAACTCAATATATTAAACACATGCTTGCATAGCCTTACTGCAGAGCCATACTGTGGGCTAGGCAGCATCCTGAACACATTTCAAATAATTAGCTCTTCTGAGAACCCATCCGTCACACCACTGTACTCTTCTCTCACCTGGATAACCATATCAGGGCGACCCTGCAGTGTCCCATAGGGTGGCAGTTGCACATCCTGATTAGCCCCCAACTGAGGTAGCCAGCAGAGGGATGGCTGGAGCCTCTCTGGGCCTCAGCATACAGCGGTGTGAGAGGGGGAGATTGTGTGTGTGTGTGTGTGTGCATGCGCGCGTGTGAGTGCTCTACCAGAACTAGTCTTTTCTGAGCATCATAGTAAACTTTCTGGATTCTGCCAGTGACTGCAGTCCAGAAATGGGGTTGGTAGACTGGTTTCCACCCCCTCTCCAACCACTTGACAAGCTCTAGCGGGAGGGGAAGATGCTGTTTAAAATCTCAGATCATACTGATGGGGTGATTCTCTGGAAGGGGAGAAGCTGAGATGCTGCTTCCACCTCCTCACTCTCAAAAGTGGGGACTTTTGGCTGCACAGAGCAGTGGTTTAGAAATTGGACTCTGAAGAAAGACTGAGTTTAGATCTGCGTTCTGTCATTTACCAGTGGTGTAGGCCTTGGATATATTACTTAACATATTTGTGCCTCAGCTTCCCATCTGTAAAATGGGGATATAAAATACCTACCTTATAGACATGTGGTGAGAATTAAATGGATTAATACACATCATGTACTTAGAAGCACTCGATTAATGTTACCTATTGTTGGGGTGGTTCTGTTTAAAGTCATACTTAACTTCTTTTCTTCACCAAGTAGAGTTGAGCTGAGGCCAGGACCAAGCTGGAGGATTCCAGGGATGCTCCAAAATTTGAGAAGGGGATTGACAGTTCTTCCAGGGTGGGGAGGATTAGGGGCTGTATTCCTTTTTCATGGCTACTGTAGCAGATTACCACAATTCAGTGGTAATACCACTAAATTGGTAAATACCACTAGTGTTTTACAATTTAAAAAAACAAAATTTAGCTGGAGGTCAGAAGGCTGAGATGAACTTCATCAGGCTAAAATCAAAGTATTCTTACAGCAAAGTGCCCTAAGGAGGCTCTAGGAGAGAATTCATCTCTTTGCCTTTTCCCTTTTTCCTTGGCTCGTGACCCCTTCCTCAAGCCTCAGAGCCAGCAGCCTAGCATTTGCCATTCTCCCTCACATCATTCCTTTGCTCTGGTTTTAACTTCTCCATTGTCTCTCACTTCCCTGCCTTCTGCTTTCATCTATCAGGACCCTGGTGATTACACTGGGCTCACCTAGATAATCCAGGATCACACCCTCTTCATCTCACAATCCTTAACTTAATCACATCTGTAAAATCTCTTTCACCATATAAGAGAGTGTCCATAGGTCCTGGGGATTGGCACAAGGATATTTTTCGGGAGAGAAGTATTATTTTGCCCACAACAAGGACCAACAAGATTCAGCTGCAGTTTGCTAAGTCTGTGAAGAAAACCTGTGTCAGTACTGAGATGAGGTTGGTAAGAACCTCTTGGTAATCAGAAGGCCCTCTCATTATTGGGCATTTATATATGCCAAGCCCTGTTATAGGTGTTTCTGTGGTTTTTTAGCATTTAATTTGCATACTCACCCAATTTATAAATGAGGAAACAGGTTGAGAGAGGGGGTCCCTTCTCTGATGGCAGGGCTGATGTCTTACTGCAAAGCCCATCCTCTTCCCACTGTGCCATGATTTTATTCAGAGTAAATAAAGCCCAGTGAGGCATGCTCTTTCAGCAGGTTTAATGTCCTCCCTGGAATCCATTTTTACAAATGCTACTTGAATATTTCTACTGCTGGGAGATGGCCAGAGTGGAATTTGGCAGTAGCCTTTGAAGTCTCATTACCCAGGGTGGGGGAGGACTGGGGGAGCCCCTTAAGGAAGAGGCCTCCATTTGTGATGGGCCCCTCTTGGGCATCATCTCAAAACCCCAGAATTTCTAAGCCAGTTTGGCCCAGAAACCTAATGCCCTGCGCTGCCTGGCCTAGCTGGATGCTTAGTCCAGGGTAGGATCCTTTCACATAAATAAATGAGAAGATATTATGTATAGTGTGCAAACCACTCCACAAAATCAATTCTGCACCTCTGGCAGCAAAGCTTTTGGCACTAGGACTATTGGAAGAGTTCATAAATAATGCAGGTTGTACTAAATGGCAGGAGGGAGAAACATGGTTGGGTGAAGGTGCTGTTTTGTTGGAGACAAAACATTCAAGAGTCCATACAAAGCTGGGCAAAGCCCCTCCCTGATGGGATGAAGGGCGAGGGGAAGAGCCCCAGGAGTGACTGGGATGAAGGCACTCTTGTACTGACAGAGAGTGTGGTGCTTCCATAGGAACTGGGGAGCATCCCTGAATGATTTCTACTGGAAGAAGCTCTGGGAGATCCCAGGGACCAAATGGGCTCATAGGGGAAATGATAGAGAAGCAAACTTCAGCTTCTTGAGAGAAAGAGCTTTCCAGCAACTAGAGCTGCCCAAAGAGGGAATGGGCCAATGCAGACAGCAGTGAGCTCCCTGTGTTCAGAATTATTTAAGGAGAGGCCACACATAGATCTGTTAGGAAGCCTGGAGAAGGAGTTTCTACTGTAAACCTTTGCTTGTGGGTTTAAAGAAGGTGACATTAGCCTCTAAGACCATATTTGAAAGGTCTCTTCCACTTATAGAAGTCTCTAGGTTATTACTGGGAGTTCCCAAATATTTCACACATGTTCAAATCAGTCCTCTGATGATTTTTTGAATTGTCTTGCTTTTAAAAACAATTAACCTCCAATTAAAATAAATAAATAAAATAAAAACCGTTATTTATTTTGCTGCGTGGGTCTTAGTTGCAGTATTTGGGATCTTTAGTTGGAGCCTGTGAACTCTTAGTTATGTGAGATCTAGTTCCCTGTCCAGGGATGCAACCCGGAACTTCTGCTTGGGGAGCATGGAGTGTTAGCCACTGGACAACCAGGGACATCCCTGTCCTGCTTGTTGCTATCACCTGCCTGCGAGTTCCTTGAGGAAGGCCCCTTACACCCATCACAGCTCCACTCTACCTATGCAGTTGATTGCCAGACGCCTTATGTACCAAATGCACTATAGTCCCAAAGGAGAAGAAGGCAGTAGGGGACGGGTAAATGTTTAGTCATGGGTTCTCTAGAAGAAAAAAAAAAGAATATTTCTGATAGCTCAGTTGGTAAAGAATCCGCCTGCAATGCAGGAGATCCTGGTTTGATTCCTGGGTTGGGAAGATCCGCTGGAGAAGGGATAGGCTACCCACTCCAGTATTCTTGAGCTTCCCTTGTGGCTCAGCAGGTAAAGAGTCTACCTGAAATGCGGGAGACCTGGGTAAATGTTTAGTCACACATTCTCCAGAAGAAAAAAAAGAATGTTTCTGATTTATAGTATTTTCCACTTTCTGTGATATAAATACTTTCATGGATTGGAAGCTACCAGCTTGCTGAATTCCTGAGACGTTAACAGGTGCAGGTCAACACACTGTGAAACACACTTTCACCACACTGTGAAAGGAAGTTTCCGTTTGTTTGTCTTTGTCATTCAGAACCCCTGCTTCTTGTGGCCAGAATGCACTGTGAGAGAAGTCACTAGGTTTCTGCAAGAGACACCCTTTCCATAGGGGATCAGATCAAAGTTCTGGGGCAGGCTGGAAGATGGTGTGACTTCCTTACTTCCTCCTCACTCCCATGTCACAATATTTTCCTGGCTCTCAGTGCAATTGGAACACAAACTCACCATTTCAGGAGAGACCTTCCCACGTGTGCTAAAAGTTCACCTCGTAGACCATCATCCTTCAATCTCAGTTTAAATTTAGCTGCTTCTGCAAAATAGCCAATCATCAGAATTTAATGGAGAGCCTTAAAAAATGTAGAATCCTGTGCTGCTCCTTCCTCCAGAGATTCAGATTTAGTAGATAGGTTATGGAGCCTGGAAATCTGTGATTTTCTAAAGTTCCGTGGATGATTCTCATAAGAGAAGTATGTAAATCACCAGGCATCACTGCTTTGGGAAGGAGGTTAGAGCAGAACCTTTACTAGCCCTTTCAGAAGAGTAAGAGCTGTCAAATATGCTTCTGAATCATGATTTTTTTTAAGTTGAAATATAGATGATTTACAATGCTGTGTTAGTTTCTGCTGAACAGCAGAGATTCGATTATACATGTGTATATTATTTTTCATATTCTTTTCCATTATGGTTTATTACAGATATTAAATATAGTTCCTTGTGCTATACAGTAGGACCTTGTTATTTACCTGTTTTATATGCAATAGTGTGTATCTGCTAGTCCTAAACTCCTAGTTTGTCCCTTCCTCCCCCACCTCTTTCTCCTTTGGTAACCGTAAGTTTGTTTTCTATGTCTGTGAATCTGTAAGTCAGTTCATTTGTATCATTTTTCTAGACTTCAAATACAAGTGATCCCATGATATTTGTCCTTCTCTGTCTGACTTACTTCACTTAGTATGATAATTCTTGGTTTCATCCATGTTGCTTCAAATGGTATTATTTCATTCTTTTTTTTGGCTGAGTAATATTTCATTGTATATATGTACTAGATCATTTTTATCTATTTATCTGCTGATGGACACATTGCTTCCACATCCTGGCTATAGTAAATAGTGCTGCTGTGAACATAGGAATGATTGTACCTTTTCAATTAGAATTTTCTCCAGATATGTGCCCAAGAGCAGGACTGCTGGATCATATGGCAACTCCATTTTTAGTTTTCTGTGGCGGCTTCTTGCTGTTTTTCATAGGGACTGCATCAGTATACATTCCCACCAACAGTGTAGGAGGGTTCCCTTTTCTCCACGCCCTCTTTAGCACTTGTTATTTGCAGACTTTTTAATCACAGCCGTTCTAACTGGTATGAGATGGTACCTCATCATAGTTTTGATTTGCATCTCTCTAATAATTAGAGCTATTGAGCATCTTTTAATGTGCCTATTGGCCATCCATACGAACCATGTGTTTCCAATGACCATCACCCAGTGCCACTTGGCTGTGGTTTGACTATTCCTCTGGTTCTGCTAACCCTGCCCTCCTACCTCATCCTCTCTCCCCAAGTCTTCCTCTGCACCTTGCAGGCCTGCTGCAAAGCTTATATATTGGGGTTCTCCAGAGAGCAGAGGAACTTTCTTCCCAGCCTGGCCAAAGAGAGAATGATTTCAGAAATGGGCAAAGAAAATAGAGCAAAAGAACTAAGCTGGCTGTAGTGGGAAGAGACTGGGGTAAAGGGGAGTCTGAAACATTTCAGAGTCCAAACCCAAAGTGACAACCCCAGGCTACAGAGCCTACTATGAGCAAGGAGGATTAGAATAGCAAGGCTGTTTAAAGGCAGAAGGCTTAGGCTTAGGGCTTCAGGTGGTGATAACTCATGAGTAGAACCTGGGCAAAACTCTTTAATCATCTGTCTCTTCAGAAAAACCTCAGCCCTTCTGCCTCTGATCTGGACCTTCTCTAAACTCCAGCATGTTCTGTCCTCTACACATGAGAGTTGATGACCTAGGATTGTCTCTTAGGTTCACAGTGATGCCTCCTTAAAGACAGTGATTGGTTTACATGACCTCACAGGTCCCTTCCATCCTCCTAATTGCCAAATTTTCTGCCAAGAAACTTGAGGGTAGAGAAGAGGCTTTTTTATGTCATCCTTATTTCTCCTAACAAAGTGTCTCCTAAACAGGGGTTACTGAAGAAATACTGTGTCAGCTTGCCTCCTGCCTCTCCAGAGCACAAAGATGCAACCTCAGAGCACAGGTCTGCCAGACTTGGGGCTCATCTGTTGCCTATACCACCTATACCTGCAGATAACAGCTCTCGTGAACTTTGGATGACTTCAGGATCCCATTACAGGTTAAACTTTAGCCAGCTAGTGAGGTGGAAAGGAGATGCACATTGCATTCAAAGGACCCTGAAACCTAACACCAGGTTCTGTGCGCATAGTGATAAGAGGGCTTTGTAGGTGTGAGAGACAATTTGCAGAGGTGGCCTCCAGTGGAAAACAGGAGAGTTATGAGCAGTAGGAGGGAGTCAGGGTGGACAGCATATGGAAATACCAAGAGTGGACCAAAGAATCTGGAGCGCTCAGGAGCTTACACTAACTCGCTGTGGCCTGGACTATCACACTCACATTCTCTGGCTCTCAGGATCTCCATGGATAGAATTTGATTTTGTATAGTTGAATCTATCGTTGTTTCTTTTATTTCCTAAAGATTTGAATCAGACTCAAAAATGTCATCTCACTCTCAGGAAATCCACCCACAGTTTTGTATTAGTTCTCTCTAGTTACATTTGCTTTATTTTTACACTGAGATGTCTAAAGTTAAAAATGATGTAGAAGTTTGGACGCTTTTTATTTTTTCTTTGCAAGTGCCTATCCAGGTGTCTCAACACCATGTATTAAAAATTCCAGTCCTGTGAAGTACAGCTTTAATCATAGGATAAGTATACTCTGCATGTGTTTATTTCTAGACTTTCTATTCTGTTCTATTCTTATGTCTGTTCTTGTGCTGGCATTAACTGTGCTCATCATAAAGCCCCCTTAGACATTTTCATATAAATAGGGCTATCCATCTCCTATTTTTTTCTCCTTGTTTTTAGAGCTTTCATTGTGTTTTAGTTGTTTGGGCTGCTATAAGAAAAATACCATAGACTGGGTGACTTATAAACAACAAAAATTTGTTTTTCACAGTTCCGTAGGCTGGAAAGTCTAAAATTAAGGCATCAGCAGATTCTGTGTCTGGTGAGAGTCCACTCCCTGGTTCATAGGTGGGTGTCTTTTCTCTGTGTCCTCACAGAAGGAGGGAGGGAACTCACTGAATTTCCTTTTACAAGGGCACTAATATCACTCATGAGGGTTCCACCCTTATGACCTTATCATATTCCAAATGCCCTGCTTCTTAGTATCCTCATACTAGGGGTTGGGTTTTAACATATGAATTTAGGGGTGGGACATAAACATTCAATCTATAGCACATGGCTATTGTTATCTGTCTGTAAGAACTTTAAAATAAATTTACCTAGCTCTAGTAAATAAGTGGGCTTACCTGGTGGTTCAGATGGTAAAGAATTTGTGTGCAATGTGGGAAGACCTGACTTTGATCCTTGGGTTGGGAAGATCCCTTGGAGAAGGAAGTGGCTACTCACTCCAGTATTCTTGTCTGGAGAAATCCATGGACAGAGGAGCCTGGCAGGCTACAGTCCATGGGGTTGCAAAGAATTAGACATGAACAAATGAAGGGTGCAGATGATGTACTGAAGTGAGTTAAAATTCCTGCTCTAATACTAAATGTGGAAACTTGGTGAATTATTCCAGCTTTCTGGTCTGTTTTCCCATTTGTAAAACAAATAGAAAGGTGTACTGCAGAGTGCTATAAGTTGTTGTGAGAACAACTGTTGCTCTTAGCCAGTGGGGGTGGGGTGGGAAAGGTAGCTGTGTGCTTGGGGATTATTTCGTCATCTCTTCCTGTCTGCAGGTTCTAACCAGTGGAGAAAAGAAATAAGCAGCCAGAAGGCAATAATTGTTAGTTATATGGTATCAAGTATGCAATAATCCTGAATTTCAGGGTTTCTTGGTGTAGTTGGAATGGAGACTAATCCAGGGCTTCCTGCTGCTTTTCAAGCCCAAGGCTCTGTCCCTGTTTGTGAGGAGCGCTGGCTTCAGGGAGGTTGGGAGCTGCTCAGACATCCCCTGTTGGCAGAGAAGGAAGGCCCTTGAGGGAATGGTGGTCCCCACACTGTCTCTTGAAGTTCTGGCCCAGATGTTCTGTCAGGCCAGTGAATGGAGTCTTGGCCCTTCCTGCACTTCCTGTAGGCCAGGGAGAGAGAGACAGAGCTATCCTGTTGGCCATTGCTCTGTAAGGGAGGAGCCACAGGGGTACAGAGAGGCTCTGGGACTTTTGCTCCAGGATGTCCCCAGTGTGGAGAGGGCTGTGAAAACTGCTGAAACAAAAATGGTTCTGCCTGTGGTGATGAAAAGAACAATTAGACTATAATGAAGAGCTTGGGCTCAAAGTATTTGCAAGCCTGGTTGCTCCAGGAAAGCTGCTGGATGAATACCCTTCCCAACGCCTTTCTCTGTGTCCATCCACCTTGAATGATATGAGTATCAGTTCCTGTTGAAGTTTGTGAAAGCTGAGGGCAGAACAGCTGGAGCTTTATAGTGCCAGATGCCCAAGAATACATAATGAGTTAGTGACTTTGGTAGAAGAAAACAGGATGTCTGTTTCTGGAAAGGTTACCCTAGGAGATGGGGGATTTTTTCTTCCCCAACACTCCTGGTCTCCATGCTGGTCTTTTTTTCTTTTTAAATTTTGCTCTGCTTTGTGTTATACAGGATCCTAGTTTCCCTACCAGGGACTGAACCCATGCCCTGTGGAAGCACAGAGTCTTAACCACTGGGCCATCCATGATGTGTGTAATTACAGAACTTCCAGGGTGAATTCTTTTCAACCATAAGCTGAGATGGTTGCTTCTAGTTATTGAACGAGCTCATTGGGCCTCCTTGAAAATGATTATACAAATAGATAGGAGCTCAAAGATGTTTATGTGGTGGGACTTCAAAGGAACAAGAGGGTTGCTTCTTGATGCTTTATGGTCCTTTGGGGTAGGTTCTTGAATTGAGGAGTGAGTCGAGCAGATAACCGGGGAAGGAGCCTCTGATGGCTGAGGAAATAGCATGTACAAAGACCACAGGACAAGAATACAGCCTAGTAAAGTCTCTTCGAAAAGACCTATTTGAAAACTAATAAGAACCTTCTGTCTATCACAGGCAACTCTGCTCAATACTCTGTAATGACCTATATAGGAAAAGAATGTAAAGAGTAGATACGTGTATATGTAAAACTAACAAAACATTGTAAGTAAACTATAATCCAATAAAAATTAATTTAAAAAAGAAGGCATGTTATCCTGAAACACAATAGGCAAGGAGAGGAGAGGCAGGAAGGGAGCCAGGACACATTAGATGGACAGTGCTTCTCAACCCCCATGCACATTAGAATTCCCAGGATGCCTTTAAAGCAAGACATTCTGGCACCATTGTTTTGGTAGTTTGGATTGACTTTTATTTACTTACTTTTTAGATTTTTTGCTGTGGACTGTTTTTGAAGTCTTTATTGAATTTGTTACAATATTGCTTCTGTTTCTTATGTTTTGGTTCTTTGGCTGCAAGCCATGTGGGACCCTAGCTTCCTGACCAGAGATGGACCTGTACTGCCTGCATTGGAAGGCGAGGTCTTAACCGATGGACTACCAGGGAAGTCCCTGAATTGACTTTTGGACTCTTTGGTTCCTCCACCGATAAGAATATCATTGTTGCTGTTATTGTTTATGAAGGAATATTTGTTTTTTGAACTTTTACTGAACCAAAGACCATAGCTCAAGAAGTTCAGGCCCTCTCAAAGAGGTTGTGTGAGGATAATGAGAGGACATGCCCTTCAAAGAGGTTGTTTCTTTCCTGGGAGATCCAATAGGAAAGTAGCTGGGCCTCCTTTTGGTCAATAATTTTAGGACAGTTGAAGCTGCTGAAATACAGTAGCTGCTCCTCTTGGGGAGGTAACCATCTTTTTTTTCTTTTCCTTACATTTTACTGAAGTATAGTTGATTTACAATGTTGTGTTCATTTCTTTTGTACAGCAAAATGACTCAGACATACACACACACACACACACACACGTGCACACACACACACACACACATGTGCACACACACACCTTGTTGTTTAGCCACAAAGTCATGTCTAACTCTTTTGCGACCCCATGGGCTATAGGCTCCTCTGTCCTTGGGATTTCCCAGGCAAGAATACAGAAGTGGGTTGTCATTTATATATGAATGTGTATATATATATATTCTTTTTCATATTCTTTTCCATTATGGTTTGTCACAGAATAGTGAATATAGTTCCCTGCCCTATACTGTAGGATCTTGTTATTTAGACAACTTATATATCTACTTTGCAACTGCTAATCCCAGGCAGTCCTGCCCTCCCCTACCAACCCTTCTCTTTGGCAACCTCAAATCTGTTCTCTATATTTGTGGTCTGTTTTTGTTTCACAGATGTGTTGATTTGTATTATATTTTAGATTTCACATACAAGTGATAGCATATGGTATTTGTCTTTCTGATTTACTTTGCTTAGTATGATAATCTCTAGTTGCATCCATGTTGCTGCAAATGGCATTATTTCAGTCTTTATTATGGCTGAATAATATTCCACTATATATGTATAATGGAATTTTGCACCAATATATATAATGAATATGTCACATTTTCTTTATCTAGTCATCTGTTGACAGACATTTAGGTTGTTTCCATGTCTTGGCTGTTGCGAATAGTGCTGCTATGAACATAGTGGTACAAGTATCTTTTTAAATCATAGTTTTGTCTGAATATATGCCCAAGAGTGGGATTACTGAGTCATATGGCAACTCTGTGTTGGGGGAGGTGACCATTTTAATGACCAGAAGTTTGGGTGAGGCAAGTGGAATTCGTGTGGGTTATGTGAATGTGAGTTAGTGTAGGAACTGGGCAAGGAAGTTCAGAGAATGATCCAGACAGTAGTTTTTCAAGCAAAAGAAGATGTGAAATAATAAAGCAAGCAGTGGCAGAGCTTTTCTTCCTTGCTCTTAGCCCTGACTCTACCCAAGGCTGTCCTTTTCTCCCTCTGGATATAGACTATCCTTCATGTCTCTCAATCTCCTTTTTCTCTCTCCTCCAATCAAAAGCCAGCTCTGGAAAGCCAGTGAACTCTCAGTTATCATGGCAGAAGACAGAACAGTACTTTGCAGTCCTCATGTTCTTACAGGTTTCCTTGACACTGCTCCCATTGAGTGGTAACATCTGTGTCCTCTCCTCTTGAACTTGCATGGATCTTTTTGGCTGCCTCAAACAATAGAGTATAGTAGAAGTGATACCATGTGAGTCCTGACACTAGATAAAAAATACACCATGTAGGGGGACTACCCTGGTGGTCCAGTGGTTAAGACTCCCAGGATAAGGGATGTGGGTTCCATGCCTGGTCAGAGAACTAAGAGAAATGGACAAAAAATAAGTAAAAAAAAAAAAACAACCCAAACCAAAAAACCAATAGGATTACATCAAAGCTGTATGTTGTCACCCTGCTTATTTAAATTATACACAGAGTACTGTGCTGTGCTTAGTCACTCAGTCTTACCCAACTCTTTGCAACCCTATGGACAGTAGCCTGCCAGGCTCCCTCATGTGAAATGCTGGGCTGTATGAAGCATACGTTGAAATCAAGATTGCCGGGAGAAATATCAATAACCTCAGATATGCAGATGACACCACCCTTATGGCAGAAAGCAAAGAAGAACTAAAGAGCCTCTTGATGAAAGTGAAAAAGGAGAGTGAAAAAGTTGGCTTAAAACTCATTATTTAGACTGATGGCATCTGGTCTCATCACTTCATGGCAAATACGGGGAAATAATGGAGACAGTGAGAGACTTTATTTTTGGGGGCTCCAAAATCACTGCAGATGATGACCGAGCCATGAAATTAAAAGACGCTTGCTCTTGGAAGAAAAGTTATGACCAACTTAGACAGCATATTAAAAAGCAGAGACATTACTTTGCCAACAAATGTCCATCTAGTCAAAACTATGGTTTTTCCAGTAGTCATGTATGGATGTGAGAGTTGGACTATAAAGAAAGCAGAGTTCCAACGAATTGATGCTTTTGAACTGTAGTGTTGGAGAAGACTCTTGAGAGTCCCTTGAATTGCAAGGAGATCCAATTGGTCCATCCTAAAGGAAATCAGTCCTGAATGATTCATTGCAACGACTAATGTTGAAGCTGAAACTCCAGTACTTTGGCCACCCCATGCGAAGAGTTGACTCATTTAAAAGACCCTGATGCTGGGAAAGGTTGAAGGCAGGAGGAAAAGGGGATGACAGAGGATGAGATGGTTGGATGGCATCACTGACTCAATGCAAATGAGTTTGGACAGAGAGGCCTGGCGTGCTGCAGTCCATGGGGTATGAGTCGGACATGACTGAGCGACTGAACTGAACTCAGCTGAGCTGATCTGTGCAGGAATAGGAGAGCCAACTCTGAGTTGTTTTTATACTGCAGGGTGTACCAGGCTGAGAGTGGGATGTCTGAATCCTGGCCTTTGCTTGACTGCTTAGATTCCTGCTTCCTACTCTCTCCAGTGTTGGTCTAACCTAAAGGCACTTCCTAAATAAATCACTCACCTGTAAATCTCCATCTCAGTGTCAGCTTCTGGGGAACCCATTACCTTCCCCAAAAGAGAAGAATGTTGTGAGAATTGCATGAAGAAAATGCATGCAAAGCATTATTGTTTGGTTACAATATATACTAAAATGTGTTAAATAGTATTATTATGGTTCTCACATCAGTGTTTTGGTCTCTGATAGATTGCTGCTGAGCTTAGAACATCAATTCATTGGTTTGAGCACAGTGAGGAAACACTGAAATAAGACTGAAAGAAATGTGAGAGTGTATCTTAGCATCCCAAGGCCCCACCACCTGGGCTTCCTGTGCAAATGTAGGCTAAATGGGAACAAGGGTAATCAGCAGTACAGAATTTGCTGAGGAGAGAGTCCACCTTATTATTATGTTGTAAAAGATTAGTCAGGCTAAGGGCTGGAAATTTCAAATGCTTGACCATTTACTATGACTATCTACTTTAAAATAATTCTTTCCAAGATATAAATTGAATGATAGTGGTGGTCATGAGGTCCCAGCGTCCCAGTGTGGGTGAAACTAGTGGTCTGAATACTCTTCAACTTATGAATTAGGCAGTGTTGCCCAGTGATTCACCACCTAGAATGAAAAACTATGTTTTATATTCATGTTCATATGATTCTATAGAATTCAAGAGTCACAAAGAATCTGAAAGTCTCAGAGATTCTTTGAATAATCTGTAGAATTTGTACTGGTAAGTTACTTTTTCTTTAGATTCCATATGTGAAATAAAATTAGAAGGCAACCATCTATGCAAATCCACAAGCTCTCTAGGAATTTATTTACTTACTTTTTTTTTTTGAGCAGAGAAAAGTTTATTGCTGGGTCAAGCAAGTAGAACAAGTGGCTTGTGCTCAAAACCCCTAAACTCTACAGACATACAGAGGTTTTAGAGGAAAGCCTTTTTAAATCTCTAGGTATACTTTTTTAAATTCCAGGGGCTTTTTGAGAAGTTATCTTGTCCTTTTGCCTTTCAAGAGGGTCAGATGACACAAAATGCCATGGCCAGATGGGATTGACTAACTCATTCTGACATCTGACAACTTTCACCATCAGGAAAACCTCAGGTGGCTTCTCAGGGGTTTGGGGAGGTAAGCTCAGTTTTTCTTTCAAAAGCCAGCCAGTCTCTGGGCTGCAACAGAGCCTTTCCGATTCTTTATGATTCTTGAATTCTGCAGAATCATATCAACTTAGTGCTGGAGCAGGAAAGGACTCTTATCTTTGACTCCAATGTTCCTACATATGTCCCTCACCTCAGAAGACCTTGATTCTGTATGTCTGGAGCCAAATTGGGAATCTGGTTTTGGGTATTGACCTCAGGGCACATGCAAAGAGGTCCACTGTAGTGGCTGGGAATGGAATTTGCTGTGGTGTTGTTGCCAGTGGAATGGGAGAGTGAAATGTGACGGATGCTGTAGAACCCTGAGCAGCCATGAGGCTGCTGCACACATCTCCACATGGCGAGGCTTCCAAAACAGCGTGGAGTCTGCGAAGCAGACAGAATGGAATTTTTGAGGCAATACCATTCGTGTAACAATCACACCCATAAAACAACACTCGTATAAGGACATCTGCGCTTTCAAAGATGTATATCAAACATATTATGGGAGTGGATATTATGGAAGAAATGAAAGAAATTATGGAAAATGAAGAAGAGACTGCTGAAGATGATAATGCCAAGCGCTGAAGAACACTGAGGAGTCTGGTTAAGTAGACTCCTTCTTAACTCCTTCTTAACCTTTCCAAGCTTCAGGAAAAATTTAAAAAATGATTGAGAGCAATAAATAGGAAAAAGCTTATGTGAATCAGAGGCTCAGTCAAGTTTCACCTTAGGGTGAAAAGTGAAAGTTAGTTGCACAGTTGTGTCCAATTCTTTGCCAGCCCATGGGCTGTAGCCTGACTCGCTCCTCTGTCCATGGAGTTTTCTAGGCAAGAGTACTGGCTGCTGCTGCTGCTAAGTCGCTTCAGTTGTGTCCAACTCTGTGTGACCCCATAGATGGCAGCCCACCAGGCTCTACCGTCCCTGGGATTCTTCAGGCAAGAACACTGGAGTGGGTTGCCATTCCTTTCTCCAGGGGATCTTCCTGACCCAGGGATTGAACCCAGGTCTCTTGCATTGCAGGCAGACTCTTTACCAACTGAGCCATTAGGGAAGCCACCTTAGGGTGGTCTAGCCCTTATTCCATGGAGAGAAGGGTAGAATGGTGGGGACAGTGTCTTGAAAAGAGCTACACTCTTCCCTATCCCCCTACCACCTGCTTTTTCTCTTGCCATGACTCTTATTTTCTAATTCTTTCATCACCGTTGTGGAGAACTAAGCAGCATATTTGGCATGTGGTTTAAGAGAAACGCAGGAAAAGACATCTTTGTTCCATTTTGTAACTTGCAAAGTTGTCCTTTCTCTCGGATTTCTTGCCTGGGTATTTGATATGCTGAGTACTAAGTGAAAACTACGTGCCAGGCACTGTGCCAAGTGCTTTACCTAAATCATCTCATTTAATCTGCACCAAGAACTCCATCTCCACTTTTAGACAACTACAGCTTAGAGAGGTTGTGTGTCTCTTCACACAACAGTTGATCTTAACATTCCATAGGTATTATCCCTCCAACTGGGACTATTATGAATCACTGAATCAAAAGGATGTTTATTTTTATCAGATTGGGAGGGAACAAAAAAAAATGCCCAAACTTTGGTTGGCATCCATGCAGAGGGATATGAATCACGTTTTTTCTCATTGATTGCCTGTAAGTAACGTCTAAGCATTCTTTTTTTTTTTTTTTTTTTTAAGCATTCTTGTCTTTGGGTCTGAGAAATGTATTCAGACTCAAAGAATTTACCTCCACTTGGAGCCACATTTGGGAATCACCCATTTCATCTACATTCTACCGGAAATACATGTCACTAAGATGTGTTGTTCCTGGAGCAACAGGAGTGAGTTGCTGGCAAGTCGCTTCTTGTCTCCTAATGTTGTTTCTAACAGTTTCATATCTGTGCATGTGCAACTTATGATTGATTTGTTTCTACCCAAGAGTTATCTGCTCCCAAATTATTTCCATATTTTGTAGACTATAGTCTGTAGAAGTCTAACTGATGAGGTACCTGCACATGAACCCAGTGAAAAATCTTGCATCTCAACGGCTTAAGTAAAAATATCCAACTGAAAGGCCCTAGCAGCACAGGGTGAGATTTAACGCAGCTAAAAGTTTAGAGAAACATGACAGGTCAGCAGGGTTGACACACCGATACATTTCCATGGTGCATACATCATCTACCTCCTAACTGGAAATTCAGTAGAGCAAAGTGTGTATCTGAAAATAAATTAAATCATGAGATATTGAATAATTTCATAAATTAGCACTTTGGAAGAAAGAGGTACATTCGAAGCTCATAATGCTTAATTCAGCTTCCAGGGATCTGATCAGTTCCTTCCTCCTCTCAATTTTTAAAAATTATCTTTAGCCTTTTTTTTCCTTTATGTTGCTTCTTGATTACTTATACACAAACAACACAGCTACATTCTCCCTGGCTAACTTTTAACTCTATATCTTTCATGTAATAGTTACATTCCTCTAGAAAAGAGGAATTATTGCTACTTGCCCCCTAACATCCAATTAAAGATACACCATATGTATTTCTCTAAGAAAAAGCCTGATAAATCAGCTTGCAGAAAAGGATTCATTTCAGAAATACTGCACTTTTCCAATTACTTTCAGAAATACTGCACTTTCCCAAATACTGTACATTTCCAAATTCAGAATTCACTTTGTTCTTTTCCCTCCGACTAGTAGAATTTATTCTGCTTAGCCAATGTCACAGTGATGAAAAACTGAGCTTTGACAACTGATATACCATACAATGGAAGCAAATGGGAAAAAAATCTTAGGAGCATAGAATTCTTGCTTGTGAATGTCTACAATGAAAATACTTGAGTTAGTGCTAAACCAGTAAAATTTGTGGTTCCTAGAATGCTGATACAGGTTTGCTGAAATCCTTAATGGTTTGCCAGAAACTTAGACCAAGACTTTCAAGAGGAAAGACCTCACTGGCATGTATTAGATAAAAGGTGCCTGGTCTGGACCACCCACCTTTAAGGGTGTGCAAACGTATTGGAAACTGTCTTCTTCATGCAGTTATGTCTTATAGTTGTTAACTCCTTTCCATAGAGTCATGGGGCATTTGCTACTCAGAAAATCCCCCATAAGACCTCATTGGAGACCCTTCTTCCTTCTGAGCTTGGGCAAATATACTATGTAGAAGTTTGGAGATTAATTATAAATTTTTCTAAAGGCTTTCTCAGATCTGCTTCCGAAGAAGACTGTTCTTCATGAGCCCTTCAATGCAAACTTTGACTTAATTGCTGGTAGAATCACCTCAAATCAGATTAAGACAAGTCCATTAGGCTTGGAGACATTTTTGTTTTTTTTTCCCAAAAGTGTACCATGTCTAATGACATAACCATATTAGCCAAAATCAAAGAGCCAGACCCCTCATTTACATCATGGTATTACAATCTGCTGGCAATACTAAAGACAAAGATGACAGTCATTCAGGCTGCTTTGTTCTTGAAGCACACATACCCCATGACCCAGCACCCTTAAAGCTTTGATAGTTCTTTTAAAAAGCAATGAAAATTACACACACAATAATGACGGTAGTCCTTAAAGAACAACAACAACAACAAAAACTGGAGGCATTTTATAGCTAAACAATTTTATTGGCTTTTTGTGAAATAAAAACCAAAACACAAAACAAACCACCATGGTTAAAGGCCATAATCAGCGTCAACCAAATGAACCAGCCACTTGGTTACAGTAGCTGATAACACTAATGGATATTATTGCTTATACCCCAGGTTCATTTCTATGTCCATTACATTTTGGCAAGATTACAATCACACGGGAGCTTTGGTTGTATAAATTCAACTCTGACTAGTCATCGAAAACTCAGCTTCTACCGTTCTATGATGGGATATATGCTGATTCTTCCTCTCATTCTGTCTCCTTTCTCCTTCCATTCATGACTTACAACCTATCGACCCAAAATTAAGGTAGATGCATTTACAATCAGCCCATCCTTCCCTACTCTACTGCCCAGTCCTTTGTCATGAGAGAGTGATAACATTTCTGGGCCTCTCCCAATTTTGCTAACTGGTATGTATTCACTGCCAGTAATAAGTGCTTATCTGTAATCTGGATAGATTTTCAAATATATTTGGTTGTTAACATTGGAGTTTGGACTCAGCTGTCTCTTTTCTAACTTCTGAAAGCTAGAAAAAAAATCAACAGCTTTTAGTATCAGTCAATTGACCTCCGAATTGAATAAGCCCGAGCCTCCACCACACAACATCCCAAAACAGGTATGGAACTGTGGCCTTAAAATGCTCTGAGTGCTGTAACATTTTAATTTACAGAGAAGCAGTGATTGATGGCCTCTCAAAAGCCCCCCCTGCTCAATACTTTCTATTTTAACACTGAAAACTCAGAATGACAAAGGGTCAGAACTAACTCACAATAGCACCATTTCCTAGATTTTTGGAGTAAAATTCCCGTCTGCGTTGGAGAGTGCAGTGACCTTAGACGACCCAGCCTCCAGCTTTGTGCCTTCACAGGCCCTCCCACTGAATTTCAGCAGGGGTGGGTGGTCTGCCTTGGTCTACTTCTGCAGCAACGTGAATTTTCCCTGGGAAGAGTTAAAAACATGGGTCTTACAAAGTGAAGTTGGCCGCAGGTGAGAGACCTGAGGAAGCCTGTTTCTGGTGGGGAGATGTGACAAGTCTGCAGATGAGGGGGACAGAGTCCGGGGACCCTTCCCCTTGCCCATCTCAATTCAAGTCAGTGGCAAAACTGCATGCAGAAACATGGCAAGTTCAAGGAACACTGAGAGACGGGTATCTTCACACAGCAATCCAAACACCAGCGCTCTTGGTATCTTTCGTATTCAGGTCCACCAGAGAGTTTGCCCTGGATAATGCTGGGATTTAATAAGCCCTTCTAATGATTATAAAGATTATCCTCTTAAATCTAGACATTTTAAACAACGGAAGATTTGATATCACTATATTTTACATGGCACATATAACCATATAATTACTAGCACTCACACAGCAAATATTGTAAATACACATTCTTGGAGTTGACTTGGTAATTATACCAATGTTATTCGGCAGAACAAAGATGAAACACTCCCTAACTTGTACTTTGGGGAATTCATTCCAACCCTTTACTTCACGACAAAAGGATATCCCTCTAATTAAGTAATAATGCTTGTGGGCAAAGAGAATCGCAGGGCGACTTCATGGTTAATGTGTGTCCTGTAAAATAAAGTAATACACAGTATTTTCATTTACAAGAGACCGTATAAAAATATTTTCCAATTTGGAATTCGAAACATGAAAGCTGGATTTTTTTCCTTTGTATAAAAAGAAATGAGATAACAGACTAAAGTTTATTAAGCCTTCTAACAAAAAATATACATATAAGTTTAAGGAATGCAGTGAGCGTCAGCTTCCCTTTTTGTCCAGGCTCATTGATGGTGAGCTTGTGCTTTGATCCCAACAAAGATAAATGCACAAAAGTGGAGGAAGATCAGTGCCTGAAACCTGAACTACATGTTATCTCTAAAAATAAGACTCATTTTACAGTAGTGCTTTTAAGAGTGGTGTGTCAGATTTCTGATTTTTTTTTTCCTCTTCCGCCTCAGGCGACCGCTGGAGATGAATTCCAGAAGCACCACTTTCTTCTCGAGTGATGTTTATTTAGTGCAATGTCTTCCTTCTCTCTTTCCCTTTTCACACGCTGGTAGTGGTCTTCTTCCTTCAGGTACCACACGGGAGGCCAGCGGTGCCTCTCAAAGTATTCCTGGTTGTCTGGGGAAGAAAAGGTGCAGATGATGATACCTGCTAGGTTCTGTGCTTAGGCTAGTCTGAGATGATTATCATGTGCATCCTCTCAACTAACCAGTGAGCAGGGACGCTGAGTAGGGACAGTGGCAGATTATGACATAAAAGTTTTGAGAAGTGGAATCACTTGTTTAAAATTACACAGCTGGACACAGAGAGCCTGAATCCAGGTCCCTTTGCCTTCCCGGACAAGGGTGAACCAACAATCTTTGCTTGCTCTGCAGCAGGGCACCCTGAACAACCCCTTTCCCACCCATCTCCACACAAATCCCCCCAGCCATGAAGTTCTCCAGAGAGAATATCCAACACACAACTCCTTGGGTCACGCACGTCACATGAAACTGTGAATGCCATATGGCCACAAGGAATTCTCCGTGAGCCGGGGGCTGTCCATGTTCCTTCTCAAGGGCGGTGAAGGGAAACTCTTCAGTCACAGGCGATGAGAACTGGACAGATGGGGACCAGACAGCCTCACCTGCAGATTTCGATTTGATTTCCTTGCGGAACTTGGAACAAACACTGTTGTAGTTGGTACAGATGTGGTGCAAACACCAGGCGGCCAACTGGTGGGCATTGTGAAACTGCAGGGAAGTGACCAAAAGGGGGTCAGACCTCTATTTTCTTAAGTGGGACTACAAAGAAATAAAAAGTCATGGTAGGGGTCAAAGAAATAAAAGGCCCAGATGACTAATTCAGAAACCTGTTGTTTTGACTAGTGTTTTGACTTTGGCCACAGTTTCCACACCAGTCACATGCAAGTAATTGACATACTCCTCTCACCTCTGGGATATGTGCACTAAAAATAATCACTGTATCAGGAGTTTAAAGTCTGCCTTGCCTCTCTCCCCCTCCCCTCACACCTGCCCTCTAATGATAAGCGGTCATGGCCTCTGGAAGGCACCAGCCTGTAGCAGAAAGCAGCAATGTCATCTCTGTTTAAGGAAGCCTCGGCAACAGAATCCTCCGTGTCACATGTCAGAGCTCAGCTGGCTGGGGCCAGTGATCTGAAAGTGGAGACTATGGCATGTGTGACTGTCCTATACCTGTCCTTTTGGTTACATAAGAAGAGCAGGCAATGTGGGCAGGGAGGGAGGGAGCCAGACACTCCATGCACTCTCTCCTTTCTGAGAAGATGCACAGGACCATGGCAGCTGAGGTAGCTGTGTCTGCAAAAGACCTGATGCACAAAAATCCATAGTTAACTCCCCATCTTGTCCCCAAATTTGGAAGGTCTCTCATGTCCCTCAGTCTTTCTGTCCAGGCCTCTTTCGGACATCCATTCTATTGCCTGTTACTCTTGATGCTCCTTTGAGCAGCTGAACCCCTGAAACCACAGCATGCTTCCTCTGAGGCCCCTGTCAATGCCCTGAACAGAGGCCAAGAGAGAAGCCAACGTCCCTGGAAACTAATTCAAGAAACTCTCTGCAGATCACAAGCCCAGCAGGACAGACAATTTTAGCCAGTGCTTCCAACTTCTCTTGATAGTCGATTTCTCCCTGAAAGTCAGATTAGAGCAGTGCTGTACTGGAGTTGGCTTGTACCTGCTTGAAAGCGTCACTGAGTGCAGCTCTTTGCTACTCTGAGCTCAGTGAATTTGAGTTGTTACAAGTTGGGCAGGTGGGGTATTTACACCATGGAGACTGGAAAACGCAACAGATCACGGTCTCTGCTATCCCCAAGCTGACAGTTAAATACTTCCCAGTGCATCCCTGGGTTAGAGTCTAATGAATGAGCTAAGATACTGGAGGCTCCATCCTAAAGGCCTCCTCCAAGGCTTTTCAGAGCTTAGCAGGAATGATTTTATTTCCTTCCTGGGTTATGTGTGGGTCAGGGGAGGGGACAGGGTGGCAACAGAAAGTAAAAAGATAGACACAACTGCTATATTACCTCCATTGGGCTGGCCTATAGGAGATTCTGGGTCATTTGATTGTTTTCCAGGAGGAATACCTACTGGAGGGGCACAAGTCATAAGTTCTCCCCTAGTCCTGTTTCAAAACACCCCCAAATTCCAAACGTGGACAGTCAGTGTTGATGGGGGCTTGTTGACTTCACTGTAGTTGACGTCTGCTCTCGGTTTTAACTTGTAACCTCTATGAGGTTGTTTTTCACACTGGATTTTAATAATCTGTGCTTGTGTCTGTTCCTCTCAGTGGCCTATGATGGCCCCAAGGGCAGAGAATCTACATGCCCTCTTATCTAAGGTGGTGCCTGGTAGAAGGAGAGGAAATAACAAATCCTTGTTGGATGTTGAGTCAGAAAGAGCAGGTTGCTGTGAAGTCCTGATCCACATTTTCCCCTCTTGAAGGGTCTCTCAGGGCTACAGTCAAGAGTGGCCTGAGGAACATGTGATGTAGGCCTGCCTCCTTCTCTTCCTCAGTTGACAGATGCCGATTTGAAGTGCCTGATGTAAGAGTTAGTAAACCACTGCCCTAACCAAGACAGGGAACAAAGAAAGCCAAACCCAATAGGTCAGAGAAAAGTCTGAAGAATTTATTCTTAGTTCCTTCAGAGTGTAAACTCGTGGCCTGTAAGTCTAGGTCAGGGATTAGATAACTCCACCTATGTGCCTTGTATTATGAGAGGATTTCCCCTCTTTGATGCTCTTTCTGAAACATTCTCTCCTAGCTGTTTCTCAAAATAATCAGTAAGGTTGACAGAGGGTGAATTACCATCCCCATTTCCAACAGATGAGGAAATAGAGGCAGCGTTTAACTTTGTGCCTTAAATTATACAGAGACAAAGCCAAGACTGATCTCTGACCCTCTCTAGAGGAAGAGGGTAGTGTTTGTTGGGATATGGAATCACAACATCAACAGTAACAAGTGCTGATGTAAAAAAAAAAAAAGGAAAACCAGGAGAGCTGCAGTGAGGTCGGAGGCAACCCAGGACTTCACGGAATTCTAGAAACTGTCTGATCTCAGGCAATGCATGTCTGAGAATTCAAAAAGGAGACGGAGCCTTCCCCTCCCATGCCCTGAGCTGTTCTCCCACATGTGAAGCTGCTGCCTCTGGAGGGGCGGGGCACAAAGGGGCTGGTGTGGGGGCAGGGCCCTTGTTGTTTTTTCAAATGAAGCCCAGCAGGGTGAACAGTGCATGAAACTTAAAACTCTCAGATCTTTTCTGTTGCACCCAGCAGGGGGCTTCTGTGACTCAGTGGTGACATCTTTATTTGTTCAGATGCAACAGTGGAATGTTTTATCAGAACTGGTTGAATACACTGAAAAGGTGAAAGGGAAAGTGCTACAAACCTGGGCCAATTCCAAGTAAGAGAGAACTTCCCCATCAATGCCCACACCACTCATGGCGGCCTTGGTCAGCTCCTGAACGGCGTGCTGTTCTGGGGAGAAGAGGGAGCAGGAGAATGTTAGTGCCTGGAGGCTGCCATCTGGGGTTACCTCAGAGGGGAGGAGGTACGGGGACACAGTTCCATGTGCACTGAAGCAAGGGCCCTCTCTGATGTGTGGCCTTTCAGTATGGCAAGTCATGGCTCGAGTCAGCGCACTGCAGACTCTGGGGACACTTGTTAGCCTTTCTGAAATAGCCAGAGTCCTCCAGACCACCTCTGTCCAGTATGGTAACTACTGGCCTCCAGGGACTATTTAAACTTAATTAAAATTAAACAAAATAAAAAATTCAGGTCCTCAGCCCTACACTAGCCACATTTAAGTGCTCAGTGGTCACGTGTACTGGCGAACGCTGACACAGGAAGTCTCCATCATTGCAAGTTCTGTTTGAGAGTGCTGCTCTGGGCAGGCTAGGACCTGCCTAGAATCCTCTAGACTCTTGTATCTTCCTGTTTGATGGTTTCCTCACTCATATCACTCCAATTCTCAACACTCTCTGACCGTGGAGAGGCTAACAGTAATGAGTCCAGATGGGGAATTAAAACTGCTAGTGTGTATGTGTGTCTCAGCAGCAGCAGACGAGGGACATATTGTTCAACCTCTTAGATTCTTAAGAGTGGGGCGATCTTCAGCCACAAGTCACACAGATCTAGATGGGACTGTCATTTCTGCTCGGAAGCTGTGTTCTAGGATTCTATGCCGAATTCAGGCTCTGGTTCTGCAACTGAGCTGCCTTTTGTCTCTGTTAGGCTGTTGCCTGCCTCTGGCCTTGACATGAGTGGGTACAGTCTTAGCCCAGCATTTCCAGCTCCTTGATGCTTTTTTTCATCTCTAGCATCACATTTAATTTTTTAGTATACTGTCCAAACTCTGTTTACTTTCTGCTCTGGTTTTATGTGCTTATTTGTTAGTCTATATGTCTCTTACCTAGTCAACATGGTCTCAAGTTTGGGATGGTTTCTTTGACACAACCTTCCTCAGCTGGATTGACAGACAAAGAACTATTTGTAACTAAATCTTCCAGAGGAGTCACTGGGTTTTAAATTTTCGGTAACTCCAAAGTGTTAAATGATAGTTTGGCTTGCAAGGCATTTTCACCCCAGAAACTGATTTTTAAACACTCTGTTCCAAACACTCTATACTTACACTAAACAGCAAATACTATAGAAATGATTAAAGGAATCATCTTAGAAAGATGTATATTAAATAATCATAACCATTAATAATAACATTTACTAAGAAAAATAAACATACATAGAAGTCTGTAATTAACACCAGAATGTTTCTTTGGGTCAGTTTCTTTCCTGGAGGGCAGTCCCATGGTTTCACTACCACCCTTAATATTTAAGCAAAAATGGCCCTCCTTCAAGACTGATCACAAACCCTGTTCAACAGATTTGGCTCCAAATTACTTTTGACTATGTAAAACAGTTCACTTTATCCTCAAAGGACAATACTTATAAAAACTGGATAGTCAAATGGCTTGAGATTCTTACTTATTCAAAAAAGAATTGCCTTCCGTAGCCTCCTAGAGTTAGTATTGAAAAAGCAGCAATACTCATTTGAATCTATGACTTCAGGTTTATTGGTTAAAAACAGGTTAAAGAATGAATAGCAGGAACTCCCCTAGCTGTCCAGTGGTTAGTGCTCCATGCTTCCAGTTCAGGGGTTGCGTGTTAGATCCCTGGTCAGGGAACTAAGATCCCACTTGGCCGTGCAGTGTGGCAAAAAAAAAAAAAAAGAATAGCAATACTATTTCTTGTTATCCAGCTGGTGAAGAAGGAAGATGAGGAGAAAACTTTGATCTCCAGTTGGTTGAGCATGGTAGAAACTTGGAGTGCAGAGAAATAAATCTTTTTTTTTTTCTAAAGATACTGTCAGGAAGTCAAGGGCATGGGTGGCTGGTTGGTTTGTTCATTCCTTCATTTTCATTTAATGCTTCAACAGACTTTTACTGAGAACCTCCTGTGCTCAGGCATTTCTCTGTGTACAGAGGATATGCCAGTGAACAAAACAGGCACTATCCTGCTTTCCTGGTTAACATGAGTCAACTAAATGTAGCACCCTTACCGCTAATCAACAACTCTGGTAAATGAAACAGAAGGTTTAAATTCAAGAAAAGGGTATTTGAAAGCATATATCTTATTTAGATCTGCTTTGGCTTACCAACTGAGCAAATCTAGAAATGATACATAAGGTTCTGTGAAGTTAAATCAAGTCTCCCTTTTTTCTCTTTTTCCCAAAATGATCTTGACAATGTCAGAACATTTTCTAAAATAGCTTTAAGAAAACCACTTACATAATGCTTACTAGGTGCCAGACACTGTTCTCAGGACTCTCTCTCTTTATATATATATATATATATATATATATATATCTTAACTCATTTAATCTTCATAACAACTCTATGGTAGAATATCATTATCCTCATTTTAAAGAGAGAGAAAGCTGAGATACAGAGTAATTAAATCAAGTATGAAGTCATCCAGCCAGTAAATAGTGGAGCCAAGACCTGAACCCAAGTGATCTGGATCTGTAGCCTATGTTCTTAACTACTGCCTTCTATATGTATCAGCAGGACCTATACAAAGTAGGTGCCTAAGAAACAGTTGCTGAATTGAACTGGGGCTGTTTGATACATTTGATCAGTTCATATCACCCTGTACAAGACAGTCCTATGTTGGGTGATAAAAATTTAATTTGTATTCCCTGGAAGTATTATTTTTTGCTTAAATGTCATTTTGATAAATATGACAGTCAGATACCACATGGCCCTGAGTCATCAGCCTTACCTGCAAGTGCAACCAAGTGTGGCAGGCAAAATCTGTTTGCCAAGGCAATTAGTTCCAGTGGGTCCAGGTCCAAGTTAGGTGACAACTGCTTAGTATAGAGATAATCCAGTACTGCCTGCATTGACATCTTGTTTATGTTTGGGAGATATACCTGAAATGTTATTTGAAAAGGTAAGTTCTGCTGAAGAAAACAGTGGGAACATTTTCAGGCTACACTGCTTGTAAATATCCCCGCCGTGTGATTCATTATTAGCAAGTCTGGGACACCTGCTCTGAGGCTGTGCGGAGAAGTCACTCACTATTTACAGCTGTAAACATAACAGTTTGATTTGTGGATGACAAAAGAGTGGGGCTGCCTGACAAAGCCTGATTTGGAATTTTTAAATAGCTATTTGGGCTTATAAATCAGACAAATGGGCTGTAAATGTATGATGACATTATAGGTCCTCCTTGCCAAGTACCTTATAATACTCTATTGTGGGGAAAGAAATCTCCTAGCAACGTGACAGGTATTGGGGAGAGCTGCAGTCCGCACTGTTGCTGAGACACAATAGAGCCCAGCTCTCTAAGATGTCAAAATAAGACGATGAGCAACCATCCTAGCTGCCACAGTGACCGGCGTGATCCCAACGTTCTATCAGTAAACACTAGCACGAAATCAACTATACCTCAATAAAAAATTTAAAAAGTATGTGTTAGCAGGACAGACACACTTTATTTTTCCTGTGGCACAACCACAGAGATTTGGAACCACTGGAAGGTTATCAGGTATCAGTAGACGCAGAGAATCTAGAGAGAGCTTGGCTTAGGACATCTTGGGGAATGGCTAGGTATGAGAATTGTTCCCTGGAGGATCCTGCTAATCTTCCTCCTGAGCACCTGTAGTTATTGCACATATTCATCCAAGCTAGAGTCTGCTGAGGAGCCAGGGACTGCCTGGGAAGTAGAGTTCTGAATGGCTGGGCCTGGATCAACAGGGATATACACGTTATAGCAGCTGTTCTTCATCTGAGGTTTCTAACTCCACGAGACGTGCCCTGGCATCATAGAGAATGGTGCCACGAGTACTTGCTATTGGAATGATGATAAGAATTAACCTAATAGAAGGCCTCCTATGCACAAGGTACTGTGCTAATAAGCTTTCCACATGCATTATATTTTGATCCTTATATCCTCCCTAGGAAGGACAGACTTGTTTTTGCCATTTTACAGATAAGTGAATGGAGGTTCAGGGAGGTTAAGTCTGGTGTCCAGGGTTGCAGAGCTAGGAAGCTGGGACTGATATTTGAACCCAGGAAATAAGATTCTAAAGTCATGTTTGGAACTGCTGTGCAGGGCTGGAAACCCTTCATGGTAAGGAAGAAAGCTATAATACAGCACTGTATCTCACTAACAGTTTTCAAGAATTAGATTTCTGAGTTCAAAAGGATAAAAAGTTATAGACTTAATTCTGGCATGTATAGCATACAAAAATTATATTTATGATTACATTTATGTATGACATGATTATATCTGTATGTTATATATGATTACATCTATATTATATATTTTAATCTCTCTATATTTGTATGTATAAGTGTGTGCATATATATATATATATGTATGTATGTGTATGTATAAGTCTGTCTGTGTGTGTATATATATATTTGTTTATAAATTGTCTCCACAATCTACAAGGGGCTTGTGGCCACTTCAGTCTGCTAATGGTGTGGTTATAATTGTTTAGCTATAGCAACCATCTATATAATTTTCCTGCATAGCCACCAACCATCTCAGAGAGGGAATATCCTCTCGGACAGAGCTTTCCCTAGGTGTATGAGAGAGAGAGCCCAGAAAAATTCCTAGAAATATTATGAAAATTACTCTTCCTCTCTCAGACACAGTGAGAACAATTGTGATTCTATAATAAGCTGCGTGGATTGCTACCCATCAATGACTTGACAAGTATGATAGTTTCAAATTTTTAGCATAACTTCTACAATAATAAATAAAACCTGGCAAGTAGAAACTATATCTGATATCATTTTAAAATACAGAAGCCATTGTATTGTAATTAATTGCTATTCCAGTAAATCTAACACAGTTATATTTGTATGGATAAACATTTATGTATACATGCATTTATCTTACATAGACATGAACTTTTAGCATATGGAAAACATGGCAAATTACATATGGCAAAATTTGATTTCTCTAGAATGGTGTTTAGATTAGCACAATTTTTAAATAATTGGAAGTTAATTAAATTGTGAAACTTTAAAATTGGGGCCATTGTGATAATAAAAAAACATACATTTTATGAAGTGCTAAGTGCTCTAAAGTGTTAGTGATTATAAATAAAGTCCCAGGGCTTCCTGTGAATACCTGTACTCTCAGGGATGGGGATGTTTCTGAAAATATTAGCTTGAAAGACAGGGTAAGGGGCTGGGGAAGGCCCAGAGATGTGTTGCTAAAATGCTGTGTGACCTTTAACAAATTATTCACCATCTCTGAACCTTAGTTTCCTCATCTGTGACAGGGGAGAGATTTGGAATAGATGACATCTAAAGCTTTTTCTTCACTAAGATTATGGACTCTGAAGATACTCAGATGACTTAAGCAATTTTTTCTAAGATTGTGTTCTCAGTAATGGCAAAATGGACATCCTAAATAAAAAGAAATTATTTTTAGCATCAGGAGATGATAGATTCCAGGAAGCAGCCCTGCCCCAACACTCCCAATGTCTTCAGAGCATTCTGACATTTGTAAGCATCTATGACCTACTGTTTCCTTCATGTTTAATATAACACTAACACTTTTATTTATAAAAGCAATGGCTCTTTTTGGAAATAATGTTAGGGATCCTCGGAAGTAACCAACAAATGAAAATAAACAACATTTTAGAACATGCACTTTTTTTTTCCCTCGCTGTTGATTTTTTTCCCCTGAGATTTCAACATTACTAATAAACTGAGTAGCAACAGAGAGACCATTTTTATAGAACTTCAAAAAATAATATAAATAAAACAAATGGAATTAAAACTGTTGTGCCCTACCTGCTGAATGTAGCTTTAAAAAAAATAAGAATACAATGCTACTGTAAACAATGACCCATATTCCAGTTTAGCTGGTTTAAAATTTTAATGGCAAAGATCAGCTCAGACTATTAGGCTTATAATTAGAGATGGTCTCATAGAGAATGAGAAAGTATTCTAGATCCAGAGCATTGCTTACCACAACATGGGCATGCATTTTTAATGAACCACTTGCTGAGTGCCTCTGGGGAGAGAATTATGCTTACTGTTACATTAAAAGTAATGAGAAAAATAGAAGTAAAATACAGTGTCTTAAATATTAAATGACAAAAAAAAGTTAAAAGAACATCAGTGAGCATATTTTATTCCTTTCTGGATATGCATGTGAATTCTATTAATGCAAAAAAAAAAAAAAAGGTTGAATTTTGTGGGGGACATCAGATTTTCACAAAACAATAAAGGATAAAAAGATGGCCTAGAAAGCACAGGCCCATGCATATACAGGCCTGAATTAACCATAGAACATTTACTGAGACTTCACCCAAGTACCTCTTCTTACCTCCATAACCATCTCTACCACACTCTGCTAGTTTAGGAAGGGACTAGGTGGCTTGTTTGTTACCTGGGGACTTCCAGGGGACAAAGACCTTGAACTCCTCGTGGAAACAATTTAACAAGAATCCTCCAGGAAAATAGTCATTGACATCGCTTGAGCCTTTGTATGTTTTAGGCACCTAATTTGATGCTTTACACACATACTTTCATGACTGACCTGCCCTTTGGAGATGGTTCTCTTGTGGTCCCCATTTTAGAGATGAGGACGCAGGTCTAAAGAGGGTCGGTCTCTTGCCCAAGCTCAAGCTGAGACTAGAGTTCATAACTATATAACAGAACACTTCCGTGTACCCTGGACATGAGGAGGGGCAGGAAAGACTGGACATATCCGCAGCTCATGCCATTCTTCATATATCAGGTGTCTTGGTATAGACTTCTGGTAGCTTGGTTCTATGGCCTTTGTGTTTTGAGCTGGGTTGAAACTACACATCTGTATCAGGCTCAGCTGTAGTTCTAAGTGGTGAGCAACCTAGTCCTTGAGGTGGGGAGGGGGGTGGGCAGGGTGATGCTAAACAGACGCCACCCCAGAGAGAGGCTGTGACACGAACAGACCCGTGTGCATTCACATAGGCCGCCAAGTTTCTGTTTTGGTCATCTCTCCTGCACATTTTAATCTGGAGACAATTACAATCCATTCTGAGAAGGGATAAAGGGGATTAGCATCAGTGAGGTCAGCTCTGACAGTGTCTCTTTATGCCTGGGCCCTGGACCTCGATCAACTGCTCTCTGCCAGGTGACAAGCAGGTATCCTTGGGCACATACTTCGGCAAGCTGGAAAAAGAGGGGAAGCGAGTCTTGGGGCTCTTTTATCTTGAGAGATTACTGAAGGTGGTGCTGTGCCAGTTGGATGAGGTTTTAATTGGCGGCGTCCCCCAATTTTCTTGACAAAGAGGGCAAGAATATCATCAATGCCGCCAGCACCCACATAAGGCTGATGTTATTTTGCATTTAGTGCTTATGAGGTGCTTCATAGGTACTGACACTCACACCTCGCAACCATATTATGGGTTATGATCACATTTTCCAGATAGGGAGGCTGGAGCTCAGAAAGGTGATCACTGGCCCAAGGCCAAACAGCTTGTATGCAGAGGATCAGGGATCTGAGCCCCACAGTCCGTTCACTGGGTAGCCTCTGCCAGTTGCTGTGGTCTTGGTAATGATGCTCCCAGACACCTTTGATGGTAGAGTAAAGACTTCATTTAGCTGCAGGTAAGGACCTCCTGGTTTACGAAGGCTGGCAAACATCAGAAGAGGTCATCAGGATAATTCTAACATCTTTTCCCCAGACAGCAGACAGTCTTCGGCTGGAGGCTGGTTTAGGAGCAGCTGCAGTCTGTTCTGAAAGCAGGAGGGTGGCCTACTGACAGCCAGCCATCCTGGCTTGTGATTACAGGATTCTGTTTCCCTACTTGGGGATGCAAATGCAGGCTCCTGGGTCACAAAGGGGAGTGCTCAGATTTCTGGTGTGAGGGCTCCCCTTTGAAGTTAGTTACTGTTTTCTGTGTTTCTGTTAAAAGTTTGAAGAGATGTTGAGATAAGCAAAAATAAGCCCATTAGGACAATAAGCTTGATGCGGTGTCCCCAAATATATTTTTAAAAGATGGATAAGAAATATTTGCCAAACTCAACAAAAAATGTCTACCTTTAGACACAAGTTAGAAATGCTTGAAGGGAATTTTTCTTTCTTTTCCAACAGCTTGTGAAGAGGTGGAGATACAAGGTCTCCAAGATGCTGCTTGCTCTGCTCTAATAATATCCCTTTTTTGGAGATAGGGCCAGAATTTGACAAGTGACCCAGTGGCTTCTACTAGATGTAACAAGTACTCTGAGAGACCCTTTGCTCCATCTCTGTTTCCCTAGAGGTGACAAACCCTAGAGTTGAGGTCCATTAGGGCAGAGAGCCTCAGGGACTTTTACAGATCAAGGGGACCTTGAGCATGACCCAGTACATCTCTCACCTTTAGGATAAGGAGATTGAGGCACAGGAAGGTGGCTTTTTAAGATCCCTCATCTGTTGTTGGCAGAGTCAAGCCCAGGTTTAAGTGACTGAAGATACTTCTCACTGTCTCCAACTTCTATAAGACAGCGTGCCCCTTCTTTGAGGGGATTTTGATAGTACCTTGCCTGGTGACATTTGTTAAAAAATATATCTGTACATGTTTTCAGGGATGAGGAACCCTGTGAGGATAAAAGGATATGGGGGGACTTGGGGGTTCACACATAGCAAGTGAACAACAAGCTTCTCATAATTGCAGAATTATGGAAAGAGGGTGACCTGACACTCCAGTATTGCCTAAAAAAGTCTTCCAAGTTAGCAGTTAAAGGATCAAAGTCCTCTGGCAACACTTTCTAATACAAATACACATACATATTCATTGAGATGCTGCTTGGGCTTTTCGGAAGGCACCTACCTCACTGTTGGCGCTTTCGACAAATGACCCCCCGAACATAGCGGCCATCCACTTGCAGCTACAGATCAGCAGCGGTTTGTGGGCACTGATGGCTCCATCGTCCAACTTAAACGTCACATCTGCCCAAGGATGGAGGAAGCACAAGCCTGTGAGCCAGCCTTGCCAGGGGTTCCATCCACATCCATCCGCCCAGTCTCTCATCTCTCTTCCATACCCTTAACCACTGATGTGGTGTCCACCTCCACCTTGGGCACCAATTCTCTCCATGTCCTCCAAGGATATAAGGAGTAAGCATTTAAAATTATACATAAAGTCACAACACAAATACTGTGAACCATAAAGTAACATAAAGGAGAGGAATAGTCTTTCCTTATTTAGAAAAGTTGCAACATGGAGAACAGTAGAAAGAAGAATGAAACAGTAACTGGTTTATCACATGCTTAATTTTGTCATGTTTGCCTTAGCTATATAAAACGTGTGTAGACATTTTTTAACAGCGTACTTCAAGAAAAGTTATGACCAACCTAGACAGCATATTAAAAAGCAGAGATATTACTTGCCAACAAAGGTCCGTCTAGGCAAAGCTATGGTTTTTCCAGTAGTCACGTATGGACGTGAGAGTTGGACCATAAAGAAAGCTGAGCGCCAAAGAATTGATGCTTTTGAACTGTGGTGTTGGAGAAGACTTTTGGGAGTCCCTTGGAGAGCAAGGAGATCCAACCAGTCCATCCTAAAGGAAATCAGTCCTGAATATTCACTGGAAGGACTGATGCTGAAGCTGAAACTCCAAAACTTTGGCCACCTGATGTGAAGAACTGACTCACTAGAAAAGACCCTGATGCTGGCAAAGATTGAAGGTGGGAGAAGAAGGGGATGACAGAGGATGAGATGGTTGGATGGTATCAATGAGTCAATGGACATGGGTTTGAGTAAACTCTGGGAGTTGGTGATGGACAGGGAGGCCTGGCGTGCTGTGGTTCATGGGGTCACAAAGAGTTGGACACGACTGAGTGAACTGAATGCACTCCTAACTACTTTGCCAAGAATTTTCTAACAATAAGATTCTCCTAGATGGTTAACCATACCATTACAACTCTTAAGAAAATCAGCAATAATTCCTTAATATCATCCATTATCTAGTTCATGTCCAATTTTTTCTAATTACCCCCAACTGTATTTTATAGGCTTTTTTTTTTTAATATAAAGAATCCAGTTTAGGCTCCCACTCTGTGTTTGGTTACTATTCCTCTCTAGTAAGGAAAAGCAGATTTCATCAATTTCACTTAAGGTCCATTGTTTCATTTACTGCAGGTAAATCTTTGTAACAGTTCTTTTCATTAACTTTCAAGACTCTCTACCATGATCGTCAATGTTTGGAGTAAATATTACTCAAAGTTTTAAAATTAATTAACAGATTCAGTGACCAGCTATTAAATGCATACTTCTATGACAGGAATTATGAAAGATGAAGACAAAAACAGAAATATCTATATAATAATGGAAGTCAAGAAGTCAAATTTTTACAATGAAATATACACAGAGAGGACAATTACAGAACAAAATTAGCACAAGTCTATGAGATAGGATAAGCATGGGCCAGTCACCCATCTTAGATATAGGTTATCAGGATGCTTAAGCAATTATGTAAGGGTGCTGTGGGCAACCCTTGGTGCAGTTATCAAAGACAACGAAGGGACAAAAAGCATCCAGACAAGCAGGGCACAGGATGGTGAGAACCCAAAGGAGAAGGGAGAG
The DNA here is from genome assembly GCF_014754425.2 of Oryx dammah. Lineage (NCBI taxonomy): Eukaryota > Metazoa > Chordata > Mammalia > Artiodactyla > Bovidae > Oryx > Oryx dammah. Next base: position 42,966,141 of record NW_024070190.1, on the reverse strand, counting down.
AAACTGATGAGGCTTTCCAGATGGGACCCTTTCCAGGGGGTCACCAAAATGGCCTCAAGGATTTCAGCGACTCTGGGACCAAAGGCTGCTGTTTTTTTGTCATTGGTGCATGCTAATTGGTGAGTAGAAATGGGGAAGGGATCCTGAAGGGCAATTATGAGTACTGAGCTGACTGGCTCAGGCTCAGGGGTAGCTTGGACCTACCTTTGAGAAGCACTATGACACCATGGGGCTCTAGGAGGCAGCTTGCATTCAAATCCTGGCTCCACCACTGACTGCTGGTATAAACCATAGGCCAGTTACCTAACTTCCCTGCCCCTCAGTTTCCCCATCTGCAAAATGGAGATCATCATATTTCACCGTTAAGTGTGATAAGAATGAAATAGGTGAATACGTGTAACTTAGGTACATCAGGGGAAAAGTACTTACACGTGTCAGTGATCGTTATCTCCACCTCCTCATGCTTGGCTAATGTTTGATAAAACACAACCAAAGGTACCGATGGCTTTGCCATTGGACTTGCTCACCTGAGAATGTCCCCTTGCTGAGACACTCTTTTATCCGATTGGCTTTCCGGACATGAAACGCTTTCGTGATCTCCTGGTTCATGAAGGCTTCCTTGTTCATGATGTTTTCCACCATCATCCGCAAATCAAACATCTCCAGGACCTCTGCGATCTGAGCCAGGCCCACCAGATCTTTTTCCTTTTCATCCAGTTGCCCTGTATAGAGAAACTGGAGCAGGGTCCTGAAAGGGCCTGGCTGGACAGACGCGTCCATCCTGACCACGGTCATGGGGCCCAGCCGCTTTGAGACCGGGTTGACCTGCGTCTCCTTGTGCATGCCAATGAACCCCTTACTCCAGCCTGACAGGGTCTGCGTCTCTGCCACCAGGTCTTCGGCATCCAGCCCCAGGGTCTCCTGTTGGGACAGGTTCTGGCTCAAGGGGGCCCACTGCTCAGCCTGAGGCGTCCTTGGGGTGCCCTCTTCCCTTTCCTCATCTGGGTCAAGGCTCTGTGCCCACTCCTGGGAATCCCTGCTTTGCTTCTCTCTCTCACAAGCTCCTTCACTCCAGTGGGGGGTTTCTTCACATTCCATTAAAAAAAGATCATAAAACTTGGAAGAGGAGGTAGCGAGGTAAATTCGGTGTGCAAAGATCTGCTCCTGGTCCTGGAGGATGAAGAGGACATCGGCACACAGAGGATTGTCCAGTAAACAGGCAGCTTCGTTCGTCCCCGTGGAGGGACATTCTGGAACTTTGATGACCGGTGGGGGGGCTTTTGGAGGTAGGAACGGTGCCTGAAGTAAAGGCTTCTGGACTTTCTTCAGGTGGGATTTCCAGAACTGCAAGTGCCGTCGCGAAATGAGTGCTGCTCGGATTGCGTTGTCAAACACATCTTTGATGCCAAACTGGTCAAACACACTTGTTTCATAGTAGGGTATACCCAGTTCCTTTGCAACCTCTCGGCCTTTTTCTGGGGGCAGAATATCCCCTCTCTTTATGGGCCTGAAATAGAATATTTTTAACATTAGAATTAGTCTTATTTCAGGAAAAAATTAGTAATCAGGGACTATCTAAGCACCTAATTGAATTATACATTTTAAATCCTATTCAGACTTTTTACTAGACTCTTGAAAAATCTCCTACCAACTTCAAATCTTTCAAATATAGAGGACATATGATGGCAGGGGAAAAAATGCTTTCAGTAGTAACAACAATAACTCAAGCATCAGCCATTTCACTAGCTGTTTGTTCCTGGGTAAGTTACTTAATGTTTTTCTCAGTTTTCCCGTCTGTAAAATGGGAAGAATAATAGTAAGTACTTGCATCTTAAAGGATGACTGAAAGGTTTAAATGAGATAATTAGCGCAGCATAGTACCTGTTCCACAGTGAGTGCTTGATCAGTGTTAGCTGATAACCGTCATTACTGTCACAATCAGCATCATTTTCATCATTTTACCCTTATGCTTACATTTTGCTTTATAACGTAAAAAGGAATCCATGTTCATTTTCTCACTTGGGCCTCCCCTATGGATGCTGTTTTCATTCTGTATCCTGAAGAAACAGGCAGAAAGTTTCTAGGTCCTTTCCACTTGGGAAATGTCTTAAGGTCACATTTTAAAGTCACTGAGAGCACTTTACTAAGCAGTCAGAATCCAGAACTCCCTAGTTCTAGGCTAAATAATCCATGTCCAACAGCTCACCTAAGTCTCCTCTATTAGTTTTGTGAACCTTCTTTCATATCTTACTCTTTCTCCTCTTCAATCAGGCAATCATCTTTTGCCTGGATTAGTACATTAGCCTCTTAACTCATCTTTCTTCAGAATTTTTCCACATTTTAGCTCACAGCATTCACTATTACACAAAAATTTCTTATGTACCACAAGTATGACTTAGCTGCAATTCTTTAAAAAAAATTTCCTCTGGTTCCATAGAGTCCAGGGAATAAAGTCTAAACCCTTTAGACTGGCACACAAAGCCCATTTACAGTCTAATTAATCCCCAAGAAGCCAAGCTTCTGGAATCAGTATCGGCAGGCAGAACAGTGCTGTAATTACAGTATAACCGTGATCAAGACACAGATGACTTCCAAAACGCAGGCAAGATAGGATCTGTCGTTACATTGTTCACCAACACATACTTGATTCTGAAATGCACTCTTAGGGGATGATCTTCCTAAATAAAATATCTGGTGTACAGGACCAAGGGTGATGTGTGTGTAACAGGGACATGTCTTAGGAGAAATAAGGTAATACGGGGTAGAATTTGGATTTGAGGATCTAGATGGAAATGAGGGAAAATTGCACGGAGTTGCAGAGGTGGAAGTGAAGCACAGAAAAGAGGGGTTAACTTCAAGCTTTGCTCCTATGGGCTTTTGGTGGATTACTAATTGATGAATCTCTTTAAGACTTAGCTCAGACACTCCTTCCTGAAACCTCAGAATTGTCTACGGAAAGGACTGTGCCCTGGAGCTCTGTAACTCTCCCTCAGGCCTCCAAACATGCAGGGTGTGAGGCCTGAGTATCCTAACCTTTGACACAGAGAGTTCTGAGGCCTGGGGCTAGTCTCTCACTTGCCGGGAGGCCTCTTTCCCTTTGCGTGGCTTATAATATGCAGTTCCTAGTCCATGTATTTAAGGATAGAAGGAACATGAAATGTTTTCAGGACATTTATCCAAGATGTACCTAGAACATCAGAAATTATCTTGACAAAGTACGTTTGCTTTTGCTGTGAGAGCATAAAAACTTATGTCCATATAAAATTTTATAATAAGCTTATTAAGGTAAAGTACCTACTACCTGGAAGGAAGGCAGTAATATCAACATTTTGCGAAAACCTATGTTTACCAGCAAAAAACAAAGTTAAGAATAAAACACATATACAATTATTTTTAAAAAGAATATTGAAGGAATATATGTTTTAAAAAAACCCTTATTCCTCCCAAGATTGGTATCCACATTTTATATAGATGGAAACAAATCCTCCTTCAAGCTGTAATTTAAATGTGTGACACTCTAAAAATAACACCATCAGAGAGCCTTTAAAAAGCAGTATTGCTGTTTTTAACCATAGGTCTATATAATCTTTAAAAACCGGACATGGCCACCTCAGGAATGAAATACTCTAACAAGTTGGATGGAGGAAAACGAGAAGGTTAAAAATACTTGGATATGAGTATTTGCATGAATTTGATGTTTCTGGGGCCAAGAATCATAGATGATGGCTCTGAATTTCACTTTAGTTCAGTTCAGTTCAGTCGCTCAGTCGTGTCCGATTCTTTGCGACCCCATGGACTGCAGCACGCCAGGCTTCCCTCTCTATTACCAGCTCCTGGAGCTTACTCAAACTCATGTCCATTGAGTCGGTGATGCCATCCAACCATCTCATCCTCTGTCTTCCCCTTCTCCTCCCACCTTTAATCTTTCTCAGTATCAGGGTCTTTTCAAATAAGTCAGCTCTTCGCATCAGGTGGCCAGAGTATTGGAGTTTCAGCTTCAGCATCAGTCCTTCCAGTGTATATTCAGGGCTGATCTCCTTTAGGATGGACTGGCTGGATCTCCTTGCAGTCCAAGGGACTCTCAAGAGTCTTCTCCAACACCACAGTTCAAAGGCATCAATTCTTTGGTGTGCAGCTTTCTATACAGTCCAACTCTCACATCCATACATGACTATCCAGATATGAATTTCACCTACCTTTATTATAAATCTTAATTTCTAGAAGACATTATTATGAGTAACTAACATTTTGTTTAACACTTTACCAAGTTCAAAGTGCTTATTTATTTTTTTGGCTGTACTTGGCAACATGTAGGATCTTAGTTCCCCAACCAGGAATCAAACGAGCCCCTCTTGCATTGGGAGCTGAGTCCTAACCACTGGACTACCAGGGAAGGCCCCAAAGCACATTTATACACCATATCATAATTAGAGAACTCACTTTAAGCTCTGGCCAACCATTTTACAATAATGGGTTCCTGACTAAGAGGTGATGGTGAAATGAACATTGGGGTACATGTGTCTTTTAGAATTGTGGTTTTCCCAGGGTATATGCCCAAGCAGGATTTCTGGGTCAGATGATTTATTCCTACTTTTTAAAGGAATCTCTATACTGTTTTCCGTAATGGCTTTGTCAGTTTACATTCCCACCAACAGTGCAGGTGGGTTCCCTTTTCTTCACATCCTCTCCAGCATTTATTGTGTATAGATTTTTGTTTTTGGATGACCATGCTGACTGGTGTGAGGTGATACCTCACTGTAGTTTGGATTTGCATTTCTCTAATAATGAGCCACGTGGAGCATCTTCTCATGTGTTTATTGGCCACTTGTATGTCTTCCTTCATCTGTATGCAGGTCAGGGAGCAGCAGTTAGAGCTGGACAGGGAACAACAGACTGGTCCAAATAGGAAAAGGAGTCCGTCAGGGCTGTGTATTGTCACCCTGCTTATTTAACTTATATGCAGAATACATCACGAGAAACGCTGGACTGGAAGAAACACAAGCTGGAATCAAGATTGCCGGGAGAAATATCAATAACCTCAGATATGCAGATGACACCACCCTTATGGCAGAAAGCAAAGAAGAACTAAAGAGCCTCTTGATGAAAATGAAAGAGGAGAGTGAAAAAGTTGGCTTAAAGCTCAACATTCAGAAAACGAAGATCATGGCATCTGGTCCCATCACTTCATGGGAAATAGGTGGGGAAACAGTGGCAACAGTGGCTGACTTTATTTTTGGGGGGCTCCAAAATCACTGCAGATGGTGATTGCAGCCATGAAATTAAAAGACGCTTACTCCTTGGAAGAAAAGTTATGACCAACTTAGACAGTATATTCAAAAGAAGAGATATTACTTTGCCAACAAAGGTCTGTTTAGTCAAAGCTATGGTTTTTCCAGTAGTCATGTATGGTTGTGAGAGTTGGACTATAAAGAAAGCTGAGTGATGAAGAACTGATGCTTTTGAAGTGTGGTGTTGGAGAAGACTCTTGAGAGTCCCTTGGAGAGCAAGGAGATCCAACCAGTCCATCCTAAAAGAAATCAGTCCTGAATATTCATTGGAAGGACTGATGCTGAAGCTGAAACTGTAATAGTTTGGCCATGTGATGCAAAAAGCTAATTCATTTGAAAAGACTCTGATGTTGGGAAAGATTGAAGGTGGGAGGAGAAGGGGACGACAGGGGATGAGATGGTTGGATGGCATCACTGAGTCAGTGGCATGAGTTTGGGTAAACTCCGGGAGTTGGGAGTTTAGACAGGGAGGCCTGGCATGCTACAGTTCATGGGGTTGCAAAGAGTTTGACACGACTGAGAGACTGAAGTGAAGTGATGTGTTCTTTGGAGAAATGTCTGTTTATGTCTTTTGCCCATTTTTTGACTGGGTTATTTGTTTTGCTGATATTGAGCTATATGAACTGCTAATAGATTTTGGAGATTAACCCTTTGTCAGTTGCTTCATTTACAGCCAGGACATGAAAACAACCTAGATGTCTATCTCCACATGAATGGATAAAGAAGTTGGTGTATATTTATACAATGGAATATTACTCAGCCATAAAAGGAACATATCTGAGTCAGTTGTAGTGAGGTAGATAACCCTAGAGCCTCTTATACATAGTGAATTAAGTCAGAAAGAGAAAAATAATTATTGTATATTAATGCATACATATATGGAACCTATAAAAATAGTACTGATGAACCTAGTAGAGAACAGACTTTTGGACACAGCCGGAGAAGGTGAAGGCAGGATGAACTGAGAAGTAGCATTAACATATATACACTATCATGTGTAAAATAGATAATGGGAAGTTGCTAAATAACACAGGAAACCCAGCCTGGCACTCTGTGATGACCCAGGGGGTGGGACGTGGGAAGGGGAGGGAGGATCAGGAAGGAAGGAGTACACACACACATACACACACATACACACACACGATTCATTTGCGTTGTTGTATGGCAGAAACCAACACAAAACTGTCAAGCAATTTTCCAGCAATTAAAAAATATGTACAATTTTTTAAAAAAGAGGTAATAGTGAACATGAGAGGGATCAGAACATATCTCTTCCTCATGATTAACAAGCTAACTTAAAGCATTCAGACTGATTGATGGGATCTTGGAGCCACTAAAGAACAGAACCCAAGGCTACAAAGACATCTGCTACCTCTAAATTTTAATTTAACTGGCACACTGAGTCCCCTGGCTTACCTTGCTAAAGGGCGTCTGGCTCTATTAACAGCTTCAAGATCAGCATAGCGGAGATCTAGCTGGCAGCCAACTAGAACAACAGGTGTGCGAGGGCAAAAGTGCTTGATCTCTTGATACCACATGGTTTTCACATGATTTAGGGAATTGGGATTAGCGATCGAAAAGCAGAGGACCACAACATCGGACCTACAAGGAAATCACAAAAGAAGCTGTATTGCTTTTTCACTTTTATTTTCTCTTTTATTATTAGGATTCCTCCCCTTCCCCATCCATCGAATGCCATATCATTTCACAATTTTAAAAAAAATACCAGATATTAAAATACATCTTGGAGTCATGCAAACAGCCCATTAAGCCCCCACATTCCAGCACCCACCCAGCCTGAGTTCATGTCCATGTTGCACTGTAGGAGGCCTAGGCATTGAAAAGTTCTGGATGAAGTTATTTCACAGGATAGATGGTTACCCAAACTGGACTCAGTCCTGGAACCACCACATCATCACATGCTGAACTATTTCTGTTCATCACAAGAAATAGTTTCAAGATAAAAGAAAATAATAAAAACTACCATTTACCAGTGTAAACAGAAAGGTGATGATGACTCAATGAGATAAAGCAAACAGTTTAAACATTGCAGAAAATGTAACAGGTATTTGCTGTACAGGGTCGGCAAATACACAGAAGGATTTCTGCCCTTCTTCACCCTTAAGCACAAATGTAGAGAGCACAACCACTTAATCTGTTTCTGAAAAGAAAAAGTCCTGAATTTGCAGGAATTTCCACTTTTTGCTAGGTATAAGGTAAGACGGTAGTATTTAACAAAACACTAGCCAGAGTTAGATGGATGGCTAATAAGATGAGAAAATGTTGGAAGCAGCTTTATCAAATGTTATATATGACATATAGCAGGTATACGGAAAAAGGAAAATTGTTTTGTAGTCAGTTGTGACATAAGAATCTTCCATGTTTTATATAATAACTTACCATTCTAGAAGCCAAAGAACTGTTTTACAAAACAGTTGTTCAATTATGGTGTTTGATAGATAACTGCTAGAAGGCATCTTTAATAAAATTATACACCATCTTTCTAGGTTAAAATATGCAGAATGATGACATTGAAAACATGGAGGCAGAAAAATATAAAGAATAGAAAAAGTTATACCCAAGGATTCAAGACTGTTTTGCAGTTATATTCAGAAATAAACTTACAACTTTATTAGATGTTAATTTATTGCCTTTATTATTTATGTAATGAGAAGAATGAAGTTGATGAATCAAAACGCCTTCTTTTTAAATCATTAATGAGCTTTTCTTCCTACATATCAATGAAGACAAATATATATATCCAGGCAACCATAAAATTTCTAAAAATAATCATTTGCAATGCAGCAAACTGCAGGGTGCTTACATTAAATGTAATTCACAAGTTGAGTCTTTAAATTTATATCCAAGAAAAACTGCACCAGACCCCAACAAATAGAAAAATCCTGACATTAAAATATTTACAAATTATAAAGGAGGACGTAGGACTCAGAGCTGATGAAGTGTATTAATCTGCATGTTTAAAATGTCCTTGAAATAAAGATCTTATCAAAGATTCCTGGCACTGGAAAATATAATGTGTGTAAAAATATGCATAACTATATAAATGAAAGGGAAGCATGTCTTGTCTTTGGGATTCTGATTTAGTTAGTATAATATTCTGTGCACAGTCTTATTTCTAATCAGCATAAATAATGGTATCTAGTAAAGTCAAGAATAATTTGAATTTTACATTTTTTTAAGAGCAGAATCTTCTATTATTCATAATACTATTTCTATAGGATATCTGATACAGCTCTGCTATAAGCTTCATCCTAATCATAAAATGAAGCCACCAAGAATTCCAGCACAGTGAGAGTAATATGGCAATATCTGAGGTTCAAAATCATAGAGAAAGAATTGATAGAACTATATCCAGCACGTAAATGTGGAATAGTACATATATATGTAATAAAATTGTTCTAATTCGTACCTTCTATTTCCATATTAAGGCATACCGCTATAAAGGAAATCATTCTCAGAGCTTAATTTATATGACAGACATGTAGCAGAATGTCAATTCTGTTATTTAATTTTATGATACAGCATGTGAGGTTTTGAAATCAGAGCTAGCTCGGTTGCCAAGGTTACCGTGCTAACACTCATGCCATTGAACATATACTAGTTGCTATCCAGATGACCTGTAAACAAGTACAGACAGGACCCTGGGGGTTGGAAAAAATGGAATCTCCCGATGATAACAGCACAATGCCATTGCACAATACAGGTCCGGAGGGCCCAATTTCTAACTATGTCACATCAATATCTCAGTGCATGAAATGCTGTTGGAAAGCTGGAAAAATAATTCAACGCTCTGTAAATATTTTGCTTCAAAAGGATGATGGTTAAAGAGAAGAGGTTGTACTGAGAGCAACACTACCTCGGAAGCGAAAATAACTTATTGAGTCAAAATTCTATTTGCATCCTTGAAATGAAGTTATCCTTCTTCTAAAAATTTTTTTAAAATGAACGTTTAGATGCTATGAGAATCTGTCCCCATGATTTTACATTGGAAGCAGACAAAAAATTAAATCATATTTGATCTACCAACCTGCTTAAATGTCTTTAACACTTCTTGATTTAAATACCAATTCAAGTTAAGAAACATGACATACAGATTATACAGAATCTTAGTGTTAAGACCTGCTGTATAAATGCAGTGTCCTAAAACTGATTTTAAGCAAAAGCCTGAGGATCAATGGATGTAGGGACAGGGCTGTAGAAAGGCTGCACTGATACATTCCTCCTCCCCCAGCATTCTTTTCTAATTCCTAAATTTCAACACATCAGTATCCTCTATGATATAAACACCTATGCAACCAAGTAACTATTCTGGGAATGCCATTTATTCCCTCTAGATTTTGAGCCATTTTTCTATCTGGTTGAAGAAGGCACAAAACCTGCAGCTAAGAATATCTCCAGCTTTAGGCAGAATTCCAAGGAGCTAGAGATATTAAATAACTTTTAATCAAAACATTCATTCCTGGGTAGAGACTATTCAATGTCTGACATGAGTTTGTGTTTAAAAATGCCATTCCTGTGAGAGATAAAAAGGCAAGTTCTAGCATTTCTGCTTCTGTGGCTCTGTTACATTTTTTTTAACTTTGAAGAGTTGCGTTTAAAATAACTGAGTTGAATTTAAAAAAATAATTGGGAGGGGGAGGTGTGATGAGGACATTCATACTTATTAGGCAGCAGAGTTGGCCGAGAAATGACCTCAGGGTTCCTATTCTGATAGGATTTATTTTTTTTTTTTTTTAATTTATTTATTTATTTTTAATTTTTACTTTACAATTCTGTATTGGTTTTGGCATAGATTGACATGAATCCACCACAGGTGTACATGCGTTCCCAAACATGAACCCCCCTCCCACCCCCCTCCCCACAACATCTCTCTGGGTCATCCCCGCGCGTCAGCCCCAAGCGTGTCATATCCTGCATCAGACATAGACTGGTATTTCGATTCTTACATGTTAATTAGATCCCATTTGTTTATTTTTGCTTTTATTTCCAGAATTCTGGGAGGTGGATCATAGAGGATCCTGCTGTGGTTTATGTCCGAGAGTGTTTTGCCTATGTTCTCCTCTAAGAGTTTTATAGTTTCTGGTCTTACATTTAGATCTTTAATCCATTTTGAGTTTATCTTTGTGTGTGGTGTTAGAAAGTGATCTAGCTTCATTCTTTTACAAGTGGTTGACCAGTTTTCCCAGCACCACTTGTTAAAGAGATTGTCTTTACTCCATTGTATATTCTTGCCTCCTTTGTCATCTGATAGGATTTAAATGGAGTCTTACAGCTATTTGGAGTAGAAAGGATAAGAATTGGAGAATGCTGAGGCAAAAAGAACATAGGAGACAAAACTCAAGCTCCAGAACTTGAATACTGAGAAGAGTAGGAAGAGGTTTGGATTTTTTTTTTTGACTGAGCTAAGTGGTCTTATTCTTTCAAAGAAAGACGAGATTACAAAGGATCCAAGTGTTTGGTCTTGGGTGCTTGCCTATGAATGTTTATTTGTTTTGAGAAAACTGTGATTTATTGTTTCTAAGGGGAATATGTTGGTATAAAAGTTTAGGTTATTGACACATCAAATAATGCCTGATGAAGTAAATTCATCAATATGTGTTGAAACAATGGCAGATCTACAGTTTAGTGGAGCTGTGGGAGGTAGGGAGGAGACCACAGAGAGACCTAGTCATCCCCCAAATGCTTGAGCTGATAAAGCTGTCAACTGTAGCAGTTCTTCTTCTATAAGAATAAGTAATAAAAAACAAAAACAAAACAAAACAAAAAAACCACATTATTTTTTTGCTATCTTTCAAGGAGAATACTGGCCAAAGATAGCATGTGAAAGATTGGCAAAGATATTTGGATAACATAAGGAATGTATGCAAAGTTGGGGCCAATCTTTGTTGGAGGATTAAAGAAAAAAAACCTGAAAAAATGCAACTTACCCACATATCTTGGCCCAAGACAGACTTTTAAAAAATGCACTATATTATTATATTCTTTATTGTATATTGCTATGGGCATAGAGTGAAATTTTTTACATGAAGTTTTAAAAAACAGATTGCTATTAAATATAAGGTGGATTTTCCTTTTACGGTAATAATGTGTGTGTGTGTGTGTGTGTGTGTATACACATTTTTTTCTCTTTCAAGCTGGGCTTTAAACACTAAATACCACCCATTCTCATGGCCAGTCTTTATCATCTAGATTCAAATATAGCAGACTTAGTGGAAAAAGATCAGGGAAGCAAACAGAAATATTTTCTATTAGGAATGAATTGTCCATGTTCTCTATCACAAAAGTACTTTCTATCTTCTTAGTTTGTTTTCCTTGCTTTGCCACCACTGTCCAGCTAAAGAGCTGTGGGCCTTGGGTTTTCTTATCTGCTTAAGTGAAAAAAAAATTGCTAAATTATCCAGGCCAGCATGGACAATGTGAAGGACAGTAGATTCCATCTAGTCCTCCAGATAGCTGTGAGCAGGACATCCACAGGCTCCCATCCAACTGGCCTCTTCCCAGTGTGCCAGTTCTGGTTGGGTCTCTTGCTAAGACCCTTACACTTGGTGACCAAGAATAAGCTAACAATTCTGTTTACCTGAATCTTCTTGTAAGTATTTCCTTCTTAACATATACTTTTATACTTTTTCTACGGTAGGATTCCATATCTTTATGTCATTACTGCCTATTATAATTTCTAAGTAGAGACTCCCATATCCTTTATCGGTAGAGATCATGATCACATTTCAATGGGTTTGTTTGTTAACATACACAAGTCTTCTTCTGGCAAAGACTCAAGTAAGATGTCCCTGACCTCCTTCTCCCTCCCCAGTAACCGAGGTAGGCTCTTTACAGAAATGTTTTTAAAACCATTCATGTCAATAATACACCTTTCATGCATATAGTCTGACAGCACTGTGCAAACAGACAGATCAAAACATCACAAAACAGCTGGGAGCATGGTGGAAAAAAGGAATGTGTAACACGTGGCTTTGGAAAGTTTTAGTAGGGGAGCAGCCCGGTGTGTATGAGATGTGGAGGGAGTTGTCAGTGATGGTGAACATAACCACCTGGAGATGAATGGCTGTGTAAACTCATACTCATGGAAAATGGAGAGGCCTGTAGGGGAGCGCCTGGCAGGGGGTCTGGGGAGAGCAGGGCAGAAACATGCAGTGCCCTGGATGTGAGCAGAGAAATCAAATCAATACTTTACCAATAGCAGTGAGGCTTCTTAAGTACAGATGTTATGTGGGGAAAACTGAAAACACCCTGAAATATATTCAGATTTGGGAGTGATTAGCATGTGCAACTATTTCTCCCAAGCCCATAACTGTATGTTTAATAGAAAGCAAATATTTTAAATCAGCCTTCCCCCACCCTCCAAAAATGGGACTAAAGCAATGCACCCTCTTAAGTGTAGGAAGGCCATACCAACATCCCACCAATGCCACCAAATCCTAAGACGGATAACACCCAATCTTAAAAATGGTTGGTTCTGCCATTATAGTGCAAAAATCACAGAAGCCAGTGACCTGATCATATAAAAGCCTGTGTTATCATTCAATGTAACCAACTGTTTTTTTAAACTTGAAATCCCATTTTTCAATCTATGCTTCCTTTAGTGTACAAATATTTTCTATGACTTATGATGGGGTTATGTCCTGATAAATCCATCATAAATGGAAAATATCATAAATGAAAAATGTATTTAATATGCCTAACCTACCAAACATAGCTTCATTGCTGCTGCTGCTAAATCGCTTCAGTCGTGTCAGACTCTGTGCGATCCAATAGACAGCAGCCCACCAGGCTCCCCGGTCCCCGAGATTCTCAAGGCAAGAACACTGGAGTGGGTTGCCATTTCCTTCTCCAATGCATGAAAGTGAAGAGTGAAAGTGAAGTCGCTCGGTCGTGTCCAACTCTTCGAGACCCCATGGACTGCAGCCTACCAGGCTTCTCCGTCCATGGGATTTTCCAGGCAAGAGTGCTGGAGTGGGGCGCCATCGCCTTCTCCGTAGCTTTGTTGAGCCTACCCTAAATGTGCTCAGAACACTTACATTAGCGTACAGTTGGGCAACATCAATGAACAAAAAGGCCGAATACTGTATACTGAGTACTGTGCTGAATGTGAAGAATGCTTGTCTGGGTACAGAATAGTTGTAAATGTATCAATTGTTTACCCTGTTGACTGTGTGGCTGACTAGGAGCAGGGCTAGTACTTGGATATAGCCAACCTGGGGAAAAGATCAGAATTCAAAGTATGTTTTCTACTGAATGTGTATTACTTTTACACCATCATAAAACAGAAAAATTATAAGTTAGACCACTGTAAGTTAGAGACCGTCTGCATTCTTACACCTCACACAATGATCAGAACAAGCTGAACGCATATGAAGCAGTGTGAAGCACACGTAAGTGATTAAAAGAAACAGCGTAAGCAAGCTCATTTACCTCCTGGTCAATGAAAGCAGGAAAGACTGATACAGAAAAGGCTTCCTTAAAGGGGAAGGTGCAATTGCAGGAATAAATTCCCTGCCTACTTCTCCTCATTCTCATTTCTCTCTGGCTTGCTCTGAAGCTGCATGACTGAGGAGCTGCCTTCCTTCATGAAGGTGGACGTTTTCTCCTAAGAGCAAGGCTAGCTGCACACCTAATGGTGCCTACATGTCAGCCAGACTGCCAGATGGGAGGGCTCTGGGATTAAACTCCTTGACGCTGCTGAAACCAAAGTGTGTAAACTAGCAAGATCATCCCACCACTTTTACCCAGGCCTTGCCCCAGGCCTCTGTAAAGTGATAAAGGCACAGGACCTGCCAAGTCACTTGTCCAGTATCAATAAGCAATCATTCAATCATTTCTCCCAGAAATATTAACTGATATCCTACTACGTGGCAGGTGCTCTTCCAGACACTGGGGACACGGCGATTAGTTAAAGACACAAATCACTGTCCTCAGTATGCTTATCTGTGTCACGCTTATATTCTACCAGAGAACAGAGACAATGAGCAAGAAACGTAGGCAGAATGTTTAGTATGCTAGATAGTGACAGTGCTTGCAGGAAAGTGGGCAGGGTACTGGGGACAGAAATATTGGAAAGCAGAAGTTGCTGTTGAAATGAGGTGGCGATGGAGGGCCTTACTGAAAAGGTGATGTCTCAGTAAAGACCTGAAGGAAGTGAAGAGGCTGACATGTTGATATCTTGGGGGAAGAACACTGTGGAAGAGAAAGCATCTAAGGCAAAGGTCCTGAGGCAGGACATTCCTGTGGTGTTTCCCTCAAGGTGAGGGGGGAAAACAGCAGGAACTGAGCAGAGAGGCAATGCTGTCTGAGATACGGAGGGCCTCATGGGTGTATGGCTGTTACTCTGAGTGAACTGGTAGGTGATTAGGGGTTTTGAGTTGAATGAAAAAATGTATGTTTTAACAGGATCACCCTACTGCTGTAATAACTCCTAAATAGTGGTGAAGGGTGGGTTGTCAGAAGGCATAAGACAGTAGGAGAGGACAGTTAAAAAAAATCATCATCCAGAGAGGATGGTGACTTTGTCCTGGGAGCAGTACAGGTGGTAAGAGGTGGCTGCGTTCGTTAAATGTGTGGAAGGTAGAGTCACTGGGGTCTGCTGATGGAGCAGGTATGGGACATGAGCAAAAAGAGAATGATGCTGGAATTTTTGCTCTGAGCAATTCTTTCTTCCCTGTTCCTGGTACTGACATCTTTAGTTCAGCATTTTAACCCTGTATTGTAACTCTTTCTGCTGCTGGCTTTCCCCACTGCTCTTAGTTTCATCTTTAGGGATTCTGTTTTGTCTCGTTCACGGTACACAACAGTGTTTGTAACAAAAGAGGCCCTCAGTAACTGCTTATCAAGTAAAAAAGCCTTGTAGATTCTGAAGGACGTAGACGCAAGTATGTCTGCAGACTCAAAATCTAAAAGAAATTTAGGCCTAAGATAAGTCAGTTAGGGGGTATGTTAACTTTTAATAAAAAAATGATATGTGAGCTATTGTATTTCTTGAGACAATTATTGCCGAAAGATAACTGTATAATCTAGAGGAGGAAATGGCATCCCATGCTATGCCAGTATTCTTGCCAGGAAAATCCCACGGACAAAGGAGTCTGGTGGGCTACGGTCTGTAGCGTCACAAAGAGTCAGACACGACTGAGCATGCGTGCAGCTGTATATCGCCATCTCTGGTCTATAGCAGAGCTTATCCACTAAACATATATTTTTAAATTATTTGAATTTATCTTAAAAATCTACTTGTCCCACCTAATTGGATACTTTCATAATTCCAGAATAAAAATGGATTAATGATCTCTTCTAGGAATTAAGATTATATCCAGAAGCAAAAAGGAAATATAAAGAAATGGGCAGGTTATTTTCAGGATTAATTCTGCCTTAGTTTCACAGAATTAAGGGTTAAGATAACATTCTCCATTTCATAGGCCATCTTGTTTTTTAAAAAACACACCAACTCCCCCAATCTCCAAAAGCACTGAAATAAAAAGATAACCAAGGTGATGAATTTAAAAGAGATCTTTGCTAATTTGTTTTATTTGTTGGTAATTCAGTACTTTATCCTTCTAACTGTATTTTCTAGACTGGGGGTAACTGTTCTGGGGAAAGATCAAAGTAGGGGAATAATTTTAGAAATCTGATAAATGGTCAACATTAAAAGTTGCTGATAATGACTGCTGTTAAGATTCACTAAGAAAAATATCTGTGAAAGTCATTTGTAAACCATAAGGTCCCAATTATTGTCAGACAAATATGGTTTATGGTTTCAAAAGTCACCAAATATATATCCTGTATATTGCGGTTAATAAGAATGGCAGGACATTCTCAACAAGAGATCTTTCCCTTTGGCTTACCAGCTCATTGATATGGAATTGCTGAAAGATGGTAATAGAATTATCCTCTGAAGATACTGCAGAATTACTCAGCAATCTCTTTCTTCTTACCACCTATTTTTATGTGGGAAAACTGTGCAGGCTGAAATACATTGTTGTCATTGGAAGATTCTGGTATTAGAAACATCACAAACTTTTGTTTTCTCTTTGTCCATGATGAGCAGGCAACACACTTAGCTGTATTTGACCCAGCATGTCGAGCTTGCAGTTATTAAGTAGTAACAGAAAAAAGGTAAAAAGAAGGCAGAACACGTGACGTTAATGTGTCGAACAGCGCATATGCTCCTTATCTCTTTACCCAGCTCAGCGGCCTCATTATTCATAAGCCTGTGGGTTCTTTTGGGTCCACAAATGTTTTCCTGGGCTCAACCACAAAGGACCATTTTTCCCAGCCATGTGACCAGTGTTTGGGCAGCAGCCAGCATCCTTCCAGGTCCTGGAACACAAGTGACCCCAGTCATCAGTCAAGCCCTGTTCCTATCTCATCTGGCACTGCTGTTTCCCAAGGACATTTTCATCCTGGGCACAGTACTGGGTTGGGCACAGGAATCCCAGCTCCTCTGATATTTTGTCTTCTGGTTACAATACAAGATGTACCAGCTCAGAGCAGGAAGGACAGTGGGAGACAGTAGGTTGGGGTGATACAGATGTATCTTCTGTGTGCCGGCTGATCTGGCATCACTGCAATCCTGTGCTTGAGTGCTTCCCTACAGAATCCATACGTTTCTACTACATTAAAAAATTTTAAATTACTTGTATACATTTAGTCTAACATATTTTTCTGTTTTGGATTAGCACAAAGCAATAATAATCCACCTTCAATTGTTTTACTTAATGCCCTCCTCTATGGGTAAATGGATTAAAAAGGTAAGTATACAATTATATTTTAAAATAATTCTTATAAAGAGCTTGGAAATGATACCCAGAGGAGAAACAAACTATAGTTGGAAAAACATTAGTGTTCAATTCTCTGTTTAAGAATACTCATTCAGAAAAGGCACCCCCCCCCGCCCCGCCCAATTTACAAATTCACAGATCTGGCAAAAAGGGGGAGTTCTGAAGGTGCAGCTGACTACAACCCCTCCTTTTTCACTTGGCCTTACACCATTCTCTGGTTCCGGAAAGAACTGACCATGATAGACAAAATTGTTACTATTTGAGGGAGAAATGGAAAACTTTCAGGGAACGTGGTATACTTTATTTGGTTATTACACGGTACCTGGACAAATGTACCTTCTCAGAAAAAAGCTACAGAATCAAAGTCAAAGACACAGGCCTCTTGGTTGGATTACGATCCACACAGTTGACGGTTCTATCTCTGGGAAAAGGGGTCCAGCCTGGTTTGGGGACAACATTAGCTTGGAGGTGCCAGAACTATCTCATTTCCTATATTCAGCTATTAAGAATCTGGTCTTATATTTTTCCCCATTAAAGTTCACACAAATCATTTATATTTTCAATGAGAACTAAGTTTAAGGTCTACAAATAATTGAAACATATATTGTTAGCCATGAAAATTTCCTCACATACCATAGACTACTTCGATTCCCATAAAAATATTTTATCTAAAAAAAATTACTGAGCTACAATTGAAATACACTAAACTCTGGATGGGGCTTCCCAGGTGGTGGGTGAAAGTGAAAGTGAAGTCGCTCAGTCGTGTCTGACTCTGCGCCCCATGGACTGTAGCCTATCAGGCTCCTCCGTGCATGGGATTTTCCAGGCAAGAGTGCTGGAGTGGATTGCCATTTCCTTCTCCAGGGGATCTTCCCCACCCAGGAACTGAACCCGGGTCTCTGGCATTGCTTGAGAAGGCAATGGCAACCCACTCCAGTACTCCTGCCTGGAGAATCCCAGGGATGGGGAGCCTGGTGGGCTGCCCTCTCTGGGGTCGCACAGAGTTGGACACGACTCAAGCGACTTAGCAGCAGCTCCTGCATTGCAGGCGGACGCTTTACCGTCTGAGCCACCAGGGAGTGCTCATGGTAAATAATCTGCCTGCCAGGGCAGCAGTCATAAGAGATGTGTTTGATCCCTGGGTTGGGAAGACCTCCTGGAGGAGGAAATGGCAACCAACTTCAGGATTCCTGCTTGGAGAATCCCATGGACAGTGGAGCCTGGTGGGCTACAGTCCATAGGGTCACAAATATTCGGACACAAATGAAGTGACTTAGCACACACAAGCTTTGTATACTTAAAGTGCTCAATGTGATTAGTTTTGACAGGTATACACTCCTGAGTCTGCATCTCAATCAAGAAAATAAACATTTCTGTCACCCCCAAAGTGTCCCTTGGTAATCCATTTTTCCCTCCCCCCTCTTTCCCAGGCAACCAGTGATTGATTTTTTTGTCACTATAGATTACACGTCATTTTCTGGAATTTTACAGCAATGGAATCACACACAGTGTGTGCTCTTTTCCCCCCGGTTTCCTTCACTCAAAATTTCTCTCTCTAATCTTTGTAAGATTCTTCCCATTTGGCTGAGGTAGAGAGCATTATGATATTTCTGTGGCAGTGTTTACCGAAGCGTAGCTTCCTTCTAATCACTCAGGTACTGGCTAAAGCCTGCTGACTCACCTCTCCCATCTCTGACATCAGATAGCCAGTGGCTTCGGCACACTCAAGCATGAGCACTAGCTGTGCTGAGTGCTCAATGGTCCATTCGTGCCCGATTTTCTGCGACCCCGTGGACTGTAGCCTGCCAGGCTCCTCTGTCCAGGGAATTTTCCAGGCAAGAATGCTGGAGCGGGCAGCCATTTCCTCATCCGGGGGATCTTCCCAACCCTGGAATAAAACCAGCTTCACTTGTGTCTCCTGTACTGGCAGGTGGATTCTTTACTACTGCGCCACCTGGGAAGCCTACAGGAACCAGCAGTTTTAGTCTAAACTCTTAGGGAATAACTATTCCCCTCCCTTGGTCCAACTAGCTGCTCTTCTAATGTCTTTCTACCATTTTCTATAACCCAGGCAAGTCTTAGTCTAGTCCTTTATTTCACAGCAGGACTAAATATCTTTGGGAAACAAGCTGCAGTAATTTTCCGAGATCCCTCTAGACCACACATTTAGAAGTGTGGTTTGGATGACTTTTCTATAAAGTATACACACCGGTAACTTTCCTCCCTTTGCTGCTTTGTTATCCATTTATAAAGTCCATCTTCAGGGTCAGGACTTGGGTAGAGTGAAGCACTAGCCTCAGGTGAAAACTTTGAAGAGGTACCCCAAACCTCAGTAATCCAGATGACCCATATTTTTCCAAAAATAAAAATTAAGGTTAAAAAAAAATCCATGATGAACAAAATACAAAAATTTTAAATAAAGTCAGGACCAGTAACATTTGCCATGCTGAGCCTGAGACAGAAAGAGAAGATCAGTTAACAGTGATCTGACCTTTCTTATTATTTACATTTTACACCCAAGGTGAGTGCCTTACATGCCTCACCCTTGCCCTGGCCCTGGTCCGTCTCAACTGGATATGTTTCTCTGTCCAACAGGCTGTTTGCCATACTGAAATCATCATTAGAATGTTAGTTCTGGCCCAGCAATTAGAATATGCCATGGACAATGAGAGCTACTTCAAAAACACTTTATCGAGGCACGTAAGTTGTTTCTTACTTTTTCCTTTGCCTTTAACCACAAGTACAGACAATCCCAGACAAAGACATAAACACTGGTCACCCACAGTCCTGAATTTTTTTAAAGGGCTTCAACCAAGCATTCAAGATGGGATGCATTAATGCTGTATCTGATTACCTGGCCTTCAGTGTGAAACTAGAGCCATCTTATCTCAACAGACAAACAGAAACCATCACTCTGATTGATGTTATTATTTAAAACACGTACTGTACTTCTCACTGGGCCTAAAAAACACTTGAGAAAAATTGGTGTGTAAGAATAACCTGTATAATAAATGAGTTCCAAATGGACTGAAAATATGCCTGGAAACTCTTTGGTATAAGGGCAAATACAGTGATTGTGCATGCCTGTGTTCAGCTGTGGGGAGAAAGCGTGCCAAACAAAGTACTCAAGGGTCCCACTCACTCTCAGAGAGTGTGCTTGGATGTAGGCTTTTTCCTGGAAATGAAAGGACTCCTGTTTAGCCACTCATTGATGTAATAAAGAGAATTAAGTTATTAGCTACATATTAAAGAACTTAAGAGGAAGAACAGAATATTAGTTACAGCTGGGGAGAGATGGTGAACACTAGTCTTCCATGTCCACAGAGAATAATGCAATAATTAGACTGGACTGAGAATAAATGTAAAGTTGGTCATCAATCATCAGCAGCAGCCACTACAGCCTGGGGGAAAGGGAGGAAACAGGGTTTGGAGCCAGACAGAACTACCAGGAAAAGTTGAGTACCACTCTTTCCTACCCCTCTGACCTTGGCCCCTTTCTGTGCCTGCTAGCTCAGCTGTGAAATGAGCCTACTTTACAGGGTCACTGCAAGAATGACATGGCAACAAGATACGCAGAGCACAGACCTGGCTTGTGGGGAGCTCTTATTAAATTGTACCTGCTGTTATTACCACCTCCAGCCCCATAAACTTTGTGTGTTTAAAGGCTATCTGACCCCAAGACAGAACAATGGTGAAGGTTTTCAAGGAAAGAGAACAATAATATTGGTAATTATTTATGTGTGTGTGACTATAGAAGGGGCCTAGGCATCCTGTTGAAGGCAGAGCCCACCTTACTTGTCTGCATTTCAGTGCCAGGCACCTAAGTGTGAGTACTTCCTTATAATATTTCTAAGGGAAAACTCTTGAGTGATATCCCTTTAAAAAGAGCCTTTTTTCTTTTCTTGCCAAAAAAGAGCAGCTGATTACAGTCATGGTTATGATGTACAGTTTTGTTCTTGACATTTTAAAAGATCCAGGAAAGAGCTTCCAAAGTTCATCCAAAAGTGGGTAGAAAGTAGGCAGTAGGAAGAAGAAAGGCTACTAGAGAGGTGGAGTCATTTGCTCCAGAGAAGGAGGGTTTGAAAGATTTCAAACATGTTAGGTAAGGGTCAGGATACTGATGCTACTCTGTTGCCTTTCATGTCCCTCCAATAGAAGGACTCCTGTCACTACCTTTTTCTCGGATGGATGATCTCCCTTCCTGGAGAAAAGGGATCGGCGAGATGATATTTTGAGATCTCTTCTCATTCTAGCCATTGTAAAAATATTAAAAGCAAAAGAATACCCAGTCCATCAGCGTGTGTGTGTGTTGGAGGGGGGCGGGGGGTGATTTCAGTTTCATTCGGTTTAAAATGAGGTTAAAATGAGGTCGATGTAGCTTATCACAATGGAAAGAGTGGGAGCCAGGACTCAGGCAGAGCTAAATTTGAATCTGGTTTTGAAACTCACAATTGGGCAGGTTATGAGAAAACAATTCAACTCCCTCCTCAACTGTGACCTGGAGATAATCTCTGCCTCCCAGAGTTCCTGGAAGGATTAACTAAACTAGTGCTGGCAAAGCACCTAATATTTTGACTGACACACTGTAGGGCTTTGATGAATTAAAGCTATTAATGTAATTGGCTAAAAAAATTAGCTGACTAGTTACCTTTAAGTCATAATAAGAGCTATGACATTCTGGTTGTAGTTATACCACACTAGGAAAATTGCAAATTCAAGTCAGCAGACTGACACCACCCAGGCCCACTCTGCAAACTAGAACTTGTTTAGGCCAAAGAAGGCTTGAAGTGGTAACTCATTGACCAGCTTGGTGCTAAGAAGCAAAGGAAACTAAAGGCGAGGCCTAAGGCATCTTGGTATGAATCTGCTTTCTCTCACTGTCACCCTAAGAATCAAATGAGTTATTTTTAAAAGGTTCCAAATACATTTCCAAGTCTAAGGAATATATCACATCCCACCGACTTGTAATTCACACTAAGTATAGTAGAAACACCAGTCAAAAAACAGGTCTGCAAACCAAATGGAATGTCAGAAACTGTAATTACGATTTTTCTCCTGTGCAAATGATAGGGAGCTAAAAATGGAAGCTACACAGAAATTAAAACAGCCCTTGCACAGCAACGAAATACAGTGGTCAGAGCCCTGTGCTGAGCAAAAGGGGCTTCTACTATCAGACCTGGCCATAAGACGCAATTTTTTGGTGCTACCTCAACATGGTACGACATATTTAGTGTTTACGCAGAGATTCTGTAATCTGGGACAGAACAGCTCTGCTTTCTGTTCTTGACCAGTGGCAGGGTCTGTGGCAGGAAGCCTAGAGGCTGTGGAAAATAGGAAAAGAGAGAGGAGATACTAGGCACAAACATGCGCATAAAGTGAGGCCCATGAAGAGCTTAGCCAGAAGCATGGGAGGGTTTCCTGAGTCCCTCCGTGTTGCTCAAAGAATCAGACTTGGCTTGGAAAGCACGTCCTGTTTCCAGCAAAGGGGGTAGTGGATGGGTTACAGTTGATGGAACTAAACATTACAGATAAAGGAGCAGAACAGTGGACTGTGTACTGACAGGGTCACATGGGAGACCAGCTTATTTTTGTTGGGAGTGACTAAGCACAGGCATGACATGTAAAGTGACCCCAGATATATCAGGAAGCTGGATGAGGCCCAGTGTAGATGCTTGTCGATATCAGATCTATGAAGGTCACTGTGCCATTGAGTCAACCCTAAGCAGGAACCTCACATGGTAATGAAGTAGCCCTTATATTACCAAAAGACCAGTTTTACATGGTGGAGTGAAGTTAAAATTCATCACCTCAAATACATAAATTTCAAGTGGCAATAAGCCACTGAGCTGTCAAGATTGCCTACAGAAGCTAAACCCAGTATCTCAGTAAGTTCATTTTCATTCACCATACCTTTTTAGAAGCTGGGGTACAAACAGTCCTTTGAAATCTATGTATTTATTTGTACTTTGCTTCCAGTCATCATTTAATTATGCTTCCTTAAAACCACAGGTATTACAAAATCTGACAGCATAGTACTTATAAAGTAGGTTCATTGATTATTATTTTTGTGTGTGTATAATAATGAGATAACAGAAAAAAACCCAAATGGCAACTAAGGTAAGAATCAAGAACATCACATAAAGCAAAGAAAAAACAAACTAGGAAACTCAAGAAGAAATGTATTATCTATGCTGGATATTAAGTTCAAAAGTTTCTGTTCAAGGGGACATTAAAATCAAAGTTTTACTTCTATATACTTCTTTCCCCCTTGAATAAACTGGCCTAAACTGCAGATTATTTCAGTGGGTGAATGACTGAAAGGAGTAGGGCAAACCCTTTCAGCCGTTTATTCAGTATTCCAGACCACTTGGGTAAGTGCCAGTATGAGTTCAGAGGCTTATGAAAGCTACAGGCTTGAAGAAAGAGAGGTCCTTTCAGAAATGCTTATCTCAATACCAAGGAGTAAACTCAGTGTTTGGGGGTATCTAACCAATGCAATCCTGTGAGGTGGCATGATGTTTTATGTTAAAAAAGATCTAAATTCTAAACTTAAAAAGACATGCCTTTACTTATGAGTAAGAGGTAAGGAAATCTCTTCCTCATCTGGATTTTGACAGTTATAACAGATGCACTGAGAGGGACTTTAGGACAGCTGGAGTCCTGGAGATACCGATGGAGTTATGGTGACAAGGAGAAGTTGCTAAATATTTTACGGTTCTTTGACCTTGTCCCCACTCATATTACTGTCCTTCTAGATTTATCTTTCCTTTAGTGGATTTTTTCCTCCTCCTTATTTTTTTTTTTAATGAAAAATAGGCATTAATGCTTCAGTTCATTTTGTGAATGATTTCAGAGATATTTTTGTTTCTTTTAAAAAATGACCTTCAAATAAAGATAACAGACTTTTCAGATAGCAAAGCCCAAAGCAAGTAACATCAGACTCTGTAGAACGGTCATCAAAAGACCAAAGAGACCTTTTGAAGAGGGGTGGCCAACTGCTAAATAAACTTAAAACATTTTAAGAGTAGGCAAATAAAGTATTATTCAGGGAAACAACAATCAAAGCAGCCCAAGGTTGGCACATACAACAGAATCCTCATCCAGCAGACATTCAATTTAACTAGCACCGGTTGTTTTAAATAAAGTAGTTCCTGGGAGGAACCAAGTGGCTATAAAGACTGCTTTTCTTGACATCAGGAAACAATGTCATTTTTTTTTTCTTTTTTAAGACACAGTGCAGAAACCAACATATTTCAAGGCCATACGATGTGCTTTTGTTGATTCATGAAGCAGAGATGGGTTTGGGAGAGGAAATTGTATTCAAGTTGAACTGAACTGCACTAGTCTTGGTTTACCTGCCATATGCAAAACGCCTGTCTTTGTGATGATCTCCAAAAGTGTCCCAAAGCCTGAGAGAAACGCTCACTTCATCAACGACATCCCGGGAACGTTCCAAGACCTGCAGGAGAGAGAGGGCACCAATTCGCTGTCAATCAGAAGTTCCCCAGGGGAAGAATGCCTAGGTCATCAGCTCTCAAAGCCCCCGAGATTCACTTGCATTTAGTTTTCTCCTTCTAGCTAACAGGACTTAGCTAAGTCCCACTTTTCTTCCTGGAACCATGTGCCCTAAAATCCCTCACTCAGGATACCAGAGCTATACACCAAATCTGCTTTCTCCTTTTGTTTTCTCTTGCTGCATGAAAAAGGGGAGTTCTGTCTTGAACCCATAAGTTAAGTTCTTCCTCTGCTTTTTAAAAATCTGGGTATATTCTCTAGCCTACAATAAGCCATAATGGAAAAGAATATAAAAAATGGCAACATATATACATATAACTGAATCTCTTTGCTCTATAGCAGGAAGTAACACAAAACTGTAAATCAACTAGACTTCAATTTTAAAAAATAAAATAAATAAACATATCTCCCAAATAAATCAAAATCAGACGGGTGACAGCAACGACGTGCCCTTAGGATTTTAAAGAAACCCCACCCATCTCACCTCCTGGCAGACTCGGTACTGGTCAATGGCCCACACGGTGGGGACGTGGGTAGCCAGCAGCTGGTACTGTGTCAGCGTTGTATTACATGCTCTGGCGCAGATCAAGCGTGTCTTGCCCACAGCGTTGTCTCCCACAACCACGCACTTGATGGTTTCCACGTTGGGTCTTTCGTAGTCCATGTCAGTGTCCATTTATAAAACTCTGGAAGAAGAGAGTGGATGCCACATTTGAGACATCAGGGCTCTCCAGAGCAATCACAGATGGGAGGGGGTCAGGCAGTTTTCCCTTGGCCCAGGCGCTCCTATGGAGGTGCCCGAGCCTAAGCCAGAAGTTTGGAAGTTCCTACGAAGCCGAACTGAAACTCAACTTTTCTTTTTATATCTCACACAAGTACAAAAACACCAGATTGTTATTTTGACCCCAAACGGTTTATCCCGGTTAACGTGTTATTTTCTCCTTGGTTTTCTCTAAACACAATCTGACTACTGGAGCTCCATCCAGGCGAGTCAGGACTGCTGGCATATATTCTAAATTCACTAGCTACTCATGTTGACCCCCTAAAGAACTGGGCACCTGTGGGTTTAACCTTATACATTCTGGCATAACCAGCCTTTGCAATAATGTCCATTACAATCTTCCAAAGACCCAAGGTCTCTTTTTGACAGAAAATATCAAAATTCTATAAAGCAATTATCCTTCAATAAAAAATAAATTAATTAAAAAAAATCCTATAGGTTCTAAACTATCCTGATGACTCAGAGGAGGATCCAAAGTGCAAGCAGAAAGGACTATCTGACTTTAAAGAAGAGTGAATTGTGTGAATTTTGATATCTTGTTGAAATTGTATTTATATTCATTCAGGAATTTTTATTAATCAAATTCCTCAAAGAGAAGCACTATAAAGCAGAATTTAAAAAAAAAAATTCTTTCTTCCTGAGAAGAATCTGGAGCATATGGTAGAGAATGATTTTATTAAGATGAGGAACTACCTTGGAGACAGCTTGCCAGGTGGTGCTAGTGGTAAAGAACCCTCCTTCCCAATGCAGGAGATACAAGAGATGCGGATCCGATCCTTGGGACAGGAGGAGGGTGTGGCAACCTGCTCCAGTATTCTTGCCTGGAGATTCCCATGGACAGAGGAGTCTGGTGGGCTCCAGTCCATACTGTCTCAAAGAGTCAGACACAAATGAAGTGACTTAGCATGCACACTATTTTGTAATGTTTCTGAAACCATCAAAAAAGGTTTAAAGAGGGTTGCTGGGTGAGGGGTGAAGAGGCAGAGGGGAAGCTGCTGGCAGCCCCGCTTCCCCCAAACAGGAGCCCCCACAAACTGCAGTGTGGACTGCTTCCCTGTATCAGCTGGATGGGTGGCCAACCATGAGAGATTTTAATGTACTGTGATTGCTCTTTTGAGTAAGTCTGTTGTTAAACTGAAAAAACTAGTTAGATGGTAATTTTAAAAAATGAGTTCATAATGGTCTTAACAGCCATGTTTATCAAAATGCTCAATCAAAGCAAGATCCTCTGTGACCCACCTCCCAGAGTAATGGAAATAAAAACAAAAGTAAACAAGTGGGACCTGATCAAATGTAAAAGCTTTTGCACAGCAAAGGAAACTATAAGCAAGGTGAAAAGACAACCCTCAGAATGGGAGAAAATAATAGCAAATGAAACAACTGACAAAGGATTAATTTCCAAAATATACAAGCAGCTCATACCAGACTGCCAGAAGAACAAACAACCCAACCAAAAAGTTAGGGAAAAAGACCTAACCAGACATTTCTCCAAAGAAGACATACAGATGGCTAACAAACACATGAAAAGATGTTCAACATCACTCGTTATTAGAGAAATGCAAATCAGAATACAATGAGATATCACCTCACTCTGGTCAGAATGGCCATCATCAAAAAGTCTACAAACAATAGAGGGTGTGGAGAAAAGGGAACACTCTTGCACTGTTGGTGCAGATGTAAACTGATACAGGCACTATGGAAGACGGATGGAGATTCCTTAAAAAAACTAGGAATAAAATCACCATATGACCCAGCAATCCCACTCCTAGGCATATACCATGAGGAAACCAAAACTGAAAGAGACACATGTATCCCATTGTTCACTGCAGCACGGTTTACAAGAGCTAGAAGATGGAAGCAACCTAGATGTCCATCAACAGATGAATGGATAAAGAAGTTGTGGTACATATACACAATGGAATATTACTCAGCCATAAAAAGGAATGCATTTGAATCAGTTCTAATGAGGTGAATGAGCCTAGAACCTATTATACAGAGTGAAGTGAGTTAGAAAGAGAAAGATAAATATCATATTCTAATGCATATATATGGAATCTAGAACAATGGTCCTGAAGAATTTATTTACAGGCAACAATGGACAAACAAACATAGAAAATAGAATTATGGACATGCAGAGAGGGGAGGAGAGGGTGAGATGTATGGAAAGAATAACATGGAAACATATTACCATATGTAAAATAGGAATTTACTGTATCGCTCAGGAAACTCAAACAGGGGCTCTGTATCAATCTAGAGGGGTGGCATGGGGCAGGAGATAGGAGGGAGGTTCAAAAGGGAGGGGATATACGTACACCTATGGCTGATTCATGTTGAGGTTTGATAGAAAAGAACAAAATTCTGTAAAGCAATTATCCTTCAATAAAAAATAAATTTAAAAAAATGTTCAGAGTGGGGCCTGATACATAACTGGGACTCAGTACATGTTTAATTCATTTGATGTAAGAAAAATGATAATTTGGATAATATGAGATAAAAGGTATAGAAGGAACAATGTTAAGAACTGTGCTTTTGCACAGTTAGGACCATCTGAACATGGATAACAGCATCACAGGAGGTGTTAAACCCGAGGATGGAGAACTATTTGGCAGGAACAGAATGGAGTGATTCAAGGAAAAGATGTGTGGTGAGGTTAAGGTCTGAGCCTATACTGTGAAGAGACTTAAAATAGATACCTGTCCCCCAAGCTGGAAAATGCTGATTTTTTGAAGGTCTTGGGTGGGAAATGAAAGTCTTTAAACATCTCCAATTCTGACGATTATCCAGGTGTGATGACTGCAAAAATCAATCTTTTTAAAATTCAGCCTTAAAATTCTGTGGTTTTATCAGTATAACATGGCAAAAGCCTGGCTTGCCATGTTTCCAGTGATTCTTCAATACTGGCCCTAGAATATCTGGCAATGTCTGGAGGCATTTTTAGTTATCCCAATGGGGTGGAGGGAGGTGCTATTGGCTTCAGGTGGGCAGAGGCCAGACATGCTGCTAAGCATACTACAATGCACAGGACGGCCACTGCAACAAAGAAGTATTCAGCCCCAGATACTATAGTGGGGAGCTGGGAAATCCTGCTTTGGGTGCATGGGAGTTTGAGTCCTTGTCTCCCCTCTTTCTGGCCATTTTATGTGATTTTAGGCAAGTTATCTGCACTATCTGAGCCTCAGCTTCCTCATCTGTTAAGTGGGAATTACAGAACCCTGACTTCCTAATGTCATGAGCATTAGGTGAACTGAGGTTCTCAGCCACTGGTGTAATACCTGACACACTGATGCTTCCCAAATTATAATCATGATGCTGAAATAAATACTTACAGATGACAACAAAACTGAGTCAGGTGGAAGACCAGAATTAGATGC
Organism: Oryx dammah; assembly: GCF_014754425.2. Taxonomy (NCBI): domain Eukaryota; kingdom Metazoa; phylum Chordata; class Mammalia; order Artiodactyla; family Bovidae; genus Oryx; species Oryx dammah. Next base: position 42,937,379 of record NW_024070190.1, on the reverse strand, counting down.
AAAAATCATGAACTGAAGACCTATAAAAAGGATACACTTTAGTAGAGCAATTAAAGATAATTTATTGAAAACTTAAGAACCTAAATACAAAATAGAGCACAGCTGACCTGATAAAAAGAAGGCAGTAAAAGTTCTGGGTGGGGAAGGGGAAAAGAGGAGGTCACAGGTAGCTAAAGGATAACTGAGTTGGAAAGCTAGGTTAAAGATCTTTTTATGCAGCATTTCTAGATTCTAGAATAAAAATGGTAGCACTTCATAACAGTCTTTGACAAGCTTCTAGTGGTATTACCATGGGATAGTCTGTGTCAGAAAAAAACAGGTTCCATTTGGAGACTCACAACTCTGAAACATGACATTCAAACTTTACTTTTTTGAGTGAATTTTACTTTTTTAGACAGATAAAATGGGCTCAGATGGTAAAGAATCTGCCTGCAATGCAGGAGACCTGGGTTTGATCCCCAAGTAAGGAAGATTCCCTGGAGAAGGGAGTGGCAACAGTATCCTTGCCTGAAAAATGCCATGCGCAAGAGGAGCCTGGTGGGCTATCGTCCATGGGGAGTCTCAAAGAGTCGGACATGACTGAGTGACCAACACTTTCACTTTCTTTAGGTAGATAAAAGTCAAATAAAGCCAATCCATTAAATTTGCAAGAATGTTTAGATTTAGTAAAAATTTGGACATGACACAAAAAGTCTAAAACTGGTTTTCTTGTTGGCTTGTAAACTTCCTTTGATAGCAACTCCAAAGAGGAGTCCCCCAAATAACTTGAATCATGGCAGCTCTGGTGGAAAAGCTGCACAGCTTTTACAGAAGATGACTTTGAGGGGGGCAGAAGCCCTCCTAGCTTTATATTAAGGCCGTGGTTACAAAAATATCATTACTTATTTATAGACACATCTCATGCACGGCCCTAAAAAGAATTTCTGGGTCAAAGGTGATAATAACATCCGTTGGTCCTCTAATCTCTAACAGTCTGCACAAAATCAAAGTGACTGCCAAAGGTGCTGAACTCTGCGCCAAGGGGACAACATCTAGGGAAAGTGAAAGGCAGGCGGCATTAAATCCTCTCAGCCCAGATCACGCACTCTACATGGGGCATTTCCAGGAAGAGTGTGCTGGATTTCCAAAATCTGAGGTTTCAAATCTTTCCTCTTGGGTAGAAATTTATTTAGCAGCAATCTAAAAAGTACTTCAAGAGTACGAAATCACAGTCAAAGATGTAAACTCATGCTATTCTTGTAAACCAATTATTCATCTGTTACACATAAACAAATATTATAATTATAAAAATATGCGATTGTATCATTCTTTGCTTGTTATGGGCTCAAATTTATCCATATCTAGCACTCTTATTGTTGAATGAGCTCTAAGGACCATGTGGATAATGACTATCTGGTTTCTGATTTTTATTTACCTGGGAAGAGAATAATAAATATTCATTTAACATTGTTAATAATTCTCACCACCATAAATCCAGCTGGTCTCTTTTGTCTTTAGATCTATATCTGAAGAGACTAGGAAGGTATCAAAAGGAAAAGAACAGCTGGGAAGAATTGAGACTGATACCATGGCAGTGCTGTAAAAAAAGTGAAAGTGAAAGTTGCTCAGTAGTGTCCAGTTCTTTGTGACTCCATGGACTGTAGGCAGATTCTTTACCATCTGAGCCACCAGGGAAGCCCAAGAATACTGGAGCGGGTAGCCTATCCCTTCTCCGGCGGATCTTCCCAACCCAGGAATGAAATCAATTTCGAGTAGGTTTTGAGTGAGATTAAACCTACTTAAAACTGATTTCATACTTCCACCAACTCTTCAGGGCATGAAGGCTGATAGTTAAAACAGCTATCTGAAAAATCTACTTATACACTTTTTTGAAGTAAAAAGTTTATTTCAAGAGGGAGGGGACACATGTATACCTATGGCTGATTCATGTTTATGTTTGACAGAAAACAACAAAATTATGTAAAGCAATTACCCTTCAATTAAAAAAGTTTATTTTAAAACAGGTAAGTGATAAAATAAATGCGAGAGGAGAAATAACATGTTACAACAGAAATACAAAAAAACCTAAGAGACTACTACAAACAATTGTATGCCAACAAACTGGAGAACCTAGAAGAAATGGACAAGTTTATAGAAACATACAGCTCACCAAAACTGAATCAAGAAGATACAGAAAATCTGAACTGACCAAAAGTGAAATACAATCTGTAATTTAAAAAAAAAAAATTCCTTGCAAACAAAAGTCCAGGACTGGATGGCTTCACTAGGGAATTCTACCAAACATATAAAGAAGAACTTACACCAAAACATCTCAAGTTCAGTTCAGTTCAGTTCAGTTGCTCAGTCGTGTGCGACTCTTTGCGACCCCGTGGACTGAAGCCCACCAGGCTCCTCTGTCCTTGGGATTCTCCAGGCAAGAATACTGGAGTGGGTTGCTGTTTCCTTCTCCAGGGGATCTTCCCGACCCAGGGATCGAACCCAGGTATCCCGCATTGCAGGCAAACGCTTTAACCTCTGAGTCACCAGGGAAGCCCAAACATCTCAAACTCTTCCAAACCACTAAAGGGGAGGCAACACTCCCAAAGTCATTCTGTGAAGCCACCATCACCAAAGACACTACCGAAAAATTACAGGGCAATGTCCTTGATGGATACAGATGCAAAAATTCTCAACAAAATATTAGCAAACTGAATACAAAAACACAAAAAAGGATCCTACAACATGACCAAGCTGGATTCATCCTAGGGTCACAAGGATGGTTCAGCATATATAAAATCAATGTGTTATATCACATCAACAATAGAAAAGACAAAAGTCAAAAGATCACCTCAATAGATGCAGAAAAAGCAACCGATAAAATTCAATATCCACTCGTGATAAAAACTCTCAGAAAAGTGGGTATAGAGGGAACATATCTCAACATAATAAAAGCTATTTATGACAAACTCACAGCCAACATAATACTCAATGGTGAAAAACTGAAAGCCTTCCCACTAAAATTTGGAACAAGAGAAGGATGCCAACTCTCACCACTTTTAGTTAACACAGTATTGGAAGTCTTAGCTATAGTAATCAGACAACAGCAACAAAAAGAAAGAAAGAAGTGTCCATATTGGAAGGGAAGAGGTAAAATTGTCATTATATGTAGATAACATGCCATTCTATATGAAAATCTAAAAGATTCCACACAAAAACTATTAGAACTAAAAAACAAATTCAGCAAAGTAGCAGGATACAAGATTAATATACATATATCTGTTGCATTTCTTTACAATAACAATGAAATAAAAGAAAGTAAAAAAAAAAAAATCACTTTTAACATCATGTCCAAAACAAAATGCCCCCCAAAACAACAAAACAGAACCTAGGAATAAACCTGACAAAGGAGGTGAAAGACTTACACTCTGAGAACTGTAAAACATTGATAAAGGAAACTGAGGATGACTGAAAAGAAATGGAAAGATATCCCACGGCCTTGGCATTGAAAGAATTAATACTGTTAAAATGGCCATACCATCCAAAGCAAACTATGGATTTATTGCAATCCTTATCAAATTTTTCACATAACTAGAGCAAATAATCCTAACATTTATATGGAGCCACAAAAGACCCAGAATTGCCAAAGCAATTGAGGAAAAAGAACAAAGATGGAGGCATATCCTTCCCAGACTTTAGATAATACTACAAAGCTACAGTAATTAAAGCAGTGTGGTACTGGCACAAAAAGCTCTATTCTCTGTAGAATAGAGAGCTCCATAATAAACCCACAAACCTACAGTCAATCTTTGACAAAGGAGGCAAAAATATACAATGGAGAAAATACAGTCTCTCTGGCAAGTGGTGTTGGGAAAGCTGCAAGAGCCACATGTAAGTCAGTGAAATTAGAACACTCCTTCAGACTTCCCCAGTGGTCCAGTGGTTCAGAATCCATCTACCAGTACTATTTACAATAGCTAGGACACAGAAGCGGAAACTCCAGTACTTTGGCCACCTCATGCGAAGAGTTGACTCACTGGAAAAGGCTTTGATACTGGGAGGGATTGGGGGCAGGAGGAGAAGGGGACGACAGAGGATGAGATGGCTGGATGATATCACTGACTCAATGGACATGAGTCTGAGTGAACTCCGGGAGTTGGTGATGGACAGGGAGGCCTGGTGTGCTGCGATTCATGGGGTCACAAAGAGTCGGACACGACTGAGCGACTGAACTGAACTGACTGAGGACACAGAAGTAACCCAAATGTCCATCGACAGAGGAATGGATAAAGAAATTGTGGTATGTATATATAATGGAATATTACTCAACCATAAAAAGGAATGAATGTGATTCAGTTCTACTGAGGTGGATGAACCTAGAGTCTGTTATACAGAGTGAAGTAAGTCAGAAAGAGAAAAACAAATATCATATCTTAACACATATATATGAATCTAGAAAAATGGTTATTGATGACCCTATTTTTGGGGCAGGAACAGAGATGCAGACATAAAGATCAGACTTGTGGACACAGTGGGGTAAGGAGAGGGTGGAATGAATTGAAAGAATAGCATTGAAACATATACATTGCCATATGTAAAGGAGATAGCTAGTGGGAAGTTGCTGTATAACACGGAGAGCTCAACCTGGTGTTCTGTGATGACCTAGAGGAGTGGGATTGGGGCGGGGGTGGGAGGGATGTTCAAGAGGGAGGGAACATATGTAAACTTATGACTGATTTACCTTGTTGTATGGCAGAAACCAACACAATATTGTAAAGCAATTATCTTCCAATTAAAAGTAAAATTCAAAACCATAAAACATTTGCTAAAGTCCCCATAAAAAGAAGAATCCACCTGCCAATGCAGGGGACACAGGTCCAATCCCTGGTCTAGGAAGATTCCACACACTGTGCGGCAACTAAGCCCTGTGCCACAATTACTGAGCCCATGCGAAGCTGGCACATCCTGGAGGCTTGATCTGCAACAAGAGAAGCTATCGCAGTGAGAAGCTCGTGCACGACAGTTAAGAGGTGCCCCTGCTCGCTGCAACTAGAGAAAGCCCACGCAGCAGTGAAGACCCAGGGCAGCCAAAAATAAATAAATAAAAAGGAACAGTCTCTCATCCACACATAGCTCAAAATGGCTTAAAGACTTAAATATAAGACAGGACACCATAAAACTTCTAGAAGAAAACATAGGCAATATATTCTCTGACATAAATCATAGCAATGTTTTCTTAGGTCAGTTTCCCAAGGCAAAAGAAATAAAAACAAAAATAAACAAATGAGGTCTAACTAACTTACAAGCTTTTGCACAGCAAAGGAAACCATAAACAAACCAAAAAGACAATCTATGGATTAAGAGAAATTATCTGCAAATGATGTGATCGACAAGGGACAAATTTCCAAAATAAACAAACAGCTCATACAGCTCAATATATATTAAAAAAAATCAAAAATGGGCAGAATATCTAAATAGACACTTCTCCAAAGAAGACATACAGGTGACCAAAAGGCCTATGAAAAGATGTTCAACTTCACTAATTATTAGAAAAATGTAAATGAAACCTACAATGAGGTATCAACTCACACCAGTCAGAATGGCCGTCATCAAAAGTCTATATGTAATAAATACGAGAGAGGATGAACCCTCCTACACTACTAGTGGGAATGTAAATTGGTGCAATCCCTATGGAAAACAGTATGGAGTTTCCTAAAAAAGACTGAGTTATCATATGATCCAGCAATCCCAATTCTGGGCATATGTCTCAAAAAGATGAAAACTCTAATTTGAAAAGATATGTGCATCCCCAGTGTTCATGGCAGCACTATTTTCAGGAGCCAAGACATGGAAGCAACCTAAGTTGTGTCTATTAGCAGATGAATGGATATAAAGAAGCGTGTGTATAGGTGCGTGCACACACACACACACACAGACATAGTCTCACAATGGAATATTACTTAGCTGTCAAAAAGAATGATATAATGCCATTTGCAGCAACACGGATGGACCCAGAGATCATCGTACTAACTGAAGTCAGTCAGACAGAGAGGACAAGTATCACAATACTACTTCTACCTAGAATCTAAAAAAATGATATAAATGAACTTCTTTACAAAACTGAAACAGACTCACAGATATGCAAAACAAACTTATGGGTACCCAAAGGGAAAGGTGGGAGGAAGGGATAAGGTAGGAGTTTGGGATTAACAGATACACATTACTATATGTAGAATTGATAAACAACAAGGACCTACTGTATAGCACAGGGAACTATATTCAATATCTTGTAATAACTTAAAATGGAAAAGAATCTGAAAAAGAATACATACATATATATATGTATAAGTGAATCATTTGCTGTGTAACTAAAGCATAACATTGTAAATCAACTATACTTCAACATTAAAAAACAACTGGTACATGAATAAGACATTGTGGAGGTTGGGAAGTGAAGGACTTAGTGAGCCACTGCTCTGCATACTAGCCTCCCTCCACAAGGCTGACATGGAACAGTGTGGTCTTGATCTTCTGCCTATCGAGTTATCCCACCTTGCTTGGTTATCTGCCCCCTGCCATTATCACTGTCATGTACGAGACTTTACCTCACTCTTCCACATTCACCAGCAACTTGGTCTTCTTGTGTGCGCAGGATGAGGCAGCCCATACCCAGCCTCCCAGCTTCTTCACTTCTCCAGTGACAGTGATACTCAGCACACTGTACTTGAGCCATGCATAGCTTTTAGCCACGTACCGGATCATCATCCAGAAACGTTTTACCTCTGAAATCTCCAATCTCGAGATTCTGCTCTCAGAGCAAAACCCCCTATCTTTACAGCCTGTGCTGTATGAAATATGGCCGCAGCAGCAACGGCCATGAAGAGCTAGAATCTATTTCTCTAACCTCTTAAATAAATGACTTCCTGGCCCAACTCAAAAGAATGTGATGAATGGGATGCTGTGTGAGTTTTGGAATCAAGGCCTCCACAGGTCCTGCATGCTGATGGAGCAAGGTCTTGAGGCCTGCCTAGCAGAAGATAAGAACTCAGTGAGGAAGACCGAAGCAGTTTGGCTGTTGGCCATCACCAGAGGGCACATAATGTGAGGTCATCTTAGATCTTCTAGGCCAGCCAACCTTCCAGCTGAATGTCGCTTTATGAGTAAACCTGGGGGAAACCAACCGATCAATCACTTGGCCAGCCTACAGAATCATAACAAATAATAAACTGTTGTTTAAGCCACCAAGTTTTGGGGTGGTTTGTTACATAGCAATAGTTAACTGAAAGATGCACACCCTACTTTAGGAAGACCTGCAGAACCTTGACTTCTCCCTTGAAAATATACCACATACATAGAGCTGTTCGTGGTTGTTTGGTTGCTAAGTTGTGTCTGACTCTTTTGTAACCCCCTGGACAGCGGCCCACAAGGCTCCTCTGTCCACGGGATTTTCCAGGCAAGAATACTGGAATGGGTTGCCATTTCCTTCTCCAGAGGATCTCCCTGACCAAGGGATCAAACCCGCATCTCCTGCATGGGCAGGTGGGTTCTTTACCACTGAGCCCCCAGGGAAGCCCATATATATACCCTATATATATAATTAATATATATTTAATTATAGGCCCCTCTGGGATGACCTTTTCTATCTAAGGTTGATGAATCAAGGCAACTCTTCTCTACACCATCACCCTCAACTTTCTGTACTACATGCAGAGTAGGCAGAATAAATGGTTCATCAAAGATGTCTATGGTTGACATCTCTGGGAACTATGAATGAATATGTTCTGTTACATGGCATGTGGGAATCAGGGTAGCAGATGGAATCAACGTTGCTAATCAGCAGACCTTACTATAAGGATATTATCCTGGGTTAGCTGGGTAGGCCCAGTGTAATCACAAGCTTCCTTCACAGGTGAAATAAGGAGGCAAAAGGTCAGAATCAGAGAGAAATAGAAGATGACTTTGAAGATAGAGGGAAGGGCCTTAAGCCAAGAAATACAGGTAATCTTCAGAAGGTGGAACAGGTAAGGAGATAGATTTTTCCCTAGAGCCTCCAGCAGGAACATTTTGACTACCACAGTGAGACCCATTTCACTCTTCTGACCTCTAGGATTGTAAGATAATAAATCTATTGGTTTAAGACATTTAACTTTCAGTAATTTGTTACAGCAGCAATAGGGAACTAATACAGCTTGCTTTAGCTACACAAAATGACTCTCAGAATTCTAAACATTGTTTGTACCTCTACTCTCCCTCATCTGCCTGGTGAGCTCTATTCATTCCCCCAAATCTTACTCAGATATTGTGCTAAGTCACTTCAGTCGTGCCCAACCCTTTGCAACCCTACTGACTATAGCCCTCCAGGCTCCTCTGTCCATGGGATTCTTCAGGCAAGAATACTAGAGTGGGTTGCCATGGCCTCCTCCAGGGGATCTTCCCGACCCAGGGATCCAACCCACATCTCTTACGTCTCCTGCGTTGGCAGGCAGGTTCTTTACAACTAGCGCCACCTGGGAAGCCCAACTCAGATATTAACTCCCCTAAAAATTTTCCTTATTGCCCCACCTCCCCACAGACTAAATTTCTTTCTCCTCTGTATCAATAAATGATTTTAGGAGAAGCAATTGAAAACACAAATACTCTGTTTCTCTTTCACTCATTTTTTCTTATATTAGCAAATCACTGAATGGTTTGTGACCTTTTTATCTTTTTCCTGAGGTTGTAACATCGAAGTGCCCATCTTGTGCACGGAATCATCAGGTGTTTCTCGGGGTACTAATAGATTGGCCAAAAAGTTCATTCAGATTTTTTCCATAACATCTTATAGAAAAACCCAAACAAAACTTTTGGCCAACCCAATGCCATACACTGAAGTGCTTGGAATAGATGCGCATACAGTGTCCCTCTTCTATAAAGCTCTGTCTGCTTTCTCTGGTCCATGGGTCCCCAATATACTTGTGATTCTTCCAGGGCTAACCACTGGCGAAACAGAGATGCAGCCTAACATGACCTTAGCTGCCCTAGGCTCCTCTTCAAAGTGTTTTCCTTTCTGTGGGGGTGGCTCTACCACTCACCTTGAGTCCTTGAGATGAGGGTCTACATAGTGTCCTATTAAGAAACAGGTTCTCAGGAAGAGTCAGGCACATTCACTTCCCCAATTACATGACAGCTAGATGACTATCAGAATCTTGTCTCCATAACTGAGTAATTTGTGGGTGCTGTGGCTCATAAAACCCAAGATAGTCCTTCTTGTTCCAAATGGGTGCACATTAGTATAGGGTCACTATTTGAATTCGGGTAAGGGTGCAATGGCATCCCTGACTCGATGGACGTGAGTCTGAGTGAACTCCGGGAATTGGTGATGGACAGGGAGGCCTGGTGTGCTGCAATTCATGGAGTCGCAAAGAGTCGGACACGACTGAGCGACTGAACTGAACTGAACTGAACTGAAGGGTGCAATTCTCTTGTAACACTAGAAATTCAGATCTTAGAGAGGATGGGCAGGGAACGGTTGACCATTTGTCTAAGATGCTTCACTAGGCATCTCCTAATTGCTCCACATCACCCCATTATTAGAATATGCTGCCTCTTACTGTCACTTTTGCCATGTCTCTTGTTATATTTGCTACTGCAATCAAGGCCGGATGAGCAGTCTGCTTAAAGACAGAAATCTAAGACCATAGCGGGGCCTTTGTACTTCAAGCTCCATTCAGCTGTTATTGACAGTTTGAACAGGGCAATTGCACAGCCACTAAATTTTCTTGTCCTTTAGAAAAGCATATACTCTGAACTTTAAGAAATAATTTAACTTGGTCCATTAAAAATCCTAGTGGAACAAATTTGAGCGTCTTTGGAGAGTTAGCTCTGAAAGAAAGACTGAGAATTTTATATTATTGGCAGAAACAAAAGGGAAATGTTAAGAGTTGCATAATAACTATAGCCAACAGCCAAGTTTCAACTGTGCAGATTTCATTATCCTGAGCTCTTAATCACCAGTCCTAGTCAGGCAGGAGCAGCCTTATGCATTATATAAACATCTCAGCTGGAACAGAAAATAGGTCCAGACCTGGGAAAGAGACAGTCAGAGCTGGGCTGGGCTTCTTTAAATCAAAAGTTCACTAAAATATATCTCCAGGATAATATTGCCTTTCATCATTCCAGTCAGCAATATTTGTTCAATTGAAAGTTTTGATCAAAACAAAAAAAGAGATTAAGTAACAAAAAGAGCACTGCAGAGAACTTTAGGAATACAAATAATACAGACATACTTTTTAAAACATTCACTTCTCCTCAGCAGAGCCCTGTAATGACCTATACCAGATCATGCCCTCATTTTTTGAAGCTCCATGTCAGTGAGGAAGTGGGCCAGGATTAGAAATAAACTACTTCTTCTACTGACTGCCCTTAATAACAACTGTCTCAATTAAAAAAAAAAGCAATGATTGAAAACAGCTTAAAATATGCCTACAAATTCCAGGGTAGGATTCAAAATCACCATAAGTAAAGTGTGTGCTATGTCTGAGACATTCCGGCCTACTTTTGCCTACAAATATGCCATGTAGCATGGCCTTTGACAATGTTGATTATGCCATTATTTCTTGTGCCCTTGATCCATCCACTGAAATATTTTGTAGGCCTCGGGCTGTCTTGGTTAAAGAAATAGAGGCTGTACTTAGCGCGTGCCAGGCCTACAGGTGCACACCAGTAGACAGGCCAGGGTGGGTGCTGGCCCCAGGGACCTCACAATCAGGTAGGGAGAGATCGCTGAATAGGGGGATACCACTGTACATTTGATAAACTCTTTCAGGGAAAACAAAAGGTGTTATGGGAGAAAACGATAGGTGGGAGGCCTCCAGGAGGAGGCCCCCTGCTCCTCTCTAAACAATCAGAAGGGCCTGGTCATAAAATAGGAAACGGGTGGAAAAGTTGAGTGGAGGGAACTGGGAAGAGGCAAGGCTGCTGGGCAGACAGGGCAGGGCTCAGATCATACATGACCCTTGAGGCCACAGTCAGGAGTGAGTCACTGAGATTTCATTCTCAGTGCAGTGAGAAGCTACCGAAGGGTTTTCAGTAGGGGAGTAACAGGTTCTTATTTGCTTTTTAAAAAAGTACCACCAGGGACTCCTCTGGTGGTCCAGTGGCTAAGACTCCCAATACAGGGGGCCCGAGTTTGACTCCTGGTCAGGGAACTAGATCCCACATGGGGCAACTAAGACCTGGCACAGACAGATAAATAAATAGTTTAAAAACTAAATAAAAAGTATCACTAGTATCATTGCAACTGCTGTGTGGAGAGCATGGGGTTGGGTTCTGAACAGTGGCAGACGCCCAGCTAGGGCGCTCCTATGTTCTCCAAGAGGGAAAAATGGTGGCTGTGACCAGAATGGAATTGGTGGAGATGGAGCAAAGCAGAGATTCAAGTCCATTTTGGAAACAGTTGCACTTAGCATTCTCCTTTTATCCTGTCTCCTATGGTATTTATCAAACTTTCCTTTGGGACTTCCCCGGTGGCTCAGACGGTAAAGCGTCTGCCTACAATGTGGGAGATCCGGGTTCAATCCCTGGGTCAGGAATATCTCCTGGAGAAGGAAATGGCAGCCCACTCTAGTATTCTTGCCTGGAAAATCCTATGGACAGAGGAGCCTGGTGGGCTACAGTCCATGGGGTCACAAAGAGTCAGACACGACTGAGTGAGTTCACTTCACTTCCTTTGCAATACTGACAATGAGCCTTATATGTGTCTCTTTTCCATCTCATCAAGGTTATGCCCCTTTGACAATAGAGACTGTTAATCACCTTTAACTCCTCAGATCTTTTCACGGTGCCTTGGCCATACATGGCCTGCCACAAATATTTGTTCAGTTATATACACAAAAACACTTACTCCAGCTTCCTTAGGAAACCCTCCACATGGGGCTGGCAGAGACCTGGCACTTGGCTGTCTCTGGTGACTGATCATTAAGCCTGTGGCCTCGGAAGCTGCGGCGTGTGGCTAAGCCTGCAGAGGAACACGTTGAGGGACATCTGTGAGGCCCATCACGAGAGCAGCCTCTGACAGATGGCACTGCACCAGCCATGGCTACCCCAGCAGGAAGAGCATCAGTAACCATGGGAACCACCAGGGACCAAGGTCTAGGCCCCTCCACCAAATGGGAAGGCAGGGGGTAGGATACAGGCAAACAGGAGTGGCTTAGGGCTGAATCTGATTTAGAAAAATAAAGGAATGTGGCCTTTCACTGTGCTCTAGTACCTAGAGTCAATTTATGAATCTTGGTAATATTTACATATAAGGGTCTCATAAAGTTCTCATCCGTTTTTAGACTTTGGCATCCTAATTCGAGGGAATATCAACTCTTTTCGGCGAGTTACTGCTTGGCTAGAAAAGAAGGGGAGAAGGGAGGTATATGCAGCCACTACAAAGGGAGAAAGATTTATAACTGATATGAAAATTAGTCTGGAAGACAGAGTTCAATCTATGTCTACAAGAGCCATGTCACACAAGGCAATTAGCTGGACTTCAAGTGCAAGTTAGCAATGAACGATCAGATGCTTTGGATCCCCCTCTACCCAGGTTCCACTAGAATTAACCTTATTCTGTATAGAGAGCAGACTCCAAAACAGTGCCAGAAACTAAGAATGAGGAATAACCATATATCACAAACTGGAAAGATCTCTGCCCAGATTCACCTCCATGGAGCCAAATGAGAAGGTCGCTGAAGACCAACAGATTGCCCATTTCTACGGCCTGGAGGGAAGCAGGATGCTCTTTGCTACAGATGCCTGTGATCTGGAGTGATGTAAGCTGGACTCACTGGGACAGGGTGGAAAGAGGAGATAGCAGAGCTGCTAGAGAGTCATTGTGAAACCGGCAGGCTGCAATCGGAGAAGGCAATGGCACCCCACTCCAGTACTCTTGCCTGGAAAATCCCATGGGCAGAGGAGCCTGGTGGGCTGCAGTCCATGGGGTCTCTGGGAGTTGGACATGACTGAGCGACTTCACTTTCAGTTTTCACTTTCATGCATTGGAGAAGGAAATGGCAACCCACTCCAGTGTTCTTGCCTGGAGAATCCTAGGGATGGGGGAGCCTGGTGGGCTGCCATCTATGGGGTCGCACAGAGTCGGACGCGACTGAAGCAACTTAGCAGCAGCAGCAGCAGGCTGCAATATCGCTGCCCCTTCCCGAGGATCGGCAGGGAGACAGCGCTGAGCGTGGGATAGACTGCTTTCTGTTTCCTCCAGCCTGCTCAACCAGGCAGTTTCCGTGTTGACACTGCAAATGGAAGTGATTGATCTTGAGAGGTTGAAGCCAGAGGGAGTGGGGTGAGGGGGTACCATCCCTAAGGCTGAATGTCGGTGTATCTTCAGTGGTGACATTCCTCACCGAAGTCCTAGCTCACCCCACTAAATTTTTTCAACCCAAACCAAACTGAGTAGCTTTACTTGTCTGCTAGGGGCTGGGTGGGTTCCTGGGTCTCTATAGAGCTCTGTTTTGGTCTCTGACAAATTTAAGTTTATCCAAGCATTTGGAATGTTCAAATAAACTTCAATCTTTGGCTAGCATAAATCCTTTTTAATATGGATGGAGTACACAGAGATCATTCAACATGTGGTCTATTAAAAGCCTACACATAGAAAGGTGCAAGTAATTAGCTAAAGACAGAGAGAAAAATTGTCTACTGAAGTAGATATGTTCTAAGAAGCAGAAGAAAAATTAGAAAAAATCCTATCCATACATTTGATCATGCCAAAAAAGACAATGCAGGTATACTAACAGCAGATGAGGCTATAAGTAGGCAATAGGACATGATAAGTAAAGGCTATGTATAAATTAAATACAGGATTTGTTGTTTAGTCGCTAAGTTGTGTCCGACTCTTTTGTGATTCCATGGGCTGTAGCCCCCCAGGCTCCTCTGTCCATGGGATTTCCCAGGCAGGAATACTGGAGTGGCTCACCATTTCCTTCTCCAGGGGATCTTCTTGACCCAGGGATTGAATCTACATCTCCCACATTGGCAGGGGGTCTTTACCACTGAGTTACCTGGGAAGCCTGAAATACAGGATAGCCACATTCAAAACCATACTGCTGCTGCTGCTGCTAAGTTGCTTCAAGTAGTGCCCGACTCTGTGCGACCCCATAGACGGCAGCCCACCAGGCTCCTCTGTCCTTGGGATTCTTCAGGCAAGAATACCGGAATGGGCTGCCATTTCTTTCTCCAAGGCATGAAAGTGAAAAGTGAAAGTGAAGTCGCTCAGTCGTGTCCGACTCAGTGATCCCATGGACTGTAGCCTACCAGGCTCCTCTGTCCATGGGATTCTCCAGGCAAGAGTACTGGAGTGGGGTGCCATTTTCTTCTCCACAAACCACTGGCAACAGTCAAAAGCAGCCTTGAAAAGGTAGTAAAATGAACTAGTGAGATAGAGGGTAAAAACATAAGAAACTCTACATATAGATGGAAGGTCATCTGAAAATGTTGTAACAGAAGATATTAGATAAGAGGTTAACCGTTGAAAAGCAATCTCTTAGATAGTAGGGTTCTTGAAGAAATAAGGTTGCAAAATGTGACTTAGTAGAATAAAATTTTCCTAATGCTAAAAGGAGGGTGTAGTGAGGACACAGAGGAGAAAAAGAAGACTAAAAGAAGACTCCAAGTGTATACATTCTTCAGCAAAAAATAACTGTTTAATAATTGTCAGATGACTATACAATTACACATCAACAACCTCAGATATGTGGATAATACCACTCTAACAGTAGAAAGCAAAGAGGAACTAAAGAGCCTCTTGATAAGGGCGAAGGAAGAGTGTGAAAGAGCTGGCTTAAGACTAAATATTAAAAAAACTAAGATCATGGAATTCAGCCCTAGTCCTGCATGGCAAATAGAAGGGGAAAAGGTGGAAGCAGTGACAGATTTCCTCTTCTTGGACTCCCAAATCACTGTGGACGGTGACTGCAGCCATGAAATCAGAAGACCATTGCTTCTGGGCAGGAAAGCAATGAGAAACCTAGACATTGTGTTGAAAAACAGAGACCTGACTCTGCTGACAAACGTCTGTAACGTCAAGGCTATGGTCTTCCCAGTGGTTACATATGTTTGTGAGGGCTGGATGATAAAGAAGGCAGAGCGCCAAAGAATTGATGCCTCTGAACTGTGGTGCTGGAGAAGACTCCTGAAAGTCCCCTGGACAGCAAGAGATCAAACCAGTCAATCTTAAGGGAGATCAACTCTGAATATTCACTGGAAAGACTGATGCTGAAGCTTCAGTATTTTGGTCATCTGATGAAAACAGACAATTCACTGAAAAAGTCCCTGATGCTGGGAAAGGTTGAGGGAAGAAGAGGGTGTCAGAGAAAGAGATGGCTGGATGGTGTCATCAATGCAATGGACATGATCTTGGACAAACTCTGGGAAATACTGAGGGACAGGGAGGCCTGGAGTGCTACCGTCCACAGGGTTGCAAACAGTCAGACACGACTGGGTGACTGAACAACAAGAATCCTCTAAGTATCTTAGCAAAACAAGTTCTAAAACTAATGTCCAAAAACACTTCTATCAAGGTTTAACAATACAGATGATCACACACTTCACCAATGTTATTTTAACATAATAGAAAAACACATATACAGTTTTCAGAGAAAAAGGACAGACTAACACATTTCTGAATCAGGTTAAATTAATACTGATGTGAAGGTAACATATAGTTATCTTTAAACAGCAAAGACTCAGGGGGCAAAATGCTTTAAGGAATTAAACTGCTCAAAGATACTTGCCAAAACACTCAGAGATAATTAAAAAAATTTTTTTCTAATGGGCATTTCAGTTTTAATGAACTGTAGAAACCAAAACCAACTGGGAATATAAGCCCAGTCTATACTTATTTAGATTTTGGTTTCAAATTTATATAGAAAAATTATCTGTAAAAGATAATTAAAAGGTTAAAAGGGGCAATGCATAGTAAAAGCATAGCAGCAATAATGAACTTCATATACTAAAAGGCATGTAATAACAAGATAAGCTCTATAATGATAAGAAGAAATCGATGCAAATAACTGACACATGAGATGACAAATCAGAATCGGTATCATATGAAGAAAGCAAAAGTAAAAATAATACATGGAAGACTTGAATAGCATAAAAAGTGGGACTGAGTTAACAGGTAGCCCACATTTTAAAAAATCTATGAGAGAGTGCTTTCTTTTCAAGTGTTCTTAGCACATTTACAAAACTGATTCTATAGAGACTGATCATAAGGACAAATATTCCCCCAAACATGTTATATCAATCAAATTCTCTAGCCACAAAGAAATAAATAGAAAAGTTAAGAGGAAAGGTTTTATGACAGCAAGACAATAATAAAAAATAAACTCAAACTTGGAAATTAAAAAAAATACCCGTCTGAGGAAATAACTTTATAAATGGAAAAATGTTTTAAAAGCAAATAGGATTATCACATCTTTATTAAGAATAAGGAAAAACTGCCAACCACCTAAATCTATGACAAGTGGGGGAATAGTTAATTAAGGTACTTCATATGTGGTCTTGCGCAAATTACTTAATCTAAGTCTCTATTTCCTTATCTGTAAACTGGGGATAATTACCTCCTTCAATGAATTGTTGTAAAGATGAAATCAGACAATGCTTGTAAAATATTTTAATCACTATGCCAGCCATCACGAGAACACTCAGTCAGTCTTATCTATTAAGACTGTCATTATTTAAAATGATGTTTACAATGAGTTTGCAATAATAGAAGTGCTAACGTTACACCACTGAGGGCAAAGTACAAGATCATCATCTGAAATACAGTTGATGAAAACTACGTAAAATAAACAAATATGTGTAACAATTAAAACTGAGGCTCATCATTCTCTCACCCTAAGTACCACCTTAGCACACTGACACATCTAACAGAAACAAAAACATGACATTCACTAAGCTGGGAAAACAATATGGGTATTTAAGAATACAGAGCTGTGATTTATGTAATTTATCAGGCATCTTGATGCAAAACTTTTAAGAAGTCTCTTTGGACTGTTTCCCTGAAGAGCTCAAATCGATCTTTCTGCCTCTCAGGACCTCAGATCTTGTCCTTTCAGGTGTTCCTTCATCCCCCTCACAGGGCTGATCATTGCTCTTTGTTTCTCTCCTATGCATTCCTCTCAACCAGTGGAATGGATCTTCCTTGGGGACCCACCCTTCTTTTGTATATTAATACGTGAATACTTAAAATTTAATAATTGTGTCCCTGTGGAAAATTCTTAAAGAGATGGGAATACCAGGCCACCTGACCTGCCTCCTGCAAAATCTGTATGCAGGTCAAGAAGCAACAGTTAGAACTGGACATGGAACAACAGACTGGTTCCAAATTGGAAAGGAGTACGTTGAGGCTGTATATTGTCACCCTGCTTATTTAACTTCTATGCAGAGTACATCATGAGAAATGCTGGACTGGAAGAAACACAAGCTGGAATCAAGATTGCTGGGAGAAATATCAATAACCTTATAAATGCAGATGACACCACCCCTATGGCAGAAAGTGAAGAACTAAAGAGCCTCTTGACGAAAGTGAAAGAGGAGAGTGAAAAGGTTGGCTTAAAATTCAACATTCAGAAAACTGAGATCATGGCTTTTGGTTCCGTCACTTCATGGCAAATAGATGGAGAAACAGTGACAGACTTTATTTTGGGGGGCCTCCAAAATCACTGCAGATGGTGATTGCAGCCATGAAATTAAAAGATGCTTGCTCCTTGGAAGAAAAGCTATGACCAACCTAGACAGCACATTAAAAAGCAGAGACATTACTTTGCTGACAAAGGCCTGTCTAGTCAAAGCTATGGTTTTTCCAGTAGTCATGTATGGATATGAGAGTTGGACTATAAAGCTGAGTGGTGAAGAATTGATGCTTTTGAACTGTGGTGCTGGAGAAGACTCTTGAGAGTCCCTTGGACTGCAAGGAGATCAAACCAGTCCATCCTAAAGGAAATCAGTCCTGAATATTCATTGGAAGAAATGATGCTGAAGCTGAAGCTCCAATACTTTGGCCACCTGGTGTGAAGAACTGACTCACTGAAAAAAGACCCTGATGCTGGGAAAGATTGAAGGCAGGCGGAGAAGGGGATGACAGAGGATGAGATAGTTGGATGGTATCACCGACTCAATGGACTTGAGTTTGAGCAAGCTCCGGGAGTTGGTGATGGACAGGGAAGCCTGGCGTGCTGCAGTCCATGGGGTTGCAAAGAGCTGGACACAACTGAGTGACTGAACTGAATCGGGCTATAACCTGTTGCTAGTTTTCTACTTTCCTAGTTTCCAAATTTTCTACAGTGCATATGTATTACCTCTTTGAGGTAAAGTGAGGTAGCATATTGAAAAGCAGAGACATTACTTTGCCAACAAAGGTCCATCTAGTCAAGGCTACGGTTTTTCCAGTGGTCATGTGTGGATGTGAGAGTTGGACTGTGTGCCGAAGAATTGATGCTTTTGAAGTGTGGTGTTGGAGAAGACTCTTGAGAGTCCCTTGGACTGTATGGAGATCCAACCAGTCCATTCTGAAGGAGATCAGTCCTGGGTGTTCTTTGGAAGGACTGATGTTAAAGCTGAAACTCCAGTACTTTGGCCACCTCATGCGAAGAGCTGACTCACTGGAAAAGACTCTGATGCTGGGAGGGATTGGGGGCAGGAGGAGAAGGGGACGACAGAGGATGAGATGGCTGGATGGCATCACCGACTCAATGGACATGAGTTTGAGCGAACTCTGGGAGTTGGTGATGGACAGGGAGGCCTGGTGTGCTGCGATTCATGGGGTCGCAAAGAGTCAGACATGACTGAGCAACTGAACTGAACTGAGATAATATTGATGTGCCATAAAATTCACCCTTTGAAAGTGTGCAATTCAGAGGTTTTTATTATATTCTCAAAGTTGTACAGCTCTTCCCACTATTTAATTTTAGAACATTTTCAACACCCCCAAAAGACACCTTGTGCCAATTAGCAGACATTTTCATTCCCTCCTCCCTCCAGCTCTGGAAAACAGGAATTTACTTCCCATCACTATGGATTTTCCTACTCTGGACATTTCTTATAAATGGAACCATACAATATATGGCCTTCTGTGTCTGTCTTCTATTCAGCTTCATGGTTTCAAATTCCTCCATGTGCTAGTACTTCATTCCTTTTTGTGACTGAATAATATTCTTAGATGTATTAATTCTTTAATGGAAAAACTATTTTAGCTTTTAAAAAAGGTAATGATTACATACGTATAACTTTATTTTTAAAAAAATTTTTGGCTGCACTGGGTCTTAATTGTGGCACACAGTATCTTTCTTGTTGCATGTGGGATCCCTAGTCGTGGATATAGAATCTAGTTCCCTGACCAGGGATCGAACTCGGGCCCCCTGCATTGGGAGTGCAGAGTCTTAACCACCAGACCCCCAGGAAGTCCTACTTTTGGTTGTTAATTCTACTAAAAATACCCTGGTACACTCCAATCATAATAAGAAATGATTTTTGGTGATACATAAATTGTTTTTCAAAATCATGCATTTAAAAATCACAGTGAGCCTGTTAAACCTGTTTTTTTTTCTGACTGAAGCTCTCAACTAAAAAGAACATAGGAATATAAATGATATCTAGCTGAACATCAGACAGAAATTGAACCCAAAGAGACAGCTGTGGGTAACCAGGACCAATGCATACAATTCTATCTCAGAGAGAATATGAAAAATTCTTGGCTTTTAAATTCTGAATGTTCAAAGGAATACTTATGGTACCTGAAATGAGTAATTTTTAGAAACTAAGCATGTAAACTATTCTGTGGCAATCAATTGTAGTTATTTTAATTTGTATAGAGGTAGCATAACTGAGCTTTATACTCATTGAGAAAAAGAAGTTCCAAATTTGCTTGTATGCATGTTATGTCTTTGTGTACCTGCAAATCACAAACACACAAATACTGATGCACACTCAGTGCATGAATTTAATGTTATAATCTCTACTTGTAGGCAAATTCTACTTATTTTCAGTCACAAGGGATATAGCTCGATCAAAGCTGACTGCAGCTAGGTCATATTAAGTAAGGGTAATTCATCAAACTGTACACTTGTAATCGGTACACATTTCTCTATGCATGTTATACTTCAATCTACCTTTTTTAAAGTTAAAAAAAATAAAGCAACAGAAGACTCTACACATTGTTTTCACATTGGAGGGCCTATAGTCCTCATCTGGGTGAGCCTTTGCTAAGGGCTGGAGGAAGCTTTGTCAAGAATTAATAATTAAAATATTGCTCAAGTCTTTCAAGAGACACCAAATGCTCATTTGAGAAAGCTAGTATCAGTCTGCAGACTAGATGTGCTTAAAAACCCATCTTCATATAGAAGTCTCTACAGTCCGCTGTCATAAGTTGTTCATTCAAAGTGCTCTCTAAAGATGTCACTTGGGTTAGCATCTGTACTGCCAGAGAGACCACCTGCTGCAACAGCTTCAGATATGATGACAGTCAAACAACTGCAGTTACTCATTTATGAGACTATAATATGTCAATGAGGATTAGCTTATGTGCTCATTCAGGCAAATGAATAAAATAGTTTTCTCCACCAGCCTCCCCCTCCCCCCAAACCAGGATTCTTAACAAAGTTAGATCATAAAATGCAAAAATGCTGGTGGACAAAAAATTATTAAAATATCTTGTTTTTATTCAAAGTTATTGACTGCCAGCAATGTGTAGATTCTAGCTAGCATTCAATGTTTTCCGGACATGTTCCTGTATCTTCCAACTCTTGGTGGGAATTATGACATGAAAGATTGTACATTTATTAAAAGCAGGATGAAGCACTGTTTGTGGGAGTGGAAGACAGTATCATTATTTTGGATAATGATAACTTATGGATAATGACTCAGAAGACTTTTAAATGTCCATAACATTCATCTGATTATAAGACTTTATTCCTAGAAAAATATTTAGGATTACAATAAGATTCCATTAAAGGAGTGTTCATCATATTACTGTGGAAACAATTTTAGAAACCCGACCACAAGGGAGGAATTTTTAAAAAGCGTCCACATACTGGAAAAGTATATAGAGTAGTTAAAAATGTAAAATTATAGGAGTACATTTATTGTTATAGTTAGAGGCTCATGAATAACACCCTTCCTTAAATATTATGTACCTAAATATACAGAGAAATATTTGGGATATAGATACATTAAAATATTGACGTCAACTAGGAT
Organism: Oryx dammah; assembly: GCF_014754425.2. Taxonomy (NCBI): domain Eukaryota; kingdom Metazoa; phylum Chordata; class Mammalia; order Artiodactyla; family Bovidae; genus Oryx; species Oryx dammah. Next base: position 42,916,175 of record NW_024070190.1, on the reverse strand, counting down.
TAGAATTGATTTTCTTTTTTCTTATCTACACATCCCATCTTTTCAAAAATGAACATGTTTGTTATTTTATAACAAAGACGTTTTACGAAAATGTGACGGTTGGGAGGTAGGAAAATGAAGGACTACAATATTTATGTGTGTGGGAATACACTCTCTTGTTCCATTATGTGAAATTAGTGTCTATTCTTTACTTTCTCTCTACATATTGTAAAAGCTGTATCTGACGTGCCTTTCATATGGTAGGAAACAGCCTTGCTGCTCCCAGCACCTGTCTTTCCATTCTAAGCAGCCATCCCACTGATCAACAGTATCATCTTGGGGCTTCTGGTCATTCAGCTCTCTTGACTTCTGTCAAAAGAACTAACATCTCAATAGATGCAAACACACAAACACACAGCCACTCAGCTTAGAACAATGCAGCAGAGCTACACCGGCTGCACACTAGGTGTAGGAACAAGCCCATGGGAAAATCTCCTTCTGTTCTCTTTCCAGATCAAGTCATGAGACGTTGAGAGATATCCGTTCTCATGTCAGAAGAGAGTCCCTGGTCCACTTCAAATAAACCAATTTTTAAAAAATCTACAATCTGAAATATTCCAAAGGTTTACTGTTGATTTTTGTTTGATACACACAAAGGGAAACAATTTCCCTTCCTTGAAGCCTCTTTCCAGGAGCCTTAATGATTGGCTGCCAAATTTAGCCTTGGCTCCATCTCCACCATGTCTATTATTCCTCCATGCTATTGATGTGAGGCCAAATCTCATCCCTATTTAAAGCGCCCAAGAGCAGATGTCTTGATGAAAGGGGGGTGATGGTGAATCTATATTGAAAAGATCCAGGAAAACATGCTATAATGAATGGAAGCACAGTTTCATGACTTAAGGTATTAAAAGTACATTCTCAGGAAAGAACCAATAGACTTAATCACATCATATGAAAACTCAAAGGCAGAAGAGGGAATTGCAGGGAAGGCAGTCCAGAAATCAGCTGCTTATCAGAATGACTGGGGGAATTTGTTTTGTTTCAAATACTGCCGCCTGCACAAGAATGTCCTTGGCAGTACTACTCATAATAGCCAACATCTGGAAACAAACCACTGACAGTACAATGGATAAAGAAATAATAAATTGAGGCCTATCCACACAATGGAATATTATACAGTGTTAAAAAGGGATGAAATACAGCTGCATACAATTATAATGAATCTTACAAACACAATATTGAAAGAGGCCAGACACAAAAGAGATTTCATTTGTATAAAAGTTGACAATCAGGCAAAACTAATCCATGGTATTAGAAGTCAAGACAGTGGTTGCCTCAATTAGACAGTGACTGAACAGGGGCTTAAGATGGGATTCTGGGTGCTGCTAAATGGAAACAGTGTCAGACTTCACTTTTTGGGGCTCCAAAATCACTGCAGATGGTGACTGCAGCCATGAAATTAAAAGACGCTTACTCCTTGGAAGAAAAGTTATAACCAACCTAGACAGCATATTCAAAAGCAGAGACATTAGTTTGCCAACAAAGGTCCGTCTAGTCAAGGCTATGGTTTTTCCTGTGGTCATGTATGGATGTGAGGTTGGACTGTGAAGAAGGCTGAGCGCTGAAGAATTGATGCTTTTGAAGTGTGGTGTTGGAGAAGACTCTCGAGAGTCCCTTGGACTGTAAGGAGATCCCACCAGTCCATTCTGAAGGAGATCAGCCCTGGGATTTCTTTGGAAGGAATGATGCTAAAGCTGAAACTCCAGTACTTTGGCCACCTCATGCGAAGAGTTGACTCATTGGAAAAGACTCTGATGCTGGGAGGGATTGGGGGCAGGAGGAGAAGGGGACAACAGAGGATGAGATGGCTGGATGGCATCACTGACTCGGTGGACATGAGTCTGAGTGAATTCCGGGCGTTGGTGATGGACAGGGAGGCCTGGTGTGCTGCGATTCATGGGGTCGCAAAGAGTCAGACACGACTGAGTGACTGAACTGAACTGAACCGAAGGTTGCGTTTCCATATGTAGGTCCTGGTTAGGTTAGATTGGGGTGTGTGTTTAGTTTGTGATAATTCTTTAAGCTGGGAGAAATATCAATAACCTCAGATATGCAGATGACACCACCCTTATGGCAGAAAGTGAAGAGGAACTAAAAAGCCTCTTGATGAAAGTGAAAGAGGAGAGTGAAAAAGTTGGCTTAAAGCTCAACATTCAGAAAATGAAGATCATGGCATCTGGTCCCATCACTCCATGGGAAATAGATGGAGAAACAGTGGAAACAGTGTCAGACTTTACTTTTTTGGGCTCCAAAATCACTGCAGATGGTGACTGCAGCCATGAAATTAAAAGACGCTTACTCCTTGGAAGAAAAGTTATGACCAACCTAGATAGCATATTCAAAAGCAGAGACATTACTTTGCCGACTAAGGTCCGTCTAGTCAAGGCTATGGTTTTTCCTGTGGTCATGTATGGACGTGAGAGTTGGACTGTGAAGAAGGCTGAGCACCGAAGAATTGATGCTTTTGAAGTGTGGTGTTGGAGAAGACTCTCGAGAGTCCCTTGGACTGCAAGGAGATCCAACCAGTCCATTCTGAAGGAGATCAGCCCTGGGATTTCTTTGGAAGGAATGACGCTAAAGCTGAAACTCCAGTACTTTGGCCACCTCATGCGAAGAGTTGACTCATTGGAAAAGACTCTGATGCTGGAAGGGATTGGGGGCAGGAGAAGGGGACGACCCAGGATGAGATGGCTGGATGGCATCATTGACTCAATGGACGTGAGTCTGAGTGAACTCTGGGAGTTGGTGATGGACAGGGAGGCCTGGTGTGCTGCGATTCATGGGGTCGCAAAGAGTCGGACACGAATGACCGACTGAACTGAACTGAACTGAATTCTTTAAGTTATATAGTTATGATTCATGTATTTTTGTTTAAACAAGATACAGTTCAATAAAATGTTTAAAACTCAGATTCCTGGGCCCTAACATGAATAACTAAGACTACAGGTTATAAAATTCCTGGGAGTATTCAATGTATAGCAAAGGCTGAGAATCATTGGACCAGATGATCTACACCTTATAGTGTGCCCGTCTCTACTGGGCCATGAACCAACTGTTAAATTTTCAGGACTTTTGCAAGCTTGTTAAAATAGGGTCAGTACTGAATATTAATTATATAAAGTTTCAATTAAATAAATTATATTAAAACAAACATAACTAAATACTCAAAACTTACCACTTTGTGTTTATTCTACTATATTTTACTATTACCTGTATTTTGAAGTTTGTTTTTGTTGTTCAGTCCCTAAGTTGTGTTAGACTCTTTGTGACCCCATGGACTGCAGCATGCCAGGCTTCCTTGTCCTTCACAATCCCCCAGAGTTTGCTCAAACTCCTGTCTGTTAAGTCAGTGATGGCAGCCAACCATCTCATCCTCTGTTGCTCACCTCTCCTCTTGCCTTCAATTTTTCCCAGCATCAGGGTCTTTTCCAATGAGTCAGCTTTTTGCATCAGGTGGCCAAAGTATATTTTGAGGTTATTTATTCCAGTTTTATCTGTATAATGGAAATACTATATAACCATGTGCTACTGTGGGCTTCTCCGCTGGTTTAGCAGTAAAGAATTCACCTGAGATGTAAGAGATGTGGGTTCAATCCCTGGATCAGAAAGATCCCCTGGAGAAGGATATGGCAACCCACTCCAGTGTTCTTGCCCATGGACAGAGGAGCCTGGCAGGCTATGATCCATGGAGTCACAAAAGAGTTGACATGACTTAGTAACTAAACAACAACGATGTGCTACTCTACCATCTCTTTCCAACTCCACAGTCAGTCACAATGGTGGTTTCAAATTGGCCATGGTGGAAGTATTTACACCAGTGAAACTGGCAACCACTCCACATCAGGTCTTGCTTTATTTTTCTGTCACCTTGACGTAAGAAAATGACTTTAAAATGCTAATAATGCAGATTAAACTTAAAAGGGTGTAATGTATATAGCTGTTATATTATGAATAATCCATTTAAGGAAATATCCTTACAGTATTTAAAAGCTATTATTTGGCTCAGCAAAGAAGTCATTCATATCTTTGATGAATGAATACAGTCTGACATATGCCTTTGTTACTTTACTTTTGTCTTATTCATTAACATAAGGAAAAATACTGGCCAACATTTATATGGGAATTGCACTCATCAACTGTACCATAGGTAGACCACGGATAGATGAGTTCTCAAAACCAGTGTTTTGTGAGACCCAATTAGTTAAATGGAGTTTACAACAAAGAGTATTCTTTATTATTATTTATAAACAGAATGCTACACCCATTCTTTATGTCAGGAAAATTTATAATCAACTTATGTTTGCACATAAATGCACTCTTTTTCTCTTCCAGAGTGCAGGTTGATTTACCAGCACAAACCTTTCACGTTTAAGATTCTATGACTCTATATAATTTAAGAAAGAAGAAAACAAAATAAGATGGGAGCCTCCAAGGAAGGAGTTTCAGCATAAGATAATGACTATACTTTACAAAGTATAGTATATTTCCCTACTTAAAATATGATCCTCAGACCAGTAGCACTGGCATCAATGAGGTACCCCTGGGAAATGCATAATCTTAGGCCTCACTCTAGAACTTCTGAATCAGAATCTGCATTTTATTAAGATGCCCAGGTGATTTTTATGCACATTAAATTTTGGGAAGCATTGCTTTAACAATAAACTCCCTGCTATGAATGGAATTCACATAACTGGTTTGAGACTAGTAGCAGTCTAGCAATTGGTGATCTCTAAGCAGCTCATACCGAATGAAGGATAGCACTGGGGAAAACCCCTAACAGCTAACCCTACACTTGAAGAGTCAAGAACAGGGAATCCTGGTGTGCTACAGCCCATGGGGTCACAAAGAGTCTCACACAACTTAGTGACTCAATAACAAACCTGAAGAGGACATATGTCTTGCAACACACATTTGTCCAACACTGAAAAGGGAAACTGAGCCACTAGGAAAGTAAAGGTTATTCTAGGCCACTTGGATGATTCATTTCAAAAAAGGGGGAAAAAGTACAAGTAAGAAAAAAACCTTATCAGGAGCTTTCCTCCGTGTATATGTAATAAGAACTGTTGCCAAAGACTTGGATCCAGAAACCCAAAACAGGGCAGCAAGTGCCACATGACAAAGTGTGGCAGCTGGAGAGAGGAGTGTGATGAAACATTTCCCAGAGATGTAATTTAGGCCACGGTAGCTATCAAGTGCTGAGGGTGAAAGGGGGAAACTGCAGTGCTCATGTTTTTCCCATCAACATATCAGTTAGCAACCCGCGACAGAGAGAAAAGACGGTCAATGCCCAGGAAAGATTCAATACTAGAGTTAATTGAAATGATGGGAGGAAAGTCTCACTTGTTTTGAAATTGAAAGCAAAAATGTTTTACTGGCAACACTTTTCTCCGAAAATATTTTAGTTATTTGGCTGAAAACACAGTAGCTGCTTTGAGATGCAAAGGTCTACATGGAAAACACCTTAGATAAAAAAGTGTCTGAAAGGACATGAGAGCCAGGTATCTCCCAGAGGAGCTTGCTATTACTTTGAGGCAGAAACTGAGGCAATAAAGTAATTCATGCAAGCCTCAGTAAGCCTAGAGTGTGAAGAAGACAAATGGGATTGTGACCAGGCTACTGGTACTCAGGGACAAAACTGGGCCCGTTTTCACCCAAGAAAAAGGTCACTATAATGACCCCTTGCAGTGTCAGACTTCAGATGACTCCAGAACATTTCGCAGCAAAATGATATGGATGTCCTAATGTGTTGTAACATTTTCCCTTGACATACTTTAGCAAGGCTAAGAAGAAAACTCACCCTTGTTGAACACCTACTGTTTTCTGTGTGTTTTTTAATCATTTATTTGTTTGGCTGTACCAGGTCTCAGTTGTGGCATGTGGGATCTTTAGTTGCAGCCTGTGAACTCTTAGTTGCAGCCTGTGAAATCTAGTTCCCTGACCAGGGATCGAACTGGTAGACTTTGCATTGGGGGAGCACGGAGTCTTAGCCACTGGACCATCAGGGAAGACCTCCTAATATCTGTTTTACGTGTGTGATTTCATAGCATTCTCATAATCCTCTGATGAAGGTGATATTGTCTCCATTTTACAGATGAGCAAAATGAGCTCCAAAGAAATATGTCACCCATGTCACATGATTAATAAAAAGCCAGAAATCCATAGACAAAATTAAAAATCTCCATAGTTGATGAAAACAGGCATCCCAACAAAAACAGCTTGAAAGAGATCAGAGTACGGGGTAGTTAAGTTTCGAATACAAGGAGACTGGTCTGTATTGGTGTCCGTGAAGATAGGAAAGGTCTCTCCTAGGACCCACCATATCTTTACACTGCCGGAATCCCCTTGTAACCCATTTCTGGATGTATGTTAGGTTTCAGATATATTTCAAATTTGATAGCTGCAATTTTGGCTAAGTTGGAGGCTTTAGAAGGTGTGCCATGTTTCAGGCAGTGTTACATAAAAGAACTGAGCCCTGGACTGGGCTTTGGAAACCTGGGTTCAGCCCCAGCTGCGTCACTTATGAACTGGAAGAGTGGGTGAGCTGCACTGCTCCTCTGGATGGTAGATTGTTTCTCACCTATGTGAGGTTGGATGAAGGATCTTTAAGGACCTCTCTGGGTCCAGGATTCAACCCTCCATGACTCAACTGTTTACTAGTGTGACTTCCACCAAAATATATTAGAGATGCCCTGAAGAATTAACAATCTGTACAGACAACACTGCTGTGTGGTTCAAGTTACCAAATACAAAACAAGACACATAAAATTAAAAAAGAACCCTACAAGAATAATTACTTCTTTTACAATCTGCAAGAATAACCCAGAACTGAATATTTTAAAGTGCTTCCCCACCCAGTATATAAATCAAATATATATTCAAATTCTTAGATCTCAGTACAAATCCAAGCTCTACTTCCAATTAGTTCTTGACTTAATATACCTGAGTTTCCTTTTTGCTTCTATAAAATTGGAATTTATAAAGAATATTATCTGTAATACAATCAAGTGTCTGGCATCTAGAAGCAGCATGAGGTAAGTACTGGTTATTGTTATTTCAGCAGTCATTAGGGGTCTGGACTAGGTTGGGTGACAGTTCCAAGGAAATTTCTCCATGGAGGGATGGAGACTGAGATTGTAACCCCATTAGCACTGGGGACTTGCCATTAACCTGTGTCTATGCAATAAATAACGTCAGGTGCAGAGAGGAGAAATGTAATCACACTTGTGGACCTGCAGGCATCCATCTGGTTTCCTTCTTTGTAAAACTTTCTAATTCATCCTTAGTTGATTAAACCTTATCGGACATGTTGATGTGCTTGAGGGGACAGCTGCTGGCAGTATCTGAGGGCAGGTGTGTCCTGGGATATCAAAGAGTGGCTGTCATACTCACATTTTAGTGTCTTTATTTGCCCATTTCTCAGTTTCTGTCCAATGTGTACGAGGAACAAAAGATTCTAGGAGGAGGTGACTTCACTTTGTTTATAAATTCCAGCCTCCCCCGGCCCCCCAAAAAAACCCTGAACAATTTTTATTCTGACATATCAATAACCTGTCCATACACATCCCATCTGTTTGGGTGACTGCCTCTTGCCTTTCCAGGCTAAGCTCTCCTTTTCTCCTCCCCTCCCCCATGAATCACACACTCCCACCCCCTTCCCCTTTCTATATACACCTCACTTTTTGTGACTTATCTTTCCTTCCCTCTCCAAATTTTGTTTCGGTGTTGAGATGTTGGTGGGGAGCCTGGGTAGAGAAAAGAAGATGAAAACAAGAACCAAATTCAAATAATCGGTACTCTTTGAACCCTATTAGGTGAAGCCAGAGTAAGGCCTTCAAAGAATGAGACTGAGCTGCCTGTTTTCTAAAAGGAAAAAAGGAAGACCAATAAGAAGAGTAAAGAAAAAAAATTCCTGTTTTCTACAGGTACATTTCTTGAGTGAAAAACAGCAGAATTTCATGTATTTCCAGGTGTGTTTTGAGAGAGGTCAAGCATAGTAACCAAAGCCTCTAAAGTTCAAAAAAGCAAACAAATGGTTGCTAATTAAATTACTCTTAGAGACACCATACTCATTCTAAGGCCTTTTTTGGTTCAAACATTACATGATTCAGAGTATAATTTTACTCTTTAAGCAATTATAGGTTTATAGTTGTTATATGGATAATTTACAGCATACCATTGTCACAGCTAAGCAAATATCAGTTGATAATGAGGTCTTAACCTGTAAGGGGGCTTCCCAGTCTAATAGAGCTATTATGATCTATTTTGTAATGATACATTATATAACAACTTTTATAGGACAAAGCTGTTATAGGACAGCTTATAATAATCCCTTAAACACTTAAAAGTATCTTCTAACTAATAATTAAGCTTTTAGGGTTATTAGCTTGGGTTGGGGGTATCAGTACATTAAAAAAGATACAGTAAGGTTTTCTTTGGTAATTTATTCCCATTTTACTTTTTATCATCCCTTTATATAATACTCTCTGAGAAGGATTAACAACTTACACATTATTCTACAAAAAGTAAGGGTGGAGGAAGAAAGAGAGGAAAAGAGAAGGTTGTCAACCTTGGCAAAAACAGAAAACGTCCTGTTTAATCTTTAAATATTGGCCATATTCAGGACTTACACTGGTATTTACTTACTAGGTATCCAAATCTATCTATGTGGCACATTTCAGACAAACTGAGGTTGCAGAAGGAATCCAGTACTCTTAAGCACCAGGTCATGTTGTAATGCTTTCTTAGTGATGCTGTGAAGATTCAGACAGCTTACAATTTTGTTTCAACGCTTTTCAAGCAATAACACCTCAAGTTTGAGATACTGTAATTTAGCAGTTCTAGATGAATGCATAATCTCTCCCTGTTGGTTTGAAATTCTACACTCTGTCTTTCTCTAAACTCTTACCCTTTTATTATCTATCTAGACAAAAATGTGCTTGGAAAATTTTCTCTGTCCATACACGGAATTGCAAAGTAGTCCCACAGGATAGAAAACGGTGAATTTGTGAATGTACCATTGACCCTCAGTTCAGGGCATGCATTATCTTGATTTATTTTCTCACTTTCCCTGCATGACTGTTTAATATCTTGTCTTTTAAAATCTATTTGTAAGATCCTTAAAACTGGAGACCCCCATAGTAAAAATCTTAAATTTTTGACAGGGTCATGCCATAAAGTACACACAAATACTTAATATTTTGCTGTTTTACTTAAAGAGAATGGAATTTATTCTTTTGTAACACCTTTGTCATTGAATTTTACTACATAAGCTATAATTTACCAAGTTATCTTAGGCAAGTCACTTAAACTTCTTTGGTCCCAGTTTCTCTATTGGACAAGATTTTTCCAACTAGAGAATTTAGGTTTTGGATTAAGACAGAACTTTAAAAAATATAATTTCTTCCATTTACTAGAAGCAGGAACTGAACCTATTACCTGACCTCTCTGAACTTTCAATTCCTCACCTTGTACTCTGGAGACCAAGAGAAGTGTTACACCTCACAGGAATTTTTTTTTTTTGCAGAATGAGAAAGTAAGTGTAAGGAATGCAGCATATTACCTGAATTTTGGTTCAAGCTGAAAAATATCAGTCATTATTGTATCAATTTTCTTTCTGCGTTAGAGTGCTAAGATTAGGACAGATTGCAATTGCAATGATCAAGCATGCAAACCCCCTGTATCTTCAGCTATTCCTGGTGCGACTTGGGTCCCCAACATGAAAGAGAAAAGTCTTATAAAGAACAAACTGATTCAAGGCCCATTTTAGTGCTATTTTTACTCACAGAGTAAATAAAATAATTTTAATAATCATGGAAATTGTGATATTTGTAACTGAGTCAATAAAAAAAATATGACAAAGACAACTCATTCTAAGACAAATGACCAAGTAAGTTGTTCTGAAATGCATGCTCAGAATCAGACATAATAGGTCAGCAATCTGTGGTCACGGGTTTGCACAAAGACACTGACCTGGCTTGCTGGAAGTGAAGAACAGAACCCCCTGCTCACAGCTGGACTTACCTACACAAAAGAGAGAAGTGCCTTATAAAGTATTGCTCTGTAATACTTGCTCGCTTGGAGCACATGGGGCGCCACTGACATTTTGAACATGCATTGTTTTCCTCTCTACTGCACCCACCAAAGAGCAGAACCTGCTTTATTTTTTCCAAGTGTCAGTGTTAAAACGGCATTTCTTGGGGCCATATACATCCTGAAATAGCTAGGTGAACTTTTTGTAGCATTTCTGAAAATATATTTCTGAGCATTTGGCGATGACACCAAAAAAAAAAAAAAAAAAAAGAAAAAGCAGTTAGCCACAAAACCATGAATAGAAACAAGGAAAACCTTTCAGGGATTTTACAACATAGAAGGAAAAGAAATGGATCTACTATTCCTCCAAAATAGCATTTTTAGGGCGTATTATCATAAGTAAAAGTCCAAATGATTCTGTTTTTTTTTCTATTTGATTGCATTTGCATAGCTAATAAGCTATGTTGTACCAACATCAAACTGCCAGTGTTTCTGTTTCTACCTTTGTAACCACACACAACCCTATGTACTTAAAGTCACACTACTTTCTAAATTTGGTTGGACAACAATGTGCATGCTTAGAATACTATGATTTCATTGCTTCCTAATGATTTTTCAAAGTCTTCCACACTGTGAAGAACAAGTTAAATTCCTTTCCCACTAACAAGTCCAAATGCTATCCAAGAATCTCAGAGAAAACTTACTTGAATAATAATTTGCTGCCTACTCCACCTGTGGAGTGGTATGCAGACATTATTTATAATGAAAAGAGCTTGTGTTTCTCTTTCAGCAAACAGTGACTCTCCCAGGCGTCCACAGAGTTATCAGAAATGAAATATAATTTCAAATTTCTGAAGAGTGTTTTAAAAAAAACTTATCAGCGTTTTGTTATAAAAGCCTAGCTGTTGGCTGAAATCAAACACAGCCTATTGGCTATGTATATCTGCTGATAGTGAGAACACAGTTATACAGAGATGAAAACTACTGGTAACATACTTTTGCAGTTTCGAGGGGATATGCTGTACAGTGTAAATACGCAGCACTGCTCCCGTGGGTGCTGGGGGAGCCCCAAACTAGTGAAACCTCTAGCTGAGCATCTGGCTGGGGTTCAACAAAGCTTCGGGAACAGCACAGGCTGGGGAGAGGGAGTTCAAAGTCAAAGAGCCTCTTCTCCTCTTGCACTGAGCGCCTTTGTGTGTATATTAATCTTCATGCATCCCCCCCGCCCCCCAGCAAATGTGTACAGTCAGCTAGAAAGGCACAGCTTGTGTGCTGACGTGCAAAGCCAAGTCAAAACCCTGCGCTTGGCACCACTCCCTTCTAACTTTCTGGCTTGTCCAAGTCTAAATATTGACATTGCTCCTCAGTTGAGATGTTTGATACTGCTGAGGGTAGAAACGGCAGAACTAACAGCAGGATCAAATGATACATTCTTACATCGTTGAGCCTTCCTTCCACTTCTTTTTTTTGTAGAGGGGGTTGGATTCCCTTGTCTGCACAGCTTCCTCCCACCCCACCCTTCCACCCCACCCTGTTTTCCTCCCCAAAACCTGAGCACGCAGAGACTAGGTAAGGTGTTTTGCAAGCCCCTCAAGGCAGCTCCTACTGTTGCCACAGCAACTCACAACAGACTCCAGAGACACCGGGCTGGGGGTGGGGAGCGCCAAACTGTGGGCTGACCGGTCAACTCTCTTGGGGGTGCAAGCGCCAAAGGGGTTAGTGTCTCCCCCTGTGCAGTTCCTCTGGCTCCCCACCACCTTCCAAGGAAAGAGCCTTGTGGTCGGCGCGGCACGTCCCCCACCCCCTCCCTGGCGCAGCCCTCCTTCTAAGGGTGCCCTGTTGTGCATTTTCTCAGCTCCAAGTTAGGGGTGCGGCTGTGCAGGCGCTCCTAGAAATCTCTTCTGCTGGCCTCTGATGGGAGGGTTCCCGGCCTCGCAGAGAAGGCGAGGGCGGCTCCCAGAGCAGCTCGGTCCCACGACTCTTGCTCGGGACGCGGCCGGCCGCGTGGCACGGCCCGGGGCCCCCATAGGCCACCCGCCGCGGCCGGGGCGGGGTGGGGGGGGGGGGCTCCGCGGCGGCTGCTCGGAGAAGTTTCACAGCATAGCGCACTCACGACACAGAACCTACCCTGAAGCCGAGCGAGACGCGAGCTCTCTCCGCCTTCAAGGGCTGGGGGAGCTGGGGTGGGGGGTGGTCCCCGCCACTCAGCAGCAGCCACGACTGCGCGCGGTCGCGGGTGTGCCGGGCCCCTGCGCGCGGCGCGCCGCCCGCCGCCCAACTTTGCACAAAGGCAGCATGGCTCTCCCTCGCCTCTTGGGCTCGCCCCGCGCCGCGGCGGCAGCTCTTCCCGGTGCCGGGCCGGAGGGGCTCGCCCCTTTCCGTCCCCCGGCCCTCCCCCTTTCCTCCCGCCCCCGCCCGGCTCCCAGGCTGGCTGGCCGGGCGGAATGGAGAGCGCTCGGCACCCAGCTCCGCCGCGGTGGCGACCGCCGCTTGCTCTGTGACGTTAGCAGCCTTCGCGGCTATTTATATCCGCACGATTGGATTTCATTCATGAAACCCGGGCCTGGTGTGTCTGTGCGCTAGGGTGCGGGTTGCAAAGGTGCCTGAGTTTTTACGCAGACCCTGGGGGTGGAGGTGGGTGGGGGCGGGCTCGGAGGCTGCCTGCCGGGGGCTAACGTGTGCCGAGCCTGGGAGACCCCAGCCCCGCTTGCTAGTGGCCGGGAGGGGAGGGGCAGAGCGAGCTGTAGCCCCCGCCCTCCCCACGTCCTCTGTCCCCAGCACCCCACCCATTCGCATACAACTGCTGGCCCTTTGTCCCAGGCTCTGGAAAAGTAAGTTGGGCCACTAACCGGCTGGGCAGCATGGCTCTCTTCCCCCCAGGAGCTGACCGGCCGCGGACTGCAAGGGAGGACACTGGCTTTTGTTTCAAAACCGAGCCCAGCTGCTAAGAGCTGCGTTAGCCCAGCCTCCTCTTCCCCTGGGCGCTGCACGTGCTGCCCGGCTCGACTCTGGGTTACCTTCCTCTGTGACTTGGCTCGTGGGGTCCCCGCAAGGGGCGTAAGGAGCACCGGCTGCCCCCGACCCGAGTAAGGAGGAGATTTACAGCCTTCTACAAATGGCTGAGTGAGGAAGTGAAATTGACTTCTGACTGCTTGTGGGTTGTCAGAATTTTTGGATACCCTGCCGAACTCCTTACTCTTCCAGGGTGTGAGCTCTGAGGACGGACCAGGGGCAGTTTTCATGCATGCACAGAAAAGATGTCTATTTCCTACAGAATGTCAGGTAATCTGTGAAGCTCTAAGGAGGTGACAATGAACACAACCAACCCGGTGTGGCCCCCAAGGCACTTTCTTTCAGTCAGCTATTAAAATCAGTGTGTTTTGAACCATCTCATTCCCATCCTCTAAAGAAGCAATTAGGGGGTAAAGGTATTGATGGGTGCAGCGAAGGGTAAAGGGTTTATTCATTCGTGCTATGCTGCGCTCAATCGTGTCAGACTCTTTGCTCCCCCAAGGACTGTAGCCAGCCAGGCTCCTCTGTCTTTGGAATTTTTCAGGCAAGAATACTGGAGTGGGTTGCCATTTCCTACTCCAGGGGAACTTCCTGACCCAGGGATCGAACCTGAATCTCTTGCGTTTCCTATATTTCCTGTGTCTCCTGCATTGCCAGGCGGATTCTTTACCACTGTGTCACCTGGGAAGCCCTCATTCATTTGATGAACCTTTATTGAGGAGGCTATCTGTGTCCTAAGGGCTGGGGATACAAAGATGGCAACAATATGTCTTTAGTCCTCAAGGAGTTCTCAGGTAATGGATTTACAGAGCTGGGAAAGAAGGACCCATATTCTACTGCAAAGACTGTATCTGTGTTATCACTCAAGAAACAGAACGTCAAAAAGGTTATAAATGCAAACACACTTCTCCTACCTCAGTTTCCTCTAAGAAGCCATGGACTCCCCGGATGAGTTTTACTACTCTGGATGTTCCTCCTCTTCCCCACTAGTTTATATTCCCTTTGGAGACCAAGTCTTGCCTGGTGCTCTCTGAATTCCCCAGAGACCCCAGAATATAGTGACATTCAATGTTTTTACAAGGAAAGGTATTAAAGGCAACCTTCTTTTTAAAGCCATCCTCACTGAACTGTCTTTGAAAATAGAATTATTAGTCTCCAATTTTTAATACCCAGAAGAGAGGACAATGACAAGTCAGATTATGGGGGTCTACTCTAAGAACCTCAAGACAGACCCATGAGGGGGTGATCATTTACTTGGCACAAAACACACTTTGCTTAGTCTATTTAAAAGTGACTATTGTGAAAGGTTTAATCAATATACCTTTTTTTTAGTAACATATTTCTTAGGAAAATTTAATTAACCCTGTTCACTCCTAGCAATCACTCCTCTTTAGTGCAAGCCATTTCTCATCAGACTGCAAATGGGAGAGGAGAAATAGTATAGAAACTCAAAAGAAATAGGAATCAACATGTATTATGGCCTTTACATCTGGCAGGCAATGGGCTAGGCCAGGAGGTTTCAAACACATTTTCTCAATTAAGCCTCACACTAGTTGATGAGATAGATGCCATAATTAACATAACCATTTTAAAGATGATAAAACTGAAGCACATAGAAGTAAGTAGTTTTCTGAAATTTTGACAGTTGCATTTGCACCTTGGTCAGATTATGCTAAGGCATTATTATATCACTAACTGGCCTTTTGACATCCTGCTTTTTCTTAATTTCTTTCATTTCCTCAGTTATGAATTAAACAGTTAAACGGCATGTTTAAGCAGCAGGTCAGTCAGTCAGTTCACTCAGTTGTATCCAACTCTTTGTGATCCCATGCATCAGGGTCTTTTCAAATGAGTCAGTTCTTTGCATCAGGTGGCTAAAATGTTGGAGTTTCAGCTTCAACATCAGTCCTTCCAGTGAATATTCAGGACTGGTCTCCTTTAGGATGGACTAGTTGGATCTCCTTGCTGTCCAAGGGACTCTCAAGAATCTTCTCCAACACCACAGTTCAAAAGCATCAATTCTTCGGCACTCAGCTTTCTTTATCCAACTCTCACATCCATACATGACCACTGGAAAAACCATAGCCTTGACTAGACTGACCTTTGTTGGCAAAGTAATGTCTCTGTTTTTTAATATGCTGTCTAGGCTGGTCATAACTTTTCTTCCAAGGAGTAAGCGTCTTTGAATTTCATGGCTGTAGTCACCATCTGCAGTGATTTTGGAGCCCCCCCAAAATAAAGTCTCTTACTGTTTCCATTGTTTCCCCATCTATTTGCCATGAAGTAATGGGACCAAATGCCATGATCTTCGTTTTCTGAATGTTGAGCTCTAAACCAAGTTTTTCACTCTCCTCTTTCACTTTCATCAAGAGGCTCATTAGTTCTTCACTTTCTGCCATAAGGGTGGTGTCATCTGCATATCTGATGTTATTGATATTTCTCCCACCCTCTTGATTCCAACCTGTGCTTCACCCAGCCAGCATTTCTCATGATGTACTCTGCATATAAGTTAAATAAGCAGGGTGACAATATACAGCCTTGACCTACTCCTTTCCCTATTTGGAACCAGTCTGTTCCAAGTCCAGTTCTAACTGTTGCTTCCTGACCCACATACAGATTTCCCAATAGGCAGGTTAGGTGGTCTGGTATTCCCATCTCTTTTCCACAGACTTTTCCACAGTTGGTGGTGATCACACAGTCAAAGGCTTTGGTCAATAAAGCAGAAATAGATGTTTTTCTGGAACTCTTGCTTTTTCGATAATCCAACGCATGTCGGCAATTTGATCTCTGATTCCTCTGCCTTTTCTAAAACCATCTTGAACATATGGATGGTGACGGTTCACGTACTGCTGAAGCCTGGCTTGGAGAATTTGGAGCATTACTTTGCTAGCATGTGAGATGAGTGCAATTGTGCAGTAGTTTGAGCATTCTTTGTCATTGCCTTTCTTTGGGATTGGAATGAAAACTGACCTTTTCCAGTAAAAATTGGTACTTAAGTATAATTAAACGAACACTATGTCTTTAAACATTCAGGTTTGTACTGCACAAAAGTGGTATAAAAACTTTTGACTACCTTTTATGGTAATTATTTGCCAAAGTCACAGGATTAAAAAAATTCTCACAGTCAAGATACAGAGATGTTTCATACCATAGAACAGCATCACGCTAAGTCTCGGTATTTGCATCCTTCCACCAACCACTCATCTGTTCTCCATGTCTAGAATTTTGTCATTTTGAGGCTTGTATTAATGAGAGCATACAGTAGATAATGTTTTGAGATTGAATGAATTCTTTTTTACTAGGCAAAATGCTGTTGAGGTTCGTCCGGGGTGTAGCATATATCAGTACTTCATTTTAATGCTGAGTAAATTTCTGTTGGATAGCTATACCAGAATTTGTTCATTTGTTGTCCTGTTGAAGGACTTTTTTGAGTAGCTTCAGTTTTGCCAGTAAGAGTAACGCTTCTATAAACATGGTTGTGTAGGTATGTGTGTGAACTTAAGTTTTTATTTTTGGGGGATGAATGCCCAAGAATGCCATTGCTGGGTCATATGCTAAAAAACTGTCAAACTGTGTTCCAGTGTGCCTGTACCATTTTATGTTCCCGCTAGTAATGTATGAGAAATCTAGTTCCTCCATGTTCTCATCAGTATTCGGTATTATTACTATTTAAAAAATTTCATTTGTTCAGTAGCTTTTTACAGACAAATTATGGTGGTTTTAATCTGGATTTCTCTAATGACTAATGATACTGAAGAACTGACTCATTGAAAAAGACCTTGATGTTGGGAAATATTGAAGGCAGGAGGAGAAGGGGACGATAGAGGATGAGATGGTTGGATGGCATCACGGACTGGATGGACATGAGTTTGAGCAAGCCCCAGGAGTTGGTGATGGACAGGAAAGCCTGGCGTGCTGCAGTCCATGCGGTCGCAAACAGTCGGATAGGACTGAGCGACTGAACTGAACTGAATGATACTGAACCTCCTCTCATGTGCCATTATATCTTTTTTTGCGGAAATATCTGTTCATCTCTTTGGCCTACTTTATAACTGGATTTTTTAAACTACTGTGTTTTAAGAGTCCCCCCCCCCAAAAAAAAAGTATATTCTGGGATCACAGAACTTTCAAACTGCAAAATAAATACTCCTTCAAGATAACACCATTTTCAGTCCAGTCACTAGCATCCAACATTTCTACTGCCATTCGTTTTAGAGAATCTTCTCAGGTATTTACATTAAGTATTCTGAAGTACTTACATAAAAGTCCTTTAGAGAGGGTCTTTCCCTATTATTTAATAAACCTACTCCTCATCTGTCCGTAACCGACCCGCAGAATCTGGCTGGCACGTGGCCACCGCCGGGAGTTGGTGACGGACAGGAAAGCCTGGCATGCTGCAGTCGAGGCCCCGCCTCCGTGCAGGCGCAGAGGCCACTTCCGGCCATCTGAACCAGGGATGCAGCTAAGGCTGCAAGAAGCTTGAGTGAGGCTTGGTTTGGGCGCAGATGCAGAATGGGGTGTTGTACTTGGCTGTCTAAACGATGTCATCCTGGATGGCAAGTTCCAAATATTAGGCAGCAAATTTCATGGACAAGCACTACCAGTGTTTGAAGACGTGCACCTATTTTAAGGAGTTTGGTAGAAAGATAATGAAAAACAGTTGCCGGAGCAGATTCCTGGAGTTAACAGGGGAACAGCCAACAACTTTATGGTACTTTACAGATCAGGTGACTGGAGATGTAGTAAAGGGGGTATGCTGGCTTTTGAAGAAATGCATCTAGACTAGAGAACTAAGTAAGGCCCGTGGGCACTGGACTTAAGCATTGGCTTAGGGATGACTTTATCCAAATTGTCTCCCATGCTGGCTTTTCCGGAACGACCACGGCTATGGCTCCCACCTCCAGGCAGTGGGGTCAGTCTTGACGGAGCAGGCAGGAGGGTGTGTGCCTCTCCAGCGAGTGGTGGCAGAAAGTTAAGACAGACCCTGTTCGGGGCTCTTCATTAATGGGAAAGTAAATGACCTGACCCTCCGAAGACCCTTTGTTTCTCCTGAAACTTGTATTCTGGATCTCTAGTACTTCCGCCGGAGTAGGGGCTTTTCCCAGATGTCAGACTCCTCTGGGGCTTGATGCTGTTCAGCATTCCATGTGGGGCCCCCTCCTCATTTCTCTTGTCTTTGACATCCACATGGAATAACCTTGCATCAGGAATCCCTTTCCCCAGTACCACAGGCAAGCTTTGCCCGAATCACTTCCAGTTGGGTAGGGAGAAGACCCTTTAGTCTCAGGAGCCCAGCTGTATGGAGTTTTGACTAATTAGGAATTGATCTCAGCTGTGAATCATACCTGCTCTTATGGTCTTCGAAGTTCCTATTTTCTAGAGAAATCCAAGTTAGTCTTGGCTGTGGGAATCAACTAAAGGAAATGTTCTTTACCTGAAAGCTACAAGTGTAAATTAACTCCCAGTCTTGAGTTTGTAGTCTGGTTATTGCTGTTGACCTTGATGCGGTTTCTAGTGGGTCCAGTCTTGGCATTTCCTTTGTTACCCATTTAAAGATAGAAGCCTTAAATACAGTGTGCTTTTAGTTGTCAGTTCTCTGAAGGTGGAAATTTTTTTGCAGTAGCGTTCCTTTTGTAACTGGGCGACAGTGGATATAGGCCATGTGTTCGAAATAGACAAAGAAGTATTCTTTGCCTAGAGCATGTTAAATGTATTTGTGCAGGTTTGCATAACATCCTTTCTGTGGGGATTCCTTCATTAGGTTTTCTGTTGGTGGGTCAAGTTTGTTGAAAACATGATTTTTGTGAGCTCTGCAATTGTTGCTACATTCATCTTCTTGTCACAGTCTCGCTTACCAAGATGACTGTTCACCGGTCTAGCTCAGCATCTGTGAGAGGAGGTAGCAGACAGCTTTTATGGGCCTCTGTCTGGCTTTGTTTAGTACAGAGCTGCTAATTGTGAAACATGTATATCACATCTCTAGAAAGAAGAAAAACAGTCTAATGCACATTATTTTTGATGAAAAAAATGGAATTCTGTACTGGGGAAAAATTTGCATGTGAAATGGACATTTGTTCAAAAGAAGCTACGTTCCTCATATTATAAAAGGTGTTAATATTAGGCTTCAATTTTACCTGATTACAAGTAAATGACAAGATTTATGTGTTGTGGCGTTTTTAAGGCTATCTTGCCTGACCAACTGTGTCATGCCAAAAATACAAAACTGTTTCTCTTCATGACACTAGTTAAAAAAAAAAAAAAGAAAAAAAACCTCAAACCGAAACACATTAAGGGGAGCATAGAGCAGGGAAAGAGTAGGAAAATGGAATTGTATTTTTGCCATCCCACTAACTAGTCCTATAATTCTGTGCTAGTTCCTATTGCATTTCAAATTTCCATGTGTAAAATGAGGATGAGAATAATAACTTTCTAAAGAGTTGTTGAAACTAAATGAAATAACGTCTGTGGAAAATGTCTTGTAAAATGTGAAACTCTCTACACACTGGTAAGTATAAAATGACTCATTCTGAAGCCATTTAAAAATCCTCTGCAGCACAGGGCATCCTTGCATTTGGGAGTACAAAGATCAGTCATATAGGAACTGTATCATTCCCATAACTCAGCCCCCAAGGCTGACTGTAAGTATACAGAATGGCCTCCACCGACCTCTCTCCATAAGGCAGAAAGTTTTGGGGGTTTGGGTTTTTTTGCTTTGCTGCATTTCCTCCCCACCCCCTCCTACCTATCAGTTCAGTTCAGCTCAGTCGTGTCCGACTCTTTGCGACCCCATGAATCGCAGCACGATAGAAGTGTGCTAAACTACACACAGAAACTAGAAAAATAGATGGACTACACCCGCACACACAAAACCCATTTCAGAAAACTAATTCTGCCTATGTTCCTGTCACATTTTTCTGCTTACTGAGCATCTCTAATATACATGTCATTTAATCTTCATGACACCTTGAGAATTATTATCTCAAATATGAGAGGTGGGAAGAGTGAGAGTGAACGTCGCTCAGTCGTGTCTGACTCTTTGTGACCCCAAGGACTATACAGTCCATGGAATTCTCCAGGCCAGAATACTGGAGTGGGTAGCCTTTCCTTTCTCCAGGGGATCTTCCCAACCCAAGAATCAAACCAGGGTCTCCTGCATTGCAGGCAGATTCCTTACCAACTAAGCTATGAGGGAAACAAGTGAAGTTTATTAGAGGGTGACTTGCTCTCTGTTAGATGAGGAAGCTGAATTCTAACCCAGAATGCTAACCCTGACCTTCTGACCACATGAAAGTAAATACTTTGAAATTTAGTGTATAAGTACACAAGCTGGAATCAAGATTGCCAGGAGAAATATCAATAACCTCAGATATGCAGATGACACCACCCTTATGGCAGAAAGTGAAGAGGAACTAAAAAGCCGCTTGATGAAAGTGAAAGAGGAGAGTGAAAAAGCTGGCTTAAAACTCAATATTCAGAAAACAAAGATTATGGCATCTGGTCCCATCACTCCATGGGAAATAGATGGAGAAACAGTGGAAACAGTGTCAGACTTTATTTTTTTGGGTTCCAAAATCACTGCAGATGGTGATTGCAGCCATGAAATTAAAAGACGCTTACTCCTTGGAAGGAAAGTTATGAGCAACCTAGATAGCATATTTAAAAGCAGAGACATTACTTTGCCAGCAAAGGTCCATCTAGTCATGGCAATGGTTTTTCCAGGGATCATGTATGGATGTGAGAGTTGGACTGTGAAGAAAGCTGAGTGCCAAAGAATTGATGCTTTTGAAATGTGGTGTTGGAGAAGACTCTTGAGAGTCCCTTGGACTGCAAGGAGATTCAACCAGTCCATCCTAAAGGAGACCAGTCCTGGGTGTTCATTGGAAGAACTGATGCTGAAGCTGAAACTCCAATACTTTGACCACCTCATGCGAAGAGCTGACTCATTGGAAAAGACTCTGATGCTGGGAGGGATTGGGGGCAGGAGGAGAAGGGGACAACAGAGGATGAGATGGCTGGATGGCATTACCAACTCGATGCACATGAGTTTGAGTGAACTCCAGGAGTTGGTGATGGACAGGGAGGCCTGGCGTGCTGTGATTCATGGGGTCGCAAAGAGTCGGACATGACTGAGCAACTGAACTGAACACTTAAATCATGGGTGGTGGTGGTGGTGGTTTAGTTGCTGAGTCGTGTCCAACTCTTGCAACCCCATGGACTGTAGCCTGCCAGGCCCCTCTTGTCCATGGGATTCTCCAGGCAAGAATGCTGGAGTGGGTTGCTATTTCCTTCTCCATGTAAATCATGGATTTATTCTACTTTAAAAGGAATACAGTTTCTTTGTTTTAGAAATACCAATGACCTGGAAGGAGACCTAACAGTCAGTCCCCAGAAATACAGCTGAATTGTGAGGCTTTTTCTTCTTGTCAGTACTCTACTTTCATAATGGTTCCTTATCTAAAAGCACCGAGGACCTGACTCCTTCCTCTGAAGTCAAGAACGTGTCTCCATGCACACAACTGCAGCCTCTTCTTAGCTCGGTCAATATTTATATTCCTCGTAATATTTAACGGGACCTATGGTCTACTACTTGGTAAACTCGCCTTTATGAACAAGTAGTTAACTGCACATGTGAATGATATAAGCAGTTAAAGATGTTCAGGATTGACATTGAAGGAGACCAGTCCCTTAGCTTGTAAACATGAGCTGATAACTCCTGGGGTCAGAGACAAAAATCTCACTTCCTTTCACCAGATCAACTTTAAAGGATCCTGCAGCTTTGGTGAAAGTGTAGTGTCTCTGTTCCCATAGTCCTTGAATAGGGCTGTGGGTGAGAAAGCCCATAGTAAATGGTTTATAACAAAGCTGAATGATAAAACGTTCACAAGGTTCCTTAGTTATAGTTTCTTCTAGTTAGTCCTATCTACAAAGCATGTATGATACTTAAGACTAAACCTCAGTTTTAAGGGAAAAGTATCCTTTATGGCTTTATTTATTCCACAGTGACCACTGCCCACATTACATTGATCATTCACAAAAGGGTACTTTGAGACTATACAACTGTTTTGTAAAGAGTAAAGTATAATAAGTAAGGTACTAGTGCGGATGAATAATAGTCATAAGTACTGTGATAACCACCTGGCTTGTTTTCTGAGATACTGATAATTACTTCCTTAAATTTATTTTTTAATGGAATATAGTTGAATTGTGATGACAATTATTGCTGTACAGCAAAGTAAGGCAATTATACACATATATACATTTACATTCTTTTTCATACTCTTCCATTATGGTTTATCACACAACATTGAATATAGTTCCCTGTGCTATCCAGTAGGGCCTTGCTGTTATCCATTCTATATGTATTCGTTTGCATCTGCTAACCCCAGCCTCCTATTCCATCGCTCTCCCACCTCGCTCCCCCTTGGCAGCCCTTAGTCTGTTTTGTGTGTCCCTGGTTCTATTTCTGTTTAATAGATTCATTTGTGTCATATTTTAGATTGCACATATAAGTGATACTATATGATATTTGTCTTTTTCTTCTGACTTACTTCCCTTAGTATGATAAATTCTAGTTGAATCCATGACCACATGACTTCCCCCCCCCTTTTTTTTTAACACCAAAGCATTTTGTATTGGGGCATAGCCAGTTAACAATGTTGTGCCATTTCCAGGTGAAGAGCCAAGGGACTCAGCCATACATGTGTATGTATCCATTCTCCCAAACCCCCTTCCCATTCAGGCTGGCACGTAACATTGAGCAGAGTTCCACGAGCTATACAGTAGGTCTTCGTTTGTTATCCATTGTAAATACAGCAGTGTGTACAAGACCTTCCCAAAGTCCCTAACTCTCCCTTCCCCTGGCAGCCGTTAAGTTCGTTGTCTAAGTCTGTGAGTCTCTTTCTGTTTTATAAGTTTATTTGTATCATTTCTTTTTAGATTCCACATAGAAGGGATGTCATATGATATTTCTCCTTTTCTGTCTGACTTAGCTTACTCAGTATGACATTCTCTAGGTATGACCACCTGACTTTTTAATCTGTAATGATTCTAGTTAATATTTAGGTAGCAACCACTATGTGTTGGGCATGGTGCAGCATGCTTTAATACCTCAGTCCAAGTAATACTTCTTTTTAATAGTAAAGATGATATACCATCTGTGCATGTAAATAGTTCTTCTGCTTTCTATGGAAATGAACTCATCACAACTGTTGCTGTTATTAGCAAGAGTTTTGTATTGTTTGATTTTTGCTAGGTTTGATGTTTCTCCCTAGTAATACATTTTAGGTGGCAAATCGGTGGGAAGAAAGCATATATACCCTGAACAATAGTTTACAAATAGAAACACACAGGCACCTAAAAGATGCCTGAAAATTTTCTTTATATTTGGACTCTTGCATGTTATACAAAAAATGGAGGGTTGAGATATTGAGAGATACTCGAGTGATACTTCTCTGAATGATAAAAATTTATGTTCAGTATAATTTAAGCTTTAAATGTATTTTGATGTATTCAGTTTTATTTTGATTTTATCAGTTCAAATGGTAAACTTAGCTAACTCTGTTATTTAGAACACCTGTTAACCTGTTCATCACCATTTTTTATTTTTGGAATTGGTATTTTCTGGTCCTATCAACTAGAGTGTTCAACAGAGAAGACAACCTGGTTGGGAGTTCAGACCCCTGGCTTGAGAGTTAGGTAATGAGGACTCAAGACTGGCTGTTGACAACTCTTTATGGGAGAATTTCCTTGGGCAAGTCAAGTCACTTCTCCCAGGGCCAAGTTTCCTTATCTCTGAATTGAAAGCCTCAGCCTGGAGTACCAAAGTTCATGGCAGTCCAGAGTGAATGCACTTTGCATGTTGAAATTATTACAAAAAGACCAAAGACCTAGTGACCTCCAAAAGCACTTTACACTTCTATTATGAAAGATTAAAAAAAAAACATATTCAACAAACATTGAATGAATTCTTTCCATTTACTTATTACTAAATTAAGCTGACCGTTTCATTAGTTACTGATGGCTCTCATTTGGCTTGGGAGTCAGGGTTGCTAGATAAAATATAGAACACTCAGTTACATTCACCTGTCCCATGCAATTTAGGGCATATTTTAAAAGTATTTATTGTCTGAAATTCACATGTAGCTGGGTATCCTGTATTTTCATTTGCTAAATCTGGCAATTTAGTGGATCAGAAAGGGTGAGGAGAGGGGAGCAAAACTAAATTGAAGGAAAACTGACAGAAGCATTTTTGGAATTACCCAGTTGTGAATTTACAAATAAACAGAAGGAGATAAAAATGAATTAGTCAAGTAGCATTATTCTGTTGGACCAACCCTGAATGAAACTCTGTTAAAAAGGGAAATAGTCCTTTCTTTATAAATGTTAAAGTAAGTTGGAGAACTACTTTATATTTTATCTTCTCCTTAAGGGAAGTTATTTTTCTTATTGCAAGACTTCCCAGGGCATTTATAGGTGAAAGTTAGTTGTGCCTTTCTCAGAGGGAAATACTCTCTGTTGAGCTGCCTGTGCTTATTTAACCAGGATCTCTTCTTGTGGTCCTAGAATACTATCAACAATCCACAGTGTTCTTGAACACACTTGTGAACATCACAGTTAATAAAACCACAACAGTGTACTACATGGGTCAGTCATTCCAAACAGCACGGAGGCTTCTTCCTGATTGGGTAGACATGTGGGTCACTGTGGTCAATTATTCAAGGAGTAACTGTCCTGGGTTACTCCAAACCATAGATAATTGCCAACTATCATTACACAGCACAAATGCATTCATTTAAAATGCCAGTTTGGTATATACCAGCAATGCTGATTACAAAACACTGTAATTAGTTAATGTAGCTTGGTGGCAGCTGACTCAGTATTAGTAAGCATTTTCTTCATCTAAATTTGTTATCTATAACTTGTTAGTGACAGATACTCTAAAGGGTCCAGTGTTTGATTGCAAAGAAAACAGAAACCCATGTCTACACTGAGCTTATTGGTTGTTTGCAAAGGAATGTGACTATTTTGAAAATTAATATGTACTATCATAGTTGACAAGTTAAACTGTTTTTGTTTAAACATGTTATTAAATTCGTAGCCGTTTTTAGGCATTAATTTTGATCAATTAACACAATGAAATAACTATCATGGGAGTCTACAAATTTTCAGTTGGACTTCATCTGTTAGTAGGCTGATAATCCTCTTCCGAGTGACTACAACTGTTCCCAAACAATTAGGTGCAATGGTGTAAACACCACTAAGCCTTAGGGGTCAACTCACATTCGCTCTTTCTCCCATCCTAAAAACTAACCTGAATCAAAGGCTAATTAATAGTGAGAATACTAAAAAAGCAGGTCTACAGAATATGTAGCGTGGTGTGGGGAGGGAACCCAAGATTTTAGAATAATCTCACACTTTGTAGTCTATTTCTGGAAACCTCAAAGAGTATAACAGCTTTTCCACTGGTAATAATAATAACAACAACTACAGCATGTGCTGAATGTTCCTTCCATGCCTGACACACTCTGTTCAGTGCTTCTGCAAGCTTTCTCATATCATGTCATCTTCATGGCAACCCTGTGAGGTACCGCTGTCCTCTCCATCGTACAAATGGGAAAGCTGAGGAACAGAGAGTTAAGTCATTTGTGTAAGATCATATCCTTAGAACGGGGAGTTCAAGGATTAAAATTCTAAGTCTAAATTCAAATCCAAATTCATAACCACTATATAATACTGCTGCAAAGGGGAAGGACTTCCTGTGAGCAGACATCACTTGTGAGTGTATTTTCTCTGCCAGGACAGACACAGACCCCACCATTAATCAGATTATAAAGTCAGTAATTGGGTCCTCAGAACATGTGGTTAAAAGCAGAAGGTGGCTAATGCCAAATTTAGGGAGGTGGGAAAGTCAAGCACCTCTAAATGAAGAAATCACAGGGAACTTGATACCACTTTTGTAAGCATCAGCTTGAAGCCGCAAATATTTGAGTTTTAAGCACCGTGTGTTAGAAAGAACACTGATATGACTAAATTTTCTGAAGATGTGTCCACTATACAATTGTTAAACTCTGATTTCCTTCAGAAATCAAAGTTTCTGAGCTAGTCTCTTGCAAAAGAAACCCAACGGGTTTTAGTTTTAAAAGGGTTTGGGAACTTGATATTACATAGGTTGGAGGAGCTAAATTTTTTCTTTTTATTTGATGAGTAAGCATAACTGACATCCTGGAATCTGAAGTTAAGTGGGCCTTAGAAAGCACACTATGAACAAAGCTAGTGGACGTGATGGAATTCCAGTTGAGCTATTTCAAATCCTGAAAGATGATGCTGTGAAAGTGCTGCACTCAATATGACAGCAAATTTGGAAAACTCAGCAGTGGCCACAGGACTGGAAAAGGTCACTTTTCATTCTAATCCCAAAGAAAGGGAATGCAAGAGAATGCTCAAACTACCACACAATTGCACTCATCTCACATGATAGTAAAGTAATGCTCAAAATTCTCCAAGCCAGGCTTCAGCAATACGTGAACCGTGAACTTCCTGATGTTCAAGCTGGTTTTAGAAAAGGCAGAGGAACCAGAGATCAAATTGCAACATCTGCTGGATCATGGAAAAAGCAAGAGAGTTCCAGGAAAACATCTATTTCTGCTTTATTGACTATGCCAAAGCCTTTGACTGTGTGGATCACAATAAACTGTGGAAAATTCTGAAAGATATGGGAATACCAGACCACCTGAACTGCCTCTTGAGAAACCTATATGCAGGTCAGGAAGCAACAGTTAGAATTGGACATGGAACAACAGACTGGTTCCAAATAGGAAAAGAAGTACATCAAGGCTGTATACTGTAACCCTGCTTATTTAACTTCTATGCAGAGTACATCATGAGAAATGCTGGGCTGGAAGAAGCACAAGCTGGAATCAAGATGGCCAGGAGAAATATCAATAACCTCAGATATGCAGATGACATGACCCTTATGGCAGAAAGTGAAGAGGAACTCAAAAGCCTCTTGATGAAGGTGAGAGAGGAGAGTGAAAAGGTTAGCTTAAAGCTCAACATTCAGAAAATGAAGATCATGGCATCTGGTCCCATCACTTCATAGCAGATAGATGGGGAAACAGTGGAAACAGTGTCAGACTTTATTTTTGGGGGCTCCAAAATCACTGCAGATGGTGATTGCAGCCATGAAATTAAAAGACGCTTACTCCTTGGAAGGAAAATTATGACCAACCTAGATAGCATATTCAAAAGCAGAGACATTACTTTGCCAACAAAGGTCAATCTAGTCAAGGCTATAGTTTTTCCTGTGGTCATGTATGGATGTGAGAGTTGGACTGTGAAGAAAGCTGAGCACCGAAGAATTGATGCTTTTGAAGTGTGGTGTTGGAGAAGACTCTTGAGAGTCCCTTGGACTGCAAGGAGATCCAACCAGTCCATTCTAAAGGAGATCAGTCCTGGGTGTTCTTTGGAAAGAATGATGCTAAAGCTGAAACTCCAATACTTTGGCCACCTCATGCGAAGAGTTGACTCATTGGAAAAGATTCTGATGCTGGGAGGGATTGGGGGCAGGAGGAAAAGGGGATGACAGAGGATGAGAGGCTGGATGGCATCACGGACTCAATGGACGTGAGTCTGAGTGAACTCCAGGAGTTGGTGATGGACAGGGAGGCCTGGTGTGCTGTGATTTATGGGGTTGCAAAGAGTCGGACATGACTGAGCGACTGAACTGAACTGCAGCATAACTGGATTAAAAGATTGTGTAGATACAAACTTCTAAATTAAAAAAAAACAAAAACTCAAGATCGACCATCAACAGGAAAGAGTAGGAATTTATAATAAAAGTGACTTCATTTTTAAAATTAGTGTGGTAACATCTTCACGGTAGTAGCATGTTAGTTTGGTGGTCCCCAATGAACCACACTTCTCTATCTGCCTAGGGGAGGTCCCTCCTGGAAAAGGCTGGCTTTGTGACCTGTATTAGCCAATAGAATGTGGTTGAAGAGAAGCTGTACCTGTTCTGGGCCCAAGTCTTAAAAAACTTTGGCAGCTTCTGCTTGTGTACTTAGAAGGAAAGTACTTACAGTGTACAAGGTTGGACTACACTGGGACTGCCATTCTTAAAAGAATCCTAACCTAGCCATGTGGAGAGTTCCCACGGATAAATAGCTAGGCCCTAGAAGACAGCGTCAGCTAAGCTCTCAGCTGACAGCCAGCAGCATATTGCCAGCCAGGTGAATGAAGCCATCTTGGAAGTGGATTCTCCATCACCAGCTGGACAACCCCCCAAACATGCAGAGGTCTCCACAGAGCCCTGCCTAACCTGAAGCACTGGGAGCAAAGAAGTGAGACAGTTGTTTTAAGCCTCCAAGTTTTGAGCTAAATTTTTTGGGGGACCATGCTGCATGGCATCTGAGATCTTAGCTTCCCAACCAGGGATCCCTGCCACGAACTGAACCCTGGGCCCCCTTCAGTGGGAGAAGGGAGTCTTATATAGTGACTACCAGGGAAATTCTATTGAATTAATTTTTAATGTAACAATACATTGACATAATTATAGCAGATCTTTTCCATTTCTCCCAAAATTGTTTTGGAGGGGACATACATTGATTTGATTATTGGTTTTGTAAAATGGTAACAACTTTACCATGTTCTATGCTTTCCCTTCCCCCAACTTTGTATTGAAGGAAGCATTCATTTTTTCAGTGTTTGCCAAGTATTCCTGTTGATTGTTAGGCCCTAGGTACCCAAAGATAAGAGACTCAGAAAAGCACTTAGCCTAATGGAGGAGACAAACACTCACTCACAGGATTGTTTTTTTGTGTTAGAATGTTGTGTGCCTAGCACAACAGCAGCATAGAGAAGGGATCAACATCTTTCAGTGACTATGGAGGGGTCAGAATTTTCTAGCAAGTGTCCTACAAGGAATGGCATTTGTGTTAAGCATTGAAAGATGAAAGGAATTCTCCCAGGTAGAGAAAGAGCAGTCTGGAGGAGTCCTTCTGTGCTTAGCAAAGAACGTTAGCAAAATTCTGACAGTGTTAAGGAATATGCTAGTTTAGAGTAACTAAGCGTAGTCTTATGCAGCCATGGTGCAAGGTGCAGTAACGAAGGTTACCTGCCTGTCCAAGCAGTCAGAAGCCTTGAAGGCCATTCTCATCAGCATGGCTTGAGGACAAGCTAAAGCCATCTGAACAGTTTTAAAAAACTGTACTTAAGTGAAGTACAATTAACATGCAGCAAGAAGTCTTAACATCCTAAGTTCAATGAATTTTAATGTATGTAAATATCTATGTGACCACACTTGGACCAAGGTCAGGCCAGCATAATATGATAAAACATGACAAAGATGTCGTGAGCATAGACCCATATATCCTGAATGAAGTATTAGCAAATCCAGCAACTTAACAAAGGATGATACATCAAGACCAAATGATCAGGAATGCAAGGTTGGTTTACTATTTAAAAACTCAATAATGTAACCTACATTAGTAGAATAGCAAACCATATCTAATAGATGCAGATAAGACAAATGATAAAATTTAACACTCTTTCGTGATCGAAATTCCATCTGAGTATTTAAAGCAAGGAAAAGACCTGTCCAGATCTGTGCTGTTCAGAGTTGAAGGCTCTTTGTGAAGCAGTCAGGGTTCTCAGTCCTGGAACAGGGCGCTACGGTATGACTTTCTCTAGGAAAAGTTTCCTGGGATATAGGAAAATGTGAAATCCACAGACGTCCAGCTCTACCACTGGAGGAACCGTGCCAAATGCTGACTTTAAGTGAGCAATACGTTAACTCCAGACCTCTTTAACAGCTATGTAAACAAGGAAGGACTCAGACAGAGTCCATTAAAAATGTGATTGCTCTACACATCATAGGCAGCAGTGCTAACGGATATTGCTTACATGTCTGAACCTGGCTGCTCTGTGCCACAATAGGAATCAAACAAGATCAAAAGCTGAGTAGCTCAGGCCTATAGTGATGGCTCCTGGCAATAAAGGTAACAGGTAGAAACCTGAATCCTAGTTTTGTCTGCCACTATCCAGCTGTGTGCCCTTTGGAAAGACAGATTACCTTTCTGGCCTTGTCGTTTCTGCATCTGTGAAATAAGTGGATTAGACTTGATGGGTCTCAGTATGAGTCAGATCTGGATTTCAGTTCTAGCTCCAGCTTTACCATTTGTGTGACCTCTGCCTCATTTTCTCCAACTATATAATGGACAGAAACCTCAGTGTGTTTCTCTGAATATTAAGATCATGTAAGTGGAACACTGAACACATTCACTGTACATACTGAATACAAAATAAAGATAGATGTTGTTAATGTTCTAAGAATTAGCTATTAGATTCTAAAATGCTGTAACGATTCAATTCAGTTCAGTCGCTCAGTTGTGTCCGACTCTGCAACCCTATGAATCACAGCACGCCAGGCCTCCCTGTCCATCGTCATCTCCTGGAGTTCACTCAGACTCACGTCCATCGAGTCCGTGATGCTATCCAGCCATCTCATCCTCTGTCATCCCCTTTTCCTCCTGCCCCCAATCCCTCCCAGCATCAGAGTCTTTTCCAATGAGTCAACTCTTTGCATGAGGTGGCCAAAGTACTGGAGCTTCAGCATCATTCCTTCCAAAGAAATCCCAGGGTTGATCTCCTTCAGAATGGACTGGTTGGATCTCCCTGCAGTCCAAGGGACTCTCAAGAGTCTTCTCCAACACCACACTTCAAAAGCATCAATTCTTCGGTGCTCAGCTTTCTTCACAGTCCAACTCTCACATCCATACATGACCACAGGAAAAACCATAGCCTTGACTAGACGGACCTTAGTCGGCAAAGTAATGTCTCTGCTTTTGAATATGCTATGTAGGTTGGTCATAACTTTTCTTCCGAGGAGTAAGCGTCTTTTAATTTCATGGCTGCAGTCACCATCTGCAGTGATTTTGGAGCCCAAAACAATAAAGTCTGCCACTGTTTCCAGTTTCCCCATCTATTTCCCATGAAGTGATGGGACCAGATGCCATGATCTTTGTTTTCTGAATGTTGAGCTTTAAGCCAACTTTTTCACTCTCCTCTTTCACTTTCATCAAGAGGCTTTTTAGTTCCTCTTCACTTTCTGCCATAAGGGTGGTGTCATCTGCATATCTGAGGTTATTGATATTTCTCCTGGCAATCTTGATTCCAGCTTGTGTTTCTTCCAGGCAAGCATTTCTCATGATGTACTCTGCATATAAGTTAAATAAGCATGGTGACAATATACAGCCTTGACGTACTCCTTTTCCTATTTGGAACCAGTCTGTTGTCCCATGTCCAGTTCTAACTGTTGCTTCCTGACCTGCATACAGATTTCTCAAGAGGCGGGTTAGGTGGTCTGGTAGTCGCATCTCTTTCAGAATTTTCCACAGTTTATTGTGATCCACACAGTCAAGGGCTTTGGCATAGTCAATAAAGCAGAAATAGATGTTTTCCTGGAACTCTCTTGCTTTTTCGATGATCCAGCAGATGTTGGCAATTTGATCTCTGGTTCCTCTGCCTTTTCTAAAACCAGCTTGAACATCAGGAAGTTCACGGTTCACGTATTGCTGAAGCCTGGCTTGGAGAATTTTGAGCATCACTTTACTAGCCTGTGAGATGAGGGCAATTGTGCGGTAGTTTGAGCATTCTTTTGCATTGCCTTTGTTTGGGATTGGAATGAAAACTGACCTTTTCCAGTCCCGTGGCCACTGCTGAGTTTTCCAAATTTGCTGGCATATTGAGTGTAGCACTTTCACAGCATCATCTTTCAGAATTTGAAACAGCTCAACTGGAATTCCACCACTT
Source organism: Oryx dammah (assembly GCF_014754425.2). Taxonomy (NCBI): domain Eukaryota; kingdom Metazoa; phylum Chordata; class Mammalia; order Artiodactyla; family Bovidae; genus Oryx; species Oryx dammah. Next base: position 42,884,285 of record NW_024070190.1, on the reverse strand, counting down.
CCACTAGCTTTTTGGTAGTGATGCTTTCTAAGGCCCACTTGACTTTACATTCCAAGATGTCTGGCTCTAGATTAGTGATCACATCATCATGATTATCTGGGTCGTGAAGATCTTCTTTGTACAGTTCTTCTGTGTATTCTTGCCACCTCTTCTTAATATCTTCTGCTTCTGTTAGGTCCATACCATTTCTATCCTTTATCAAGCCCATCTTTGCATGAAATGTTCCCTTGGTATCTCTAATTTTCTTAAAGAGATCTCTAATCTTTCCCATTCTGTTGTTTTCCTCTATTTCTTTGCATTGATCGCTGAAGAAGGCTTTCTTATCTCCTTGCTATTCTTTGGAACTCTGCATTCAGATGCTTATATCTTTTCTTTTCACCTCTCTTCTTTTCACAGCTATTTGTAAGGCCTCCCCAGACAGCCATTTTGCTTTTTTGCATTTTCTTTTCCATGGGGATGGTCTTGATCCCTGTCTGCTGGACAATGTCACGAACCTCATTCCATAGTTCATCAGGCACTCTATCTATCAGATCTAGGCCCTTAAATCTATTTCTCACTTCCACTGTATAATCATAAGGGATTTGATTTAGGTCATACCTGAATGGTCTAGTGGTTTTCCCTACTTTCTTCAATTTGAGTCTTAATTTGGTAATAAGGAGTTCATGATCTGAGCCACAGTCAGCTCGTGGTCTTGTTTTTGTTGACTGTATAGAGCTTCTCCATCTTTGGCTGCAAAGAATATAATCAATGTGATTTTGGTGTTGACCACCTGGTGATGTCCATGTGTAGAGTATTCTCTTGTGTTGTTGGAAGAGGGTGTTTGCTATGACCAGTGCATTTTCTTGGCAAAACTCTATTAGTCTTTGCCCTGCTTCATTCCGCATTCCAAGGCCAAATTTGCCTGTTACTCCAAGTGTTTCTTGACTTCCTACTTTTGCATTCCAGTCCCCTATAATGAAAAGGACATCTTTTTCGGGTGTTAGTTCTAAAAGGCCTTGTAGGTCTTCATAAAACCGTTTAACTTCAGTTTCTTCAGCATTACTGGTTGGGGCATAGACTTGGATAACTGTGATATTGAATGGCTTGCCTTGGAGACGAACAGAGATCATTCTGTCGTTTTTGAGATTGCATCCAAGTACTGCATTTCAGACTCTTGTTGACCATGATGGCTACTCCATTTGTTCTGAGGGATTCCTGCCCGCAGTAGTAGATATAATGGTCATCTGAGTTAAATTCACCCATTCCAGTCCATTTTAGTTCGCTGATTCCTAGAATGTTGATGTTTGCCCTTGCCATCTGTTTGACCACTTCCAATTTGCCTTGATTCATGGACCTGACATTCCAGGTTCCTATGCAATATTGCTCTTTACAGCATCGGATCTTGCTTCTATCACCAGTCACATCCACAATTGGGTATTGTTTTTGCTTTGGCTCTGTCTCTTTATTCTTTCTGGAGTTATTTCTCCACTGATCTCCAGTAGCATATTGGGCACCTATGACCTGGGGAGTTCCTCTTTCAGTATCCTATCATTTTGCCTTTTCATACTGTTCATGGGGTTCTCAAGGCAAGAATACTGAAGTGGCTTGCCATTCCCTTCTCCAGTGGACCACATTCTGTCAGATCTCTCCACCGTGACCCACCCGTCTTGCGTTGCCCCACAGGCATGGCTTGGTTTCATTGAGTTAGACAAGGCTGTGGTCCTACTGTGATTAGATTGACTAGTTTTCTGTGAATATGGTTTCAGTGTGTCTGCCCTCTGATGCCCTCTTGCAACACCTACCATCTTACTTGGGAACAGACTGGAAATACTGATTTTTTTCTGACAGGGAGATTGGTAAGTGTTGTGGAAAGCTTTGAAATTCTGCATATCCTGCCCATCACAGGTAGGGTCCTGTAAAAAGCTTGGGTAATTTTAGCAGAAAGGAGAACAGAAGGATAGATACTCTTTCATGATTTAATCTTGGTAATGTACCAGTGATTTCATTACCATGTGTAAAAAAACTATGATGACATTTCCTCTACTCAGATAAGTAGTATGTGAGAAATCTAATTAAATGATGCATCCAAACAGTTTCCATAGAATGTAATTAATGAGATACCAGAACCCCCTATTGATTATGGTGCTGAATTTAATCAAATAGTATGTTTATGTAAGTAATCCAAACAGAGTCTGATGTCTACAGTCAGGCACGTGACTTTCACCGGTGGTAAATAAGCTGTTCAGAGGACAAAGTACCCTGCTTAGAGAACAGGAAACTTAATTATCTGCGTGTGTAACATAACATATTGCATCAAATGCAGGACTGCTTTTTTTCTGAAAGTCATATTCATAGAATCTTTCTGAGTCTGAACTATTTAGTTAGACCAAATATTCAAACTGGAAATATTCATGAGAGAGCTTTAAATGATGTTAGTGTTTTGGATCACGTCCCCATCATCCATCAGACACTTTCTTATTTATGGGCGGTCGCAGCCCAAGTCATGAACAACTGGCAGTGACTACAGTGGGTGGGGCTGCATGTTCTGTGGCCTCCTGGGAAGGGCTGGAAGCTTAGCTTACCCCCACCTCTCCACCTCGAATACCTTTGAAATTATTATTACTGCCTTGGGAAGATGCGGTCTTCATCACGGCCACAGTGGTGAGAGCCAGATGGTGGAGCCTGTATTTATAATTTTTATTGGAGTATAGTTGCTTTATAATATTATGTTAGTTTTTTACTGTATAGCAAAGTAAATCAGCTGTATGTATACATATATCCCCTCTTTTTTGGGGTATTTCCTTCCCATTTAGGTTACCACGGAGCACTGAGTTCCCTGAGCTATATATATAGAAGTCTTATTAGTTATCTATTTTATATGTATCAGTGGTATATATATGTCAAGCCCAATCTCCCAGTTCATAACCCCCGGAAGTGCTTTTAATAAAGCTATAAATTATAAGTCAGATAGGTTATTCATGTTATGACAGTGCTATTAAATGTAATGGTTGTTTATATTTTTAAAGGAGGTGGCCATTTTTTTTCTCTACCTGAGACCCACTGCTAGGACTGTCCTGAGTAGAAACTTTCAAAATGAGCCACATGGTTGAAAACATCTGCTGATGAATTATATGCAGTTAGTGATCTCTGCAGCTCTTGTTGGAACTGATATTAAAATCACCTGTCTATCTCTGACCTTCAAAATAACCCTTTCTCAACAGAAAAAGAGGCACTTTTCTATAACAGATAATGTATCAAAATATGTGTAATGGTTATATTTTCCTTTTAAATATAAGAACACAGAAGTGGTAGGGGATAGAAGAATGATTAACATTTAACAGCAGACATTTCATAATTTCATAGGCTTATCTCAATCCACAAATGCAAAATAAAATCAGGAGGCCAAACTGGCTTTTAAACATACTCTTTCTACAAACATTGTTTTCTACCCTTCAGGGGAAATTTCCACATCCTCAGGAAGAAGCAAATTATATAGTGTATTTTTTTCCCCTCATAAAATATCTAGTGTAAATGTCTAGGTCTTTTGCAATCCTAATTTTCTGTTTTGTTCTAAGGAAGCTTTCCACTTGACAAATACTTAGATGCTTATCTGTCCTTTGATACAGATTTAATATTATTCTTTGTAGCCCTGGAAATAACAGTTGGCTTGGTCCATTATGGCCAAATAGAAATAATTTAAAAAACACTATGGTTTTTGGTCCATTTGTAACAATTTTGTCCCCTTCCTGGCTTGGTCCTGGCATCCTGAACATAACCTGTATACTGACAAGACTATGATTCTGTTACTTAACCCCTGCAGGGCAGTATCACTTAAACTGCCCACCAGTTTCTGTGTATTTAAACAAATACATCATTCCTTATCTAGGATTGGACCATCTTAAATGGCTAGTTAGACCATCAGGCATATCGTTAGGATTGGAAATCTATTTTCTAATGTCTCAAGGTCTTTGATTGTAGTGCAGACCATGGATACAAATGTGATGGCAGAAGTCCCCCAGAAAGTATTGCAAATACATGTAGTTTTCAGCCAAAGCAGCCTGTGTAAACAAGCAACCACAGAAACCACACTATTTGGCTTGAATGGCAGGAATGTCCTCAGCCACTCATTGTCATACAGGTAGACGGTTTTTGTTACCCACTGCTCCATACAAAAAAATCCAAATGGCTCAGCAAATATTTACTGAATTACAATTCTGGCATTTGTTAATCTTTTTCTTCACACACTTGAGGTTTTGCATCTTGCTCCCAGTTTTATAAAATGAAAGTGAATAGAGAGGTTTAATTAGCAAATAATCCGAATACAATTAAAAAAAAAGATTTTTGTCTTCCAGAAGATAAATTCACAAGCATGACAAGAGGCTTTTAGGGCAGTCTTGCAAAAAGGCTCTTTTGAAAGCTGCACCCTTTGCATAAAAATGTCTATGAGCAGAATAAAATATTTAAACAAGCAGCATTAACTAAAAAAGAAAACCTCAGCATTAGAAAAACACACACTCAGGCTCTCCTTTCCCATTTAGGTAGCTTCCTGTGGTTGGTCATCACCTTTTAAATAGAAAGTTATGGGCTCTGTTGGACCAGGCAAGGTGTTCATACGCATGGGCCTTCAAAAGAAGTCCATGTGTCAGAGAAGCAGATTCTTATGGCACATTGCTGCTAGCTGGGTATATGCCTGTGTTGTCCTTCTCTGGATAATGTGATTGAGCATCACTTTCTTAATTATAAGCTCCTTATAGGAGTTTCTTTGTTCCACACACTGCCAAATGTAGCACCTAATAGGTGACTCCTAAATGAATGGATGAATGGATGGATAGGCATTCAGAAATAACTCTGGACTGTTTCAAACCAGCTGAAAGAAAAAACTTTGATTTCTTTGCCTTGGCCCATTTTATTTTCCCTCCAACTGTCTCATGCCCTTCTCTACTCCAAAAATGCATGAACAATGCATAAAAAGGACCAACTAGGGTGTGTGTGTGTGTGTGTGTGTCTTCATATAATGTACTTTCAGTCTCTGTAAAGGTATACTTCATGCAGTGTTCTTTTGTAGTATTTAATGATTTTACTAGTTAGGTATTCAGAAATAAACATACCACTGCCAGCTTGCATACAGCAGGTAGATCAGTGAAAGATGATTAAGAGACTGGAGTGGAGGTTATCACCAGAGGCTGAGAGAGAAAATCCTTTCCGGTGTTTTGGGCCACCGCTGCCCTCTAGGGGACACATGGAAAATAAGCAAAGTCTCAAACCTGCTAGAAAGTTAAGACCTTGGAAAATCATTTGTCTGCCTCACTTTTAGTAAGGAAAGCTTAATGAAAAGCTAATTAAAATGACTTTAAGGATAGCTGTATAATCTCCCCCCAAATCTTTACATCACACGCTCTTTTATGGTCACACAGTTTAGAGTCCCTCTTGGCTGATAAAAAGTTCTGCATTTTGTCTATACTGATGTTCCTGTGGAATTTTAAACCTGTTTTTTCTTGTCCTGTTAAGGAACAGCTGCTTATTATGACTAACATGTTAGTCACTGTTTATACTTTTAGCTTTCGGTGTTCCAGAAACCTGCAACCCCGGCTCCTTCCGTCTTTTTTCACAAAGTCAGTGTGTATGGAGGAAAATGTGCAAACATTTCCAAAGTTGCCAAGTTGATCCTTATTTCTAGACAAAAGAAGCTTCACTGATTTGAAGACCAAAAATCAGCTTGTGATTTTCACATGGGAGATATAACTTAAAGTACCCCTGGGTCCTTCAACCATCTCGATGTAAAGCTTGAAAAATTAGGGACAGTATCTTTTGTAATCCTACCTTATAAGCAGAAAGTAATGTACGTTCATTTCTAACTCTTAAAGGAGAATTTAATACTAAAAGAGGGTTTTTGGAAGTGGATATTCTTAAGAGAAAATTTCATGACTTTTGGATGATACTGTGGAAAAGCCACTTATAAAACATCTGTTTGTTCATCCATGTAACATTTGTTGAATATTCCATTACTCAGAAGACACTATCTTAGGAGGCGTATAAAGAAACTCACCATTCTGTAGGAAAGAATTGTATGACAGTAACACATTTGTCCTGTATTAGATTTGACTTTGTTCAACAAATAAAAAATATCAAGATGGTTATGTTTTATGTATATTATCTACTAGACTTCAAGTATCTAGAGAAAAGGGAATTTATTTTGCTCATCTTTGTATCACCAGTATCTTGGATGATTTAATTTCTCAAGCCTAATAGTAGTCCTTTAAGTGTGTGTTTTTGTTCCCAGTTTCTGGGTAAATTATTCAGCAGTTTATAAGCTAGAATGTAATTGAGATTTAAACCCAAGTGTGTCTGATCATTGATATGATATTTCCATGCTTATATGCCTAGCATAGTGCCTGCACATTGTAGGTGTTCAATAAATATTGAATAAGAATTAGTTGGTGTGCTTTTCCTAAGTGGTATATTCTTTGCTTCCATTTTGGTGTATCAGGTGCTTCAGACAGTGTTTGGTACATAATAGGGCCTCAGTAATTGTTGAATGAATGAATATAAATTTATTAGGAAGTCTCTTTTCAGTATTTTTCCATTACCTTAATTCTTACAGTATATCCACAATGGTAGAATAATGTTTTAAGACTAAATGAAATGAATGTTTTATGAAATATGTACAGATGGTGGTCTCTAACGAACTGTCCTGGCATTCATTTTCAGCTAAACTCAGGGCATCAGATAGGTCACTGATGTACCTTCTTGGCAATTTCATTGTTCAAAGATTTGAGAGAATGAATGGGGGAGCTGATATTAAAAAAAAAAACACATCAAGTTCTAACTCAGGAAATAATAAGAATCTTAGAGAACAATAGAAATAAGAGTTTAAAAACTGATGGGGATAAAAATTCTGAAAAAAATCAGAGAAATATGGCAAATTTATGAGAACAGATTTTTAAAAATTCAGGGAACAGATTAGAAGAACTCTATAGCATAAAAATTTCGAAGGGAAAATATCTTGAAAAGATTGAAAAGGTTGCAAAAATTCTAAACAAACTCCAAATCTCTTAATGTCAGTTTTTACAGTATTAGGATTATGAGTAATTTCTTTAAAATTTTACCTTTCCACATTTTTAACTTGTCTATGAGATGGCTTTCAGGTAAACAGAGAAGGTCCGATTATGTTATCTAAAAAACAAAACAAAAGTCACTTTAAAACAAGCAGTTTCTACCATATACAGTTGCACATCATTCTGATGTGGTTTTTATATGACATTCTTTCCAGTGTCTCTGCATCTCTACTTTAAATAATCCGTTTATTGCTTTGTTCATTAAGCATCTGTTTACTGAGAAACTCGCATATAGCAGCAGTGTTCCAGGCCCTGGGACACAGATGTGGACCAAAGCACATCCTTGTTCTTATAGGGCTGATAGAAGTAGGGGAGAAAGAAAACAAATAAAGCACATCTTTAATTCTAGGCTGCAGTCAGGCTTTTAAGAAAAATAAAGCATGGTAAGAGGAGAGGGAGCAACGTGGTGTCATAGCTTCAGATGTGCTGATTAGGGAAGTCAGTTCCTCTGAGAAGGGAACAACTAGTGATGGGAGGCTGGAATGCTAAGAACTGGATTGGGGAAAATTCAGGTGATGAGTCGTGCAGGCAAGGGAGTAATCAATACAAAAGAAAACCCCCAAATGATCTGAGGTCAATTAAAAAAAAACTCAGGATACACATGTTGTTCTTTGTCTGCTTTATAAGTTCAAGGAGCAGAATGTTCCAGTAAAAGATGAACCCGCAGCTTAGAGGGGATGGTTATGTGGATGGATGAGAAAGAGGACAGACTTGTAAGATTTCTGTTTTCTTTGTCTGTGACTTTGAAATGGAAATGATAGACTACTGTCGCTAAGAGGGAAAAGATGAGAAAAGAGAATGTAAGAGAATGTATTCTAGATGCCTTCAAGGGTTGTCACTGGTGGGAACTTTGTCCCACTTTTTCTGCATCCCTTAGAAATGATGGCAATCTTGGGGCAAAGAAATAATGTTGGCATTCCTATAATTCTTTCGAATTATCTCAGTGGCCAGGGTTTTACTGAAATGTGAGATTTGGCCGTCATCATCTACTGCTTTGTCTTTAGAAGCTGTTTCTCCTGAAATTCTCTTGTCCTTCTGGCTTAAATTTCAGGGGCTGATGAAGGGAGAGGTGCAGGTTAGATTATGCTAGTAGAAGAGGGGCCAGGTTCTAAGAGAATTCGGCCCTAGAGGGGAAAAGGAGGGAACAGAGGGACTCCAGTTGTGGGGGCACAGAAAGGGGGGGCCTCAAGGGACTGAGCTGGAGACCCCTCTCCCTTTCTCTTCCTCCATATCCCGAATCACCTTCTCAGGTTCCTTCATGCCCTCACACTTTTGCTCTCCCTCCTTCGCACCAAACAATTCAAATTTGGCTCCATCTGAGTCCCAGCAGGAAAACTAGTGCCCCATTATGTCTCCAGGTGAATTTCCAGAAAATACCATCTACAGCCACAAGAAGGAAACTCAGAAGGGTGTTCAGCAGGTGTGGCATGTGGTCGGATGGAGGAGTGTTGTTTTGGTCAGTTCAGGATTCTAATGCAGTGTAAAATGAATTTATCTTCAGACGTATACATATACATATATATGTATAAGATTCTTATTTCAGAGTTTTAAAGCATGAATAGAACAACCAAAACACCAAATTTTGAGTGTTTAGATTCCTAAAAATAGGATGCCTCTGAAGTTCTAGTTACTGTAGTAGGTTCTAAGGACACTGAGTAAGCCGATATCCTTGCCGCGGATGAAAGCTGCTAAACCATTGCTGTCCGTCCGTCTTTGAGGTGCTGAGCAGGAGAGGTAGACAGAGCACAGGGCCAGCACATGTAGACCTGATTTTCAAAAGGGGGAAGTAACTCATGTACACCCGTGGCTGATTCATGTCAATGTATGGCAAAACCAATGCAGTACTGTAAAGCAAAATAAAGTAAAAATAAATAAATAAATAAAATGGGTGAAAAAAAACCAAAAGGGGGAGGTAGGTGGTTATCAGTGAGCCTAAAATCAATTCTGGTGAGGCTCCCAGCTGGGCTCCAGAAGCTTCACCAAGGAACAGGTCATGTAGCTGTTCATCCTTTCTTCCTGTGAAAGGGTGACTGAACTGGCCAACTGGGATAATTAAGTATATTTGGGTTTTCTGCAGGATATTTGCCAATGCATCACACAGCTTCCTTGTGGCTAAGATGAGGAGATAGGAACTGGAAGTCAAGGATGTTGGCAATCTGTCGAGTAGCCCCACACAGAGGATAGGAGTGAGTGAACGGTGTCTGCCTGGAAGGGTGGTCTGATGGTGAGGTGCCTGGTCCCAGTATGGTCAACACTTAGAAAAAAATATGAGGCTTCCTTGGTGGCTGAGATGGTAAAGAATTCACCTGCAGTACAGGAGACCCAGGGAGGAGAAAGGAATAGCTACTCACTCCAGTGTTCTTGCCTGGAGAATTCCATGGACAGTGGAGCCTAGTGGCCTACAATGCATGGGACACAAAGAGTCAGACACGACTGTGTATGTGTATAGCAAATACAAACTAAACTTGTCAGATTTGCCAGTGACATGAGTTAAGCTTTCACTTAATAAGATGACAGAATTAGAATATATTCCCCATTCCAAGTGGAAAAAAAAGTTTCAAGTTGGTGGGATGGAACAAATTTAATGAGGTAACGTTAATGGAAATAAACGTGATGTCCACTATAGGGGGCCAGAACAGGAAGGCAAAAACCCAACTATGCAGATACAGGATGGGGGGTACCTATGGTTTGGCTTAGATATGTGAGGACCACGGGTGTGTGTGTGTGTGTGTGTGTGTGTGTGACTTCAGTCATGTCTGACTCTTTGTGAGCCCATGGACCATAGCCTGCTAGGTGTGTGTGTGTGTGTGTGTGTGTGTGTGTGTGCGTGTGTGTGTGTGTGACTTCAGTCATGTCTGACTCTTTGTGAGCCCATGGACCATAGCCTGCCAGGCTCCTCTATCCATGGAATTCTCCAGGCAGGAATACTGGAGTGGGTAGCCATTCCCTTCTCCAGGCGATCTTTCTGACCCAGGGATTGAACCCTGGTCTCCTGCATTCTAGGTGAATTCTTTACTGTCTGAGCCACCAGGGAAGCCCTTAGGAATTTTAAGTGTCACTTAGGAATTTCACTTAGGGATGTCACGTGTCACTCAGATATAAGTGCCACAAAAGCAAATTCAGTATTAATAGGAAGGCAGTTCTTGGAATAAAGCTATTGCTAATTGTGTTTTATCCTGTGTGGATGAGATTATACCCCATATTTGTTGTTGTTCAGTTTCCCAGTCATGTCCAACTCTTTGCGACCCCATGGACTGCAGCACTCCAGGCCTCTCTGTCCCTCACCATCTCCCGAAGTTTGCCCAAGTTCATGTCCATTGCATTGGTCATGCCAGCCAGCCATCTATCTCATCCTCTGATGCCCTCTTCTTCTGCCCTCAATCTTTCCCAGCATCAGGGATTTTTTTCCAGTGAGTCAGCTGTTCGCATAACATGGCCAAAGTACTGGAGTTTCAGCTTCAGCATCAGTCCTTCCAATGAGTATTCAGGGTTGATTTCCCTTAAGATTGACTGGTTTGATCTCCTTGCTGTGAAGGACTCTCAGTTTTGTTTCTCAAAACAAAACTGGAATGTGTGCAGAGGAAAATGACTAGGGCACTGAAGGAAGGAAACCCAAGAGAATGAGGAAGCATTAGAAAGGAGCTTGTCAGGGTATTGGAGGGGAAGTAAACATTTCACTAGTGCCAACGGTTACATCTAGGACCAGTAAGGGGAAATTTGATGAGTATCAACTAGAACTGCCTGAAGCTGGGAAGCCAAGAGATTCCTATCATCAGTGGTTTTTGAATGTCACTTGAGTCATCAGAAGAGTATAAAATAGTCATTCATGACCTTTAAGGTCCCCCTTAACCTTGGGAGTCTTTAGTGCTAGAGTTGTTTACTAACCATTTGTTAGACAATCGCCTTAATGTACCTTGTTTGGGTCACTTTTCAGCTGTAGTCTTAGGGGCTGTGGAAATGGAGTAATAGAGACCTTATAAGCTCTCCTGCCATCCCAAGGTGAAAGCCCTGGAGAGTAGGCTACAGGACTTCACACATTTTTAGCCATCTCAGTTCTGATGTCAGCAAGGAGGGAATTGGCAAACTGAGACAAGTGCTTGATTGACATGTCTAAGGCCAACTAGGTAAAACCACCACCTGGAAACCAAATCTCAGTGTGGTTTCTAGGTGTTATCTGGCAGAGGGATCACTCAAGGCTATGGATTGTGGTCTGTCATTTAGCAGAATGTCATTGTGATCAGTGATCCTTTGCCTCTTATAGTTAATAACAATCTTTGTCTTAGTGCTATAATAAAGAAAATTCATAGGTTTTGTTAGTCCGGTCATGCTCATTGCATAGAAGATGCTGCCTAGTTTCAGGTACAGTGTGGTTTAGTTGATGTGAGTGGTAAACACAGCTTGTATTTGGCACAACCAAATGCTATCCTCTTTAGGTATATAAACCCACTATTCCATCCACAAGATAAGAATTTATTCAACAGACAACAACTATTAATGATAACATATTTTTCTTTTAGTGCATTGTATAAAATATATGCTAATCAATACAATTCAGACCCCTATTGAATATTAATTCTACATTTCATGGATCTTGGTAATTAAGTTTAGTGCTGCACATTTACCCTAGAAACTAGTAAAATTTTGATAAAAGTAATTTACTGTAAAGTTTTTAATCTTTTTGACCCTAGTATAATTCTTTTTGCACTGATAGCACACAAAATAGAAAAGCTACCGAGCAACGAGTTAAATATTTGCTAACAATACTAAGCTCAGAAAAGAGCTTACTTAGGGTTTTATTTTCTGCTTGCTTTACGTTTACATTTGTGTCACAATACAAATAGGGCTTTTACAGTTCAAGATTAATGCTGTGGTTGTCTCTGTTCATTCTGTATCATCCAAACTGCAGTTGGACCAAGCAACACAAAAATTAATCTGTCAACTGCTGAATAAATCATTGTAAAAATATTCATGGACACACAAAGTCAATATCCAAAAAAAAAAAAAAAATTCCCAGAATATATGAAGAATTTTTTATTTTGGTAAAACTTCAAAGAACTGTTGTGATGAGTCAATGAAAATCTTGTAAAGCCCGTTCAGAGATTAGCTCAGGGTAGCTAGTTTTTACAGAACAGTCTTTTTTGTCCTTTGCTCTCTCTTTTTCAATTGAAGTATATTTAATTTACAATATTGTATTAGTTTCAAGTGTACAGCATACTGATTCAGTATCTTTGCAGATTATACTCCATTATGGAATATTACAACATAATGAGTATAATTCCCCCTGTGCTGTAAATATATTCCTGTAGCTTCAGTTTAGTTCAGTTCAGTCGCTCAGTCGTGTCTGACTCTTTGCGACCCCATGGACCACAACACGCCAGGCCTCCTTGTCCATCACCAACTCCCGGAGTTTACCCAAACTCAAGTTCACTGAATCGGTGATGCAATCCAACTATCTCATCCTCTGTCATCCCCTTCTCCTCCTGCCTTCAATCCTTCCCAGCATCAGGGTCTTTTCAAATGAGTCAGCTGTTCTCATCAGATGGTCAAAGTATTGGAGTTTCAGCTTCAACATCAGTCCTTCCAATGAACACCCAGGACTGATCTCCTTTAGGATGGACTGGTTGGATTTCCTTGCAGTCCAAGGGACTCTCAAGTCTCCTCCAACACCACAGTTCAAAAGCATCAATTCTTTGGTGTTCAGCTTTCTTTATAGTCCAACTCTCATATCCATACATGACCACTGGAAAAACCATAGCCTTGACTAGACTGACTTTTGCTGACAAAGTTAATGTCTCTGCTTTTTAATATGCTGTCTAGGTTGGTCATTACTTTTCTCCCAAGGAGTAATCGTCTTTTAATTTCATGGCTGCAGTCATCATCTGCAGTGATTTTGGAGCCCCAAACAATAAAGTCTGCCACTGTTTCCACCGTTTCCCCATCTATTTACCCTGAAGTGATGGGACCAGATGCCATCATCTTCGTTTTCTGAATGTTGAGCTTTAAGCCAGCTTTTTCTCTCTCCTCTTTCACTTTCATCAAGAGGCTCTTTAGTTCTTCACTTTCTGCCATAAGGGTGGTGTCATCTGCATATCTGAGGTTATTGATATTTCTCCCAGCAATCTTGATTCCAGCTTGTGCTTCATCCAGCCCAGCGTTTCTCATGATGTACTCTGCATATAAGTTAAATAATCAGGGTGACCATATACAGCCTTGACCTACTCCTTTCCCTATTTGGAACTAGTCTGTTGTTCCATGTCCAGTTCTAACTGTTGCTTCCTGACATGCATACAGATTTCCCAAGAGGCAGGTCAGGTGTTCTGGTATTCCCATCTCGTTCAGAATTTTCACAGTTTATTGTGATCCACACTGTCAAAGGCTTTGGCATAGTCAATAAAGCAGAAATAGATGTTTTCCTGGAACTCTCTTGCTTTTTCAGTGATCCAGCAGATGTTGGCAATTTGATCTCTGGTTCCTCTGCCTTTGCTAAAACCAGCTTGAACATCTGGAAGTTCACGGTTCACATACTGCTGAAGCCTGGCTTGGAGAATTTGGAACATTACTAACGTGTGAGATGAGTACAATTGTGCGGTAGTTTGAGCATTCTTTGGCATTGCCTTTCTTTGGAATTGGAATGAAAAGTGACCTTTTCCAGTCCTGTGGCCACTGCTGAGTTTTCCAAATTTGCTGGCACATTGAGTGCAGCACTTTCACAGCATCATCTTTTAGGATTTGAAATAGCTCAACTGGAATTCCATCACCTCCACTAGCTTTGTTCATAGTGATGCTTTCTAAGGCCCACTTGACTTCACATTCCATGATGTCTGGCTTTAGGTGAGTGATCACACCATTGTGATTATCTGGGTTATGAAGATCTTTTTTGTACAGTTCTTCTGTGTATTCTTGCCACCTCTTTGTATATCTTCTGCTTCTGTTAGGTCCATACCATTTCTGTCCTTTATCAAGCCCATCTTTGCATGAAATGTTCCCTTGGTATCTCTAATTTTCTTGAAGAGATCTCTCGTCTTTCCCATTCCATTGTTTTCCTCTATTTCTTTGCATTGATCACTGAGGAAGGCTTTCTTATCTCTCCTTGCTATTCTTTGGAACTCTCCATTCAAATGGGTATATCTTTTCTTTTCTCCTTTGCTTTTCATTTCTCTTCACAGCTATTTGTAAGGCCTCCTCAGACAGCCATTTTGCTTTTTTGTATTTCTTTTTCTTGGGGATGGTCTTGATCCCTGTCTCCTGTACAATGTCATGAACCACAAACCTCCGTCCATAGTTCATCAGGCACTCTGTCTGTCAGATCTAGTCCCTTAATCTATTTCTCACTTCCACTGTATAATCAGAAGCGATTTGATTTAGGTCATACCTGAATGGTCTAGTGGTTTTCCCTACTTTCTTCAATTTAAGTCTGAATTTGGCAATAACGAGTTCATGATCTGAGTCACAGTCTGCTCCCAGTCTTATTTTTGCTGACTGTATAGAGCTTTTCCATCTTTGGCCGCAAAGAATATAATTAATATGATTTTGGTGTTGGCAATCTGGAGATGTCCACGTGTAGAGTCTCTTGTTGTGTTGTTGGAAGAGGGTGTTTGCTATGACCAGTGCGTTCTCTTGGAAAAACTCTATTAGCCTTTGCCCTGCTTCATTCTGTACTCCAAGGCCAAATTTGCCTGTTACTCCAGTTATTTCTTGATTTCCTACTTTTGCATTCCAGTCCCCTATAATGAAAGGGCATCTTTTTTGGGTGTTAGTTCTAACAGGTCTTGTAAGTCTTCATAGAACCATTCAACTTCAGCTTCTTAAGCATTACTGGTTGGGGCATAGACTTCGATTACCATGTTATAGAATGGTTTGCCTTGGAAATGAACAGAGATCATTCTGTTGTTTTTGAGATTGTATCCAAGTACTGCATTTCAGACTCTTTTGTTGACCATGATGGCTACTCCATTTCTTCTGAGGGATTCCTGCCCACAGTAGTAGATATAATGGTCATCTGAATTAAATTCACCCATTCCAGGCCATTTTAGTTCTCTCTGTGGCACAATGGATAGTACATTGGACTTCTTGCCCGCCTGGGTGTGGTTATTCAAAGGTTGTGGTTTCGAGTCCCACCAGAGTCGAATTTTGATGTCTTCTCCTTCAGTTCCTGTAGCTTATTTATGCTATTTTATTATTGGGAGATTAGGATTGACGTATATACACTACCATGTGTAAAATAGATAGCTAGTGGGAAACTGCTGTAATGTACAGGAAGCTCAGCTCTGGTACTTAATGGAATGGTCTTACCATAATCATTGTTATTCATAATCATGTAATAATAACAGTGGCATCTGAATCTAGAGTCAACCAGGTCATCCATCTGATATTGGAAGAGGTCTGTTTTTAACTATTCATCGGTAGGAATTATTTTCAAAGTTTTCTACTAGTTCAAAAATAGCTGCTTACAAAGTAACAAAAACTAATAACCTAATTGTTGTGCTTCCAAGTAGCATCATTGGCTTAGTGCATAAAACCACTAGTGGTGGATTAAATGGCAGGCTCAAGGACTGCTTAATCTAACTGCTGCTAATCTTCACCAAATAGCCTTGTCAGATGTAATTTGCTCTGTGGCAACGCTGCTCAGAAGGTAGCCGTGGAAGTAAAATGTCCAGAGATGTTCACAAAGCTCTCTTGTTTAAACTGAAACCATTGCTGTGGTGTCAAGGATGATTTTTAGGTTTAGCCGAGTAGAGTTCATGAATCCTTTAACCATTTATAGGAATAAATGTTTCTCATGCAGAGAAACAAAGGGAAAAGTCAAGAAATAAATTGCATATCATTACATAGTATGTCTGCTAATTTTTCTTTTATGACTTTCTTTGGGTTTAATGATTCAGTATGGGCTGCCTTGAATATAAATGTAAGCAATTATTAAGGAAATTACTTCCAAGGAAACAGGCAGACTCTTTCTTCCATTAAAAGGTTTTCATCTGTTAAACACTCCCATGTTTTAGGGCAGATTAGATTTTAGTGTTCCGAGGAGATGAAGTGCCGGAAGCTAAGATATCACAGAATCACAAGGCCGGGGGATCATCAAGAGGTCATTTAGCTCATCTTCCTGTTTCCATTCAAAATAGCATCCAGGGAAGAAAATGATTCACTCTCTTCTTCTATTTATTTATTGATATCTTTTGGCCGCACAGCACTGCATGTGGAATCTTAGTTCACTGACCAGGGACTGAACCTGTGCCCCCTGTAGAGGAAGCATGGCGTCTTAACCACTGGACCACCAGGGAAGTCTCTGTTTACCGTTTTTTTTTGAAGCTTAGCCCTCTTTTTGAAATAGCTCTTTTCTGTTTCTTTTTGTTTTTAATGAGTGTTTCATTTCTGAAGGAATTCTGAAAAAATGATTTGGGGGTTGAATCATAGAAACACTGGGGCTAAAATGAGGGAAGCACCCTTTGGGTCTTCTGTTCAAAAGAAACAATCCTGGCAACTGAAATGCTGCTGTCAGTAACACGGAGGAGACTAGTTTCTTAATAGAAATACTGGCCTAGAGGAAAGCTGGAGGCCTGGGAGAATGGGAAAAGAATGTAGATTCAAAGCAAGCGTTACAGGGATGAAAAATCCAGACTGAGGAAGGTGATCTAGTGTCATGTTGCTTGTAGAGGACATTTTGGGAAAGAACTGAGTTAGATTTAGGGAGAATTTATTGGAAGTGAGGAGGTATGCTAAACACTGAAATGAATCCCTGGTTTAGTTATGTTATTTCAATCTTAAGTGATCTTTTTTTTTTTTTTAAGAAAAGGTTCTAATATTTGAACTAGTTTAAGCAAAGAGTTTATTGGGAGATGGAAAGATGATCTCACTAAATCACAATGATTTAATAAATGACATTTGATACCTATTATTTTTTAAGATGAAGAAATAATCTCCAAAATGACATTGAAATACAGCCATCCCTTGTTATGGCTACGGGACTGTTACCAGGACCCCATAGATACTAAAATCCGACAGTACTCAAGTCCCTTATATAAAATGGTATAGTATATGCACGTCCTCTTGTATACTTTAAATTATCTCTGGATTACTTATAATACCTAATACAATGTAAATGCTATGTAAATAGTTGTAAAGACAATGTAAATGTTATGTTACTTAAGCAACATAATTGCTGGCATGGCAAATTCAACTTTAGTTTTCTGGAACTTTCTGGAATTTTTTTTCCTGAATATTTTCCATCTGCAATTGGTTGAATCTGAGGATGCACAGTCTGTGGATTCAGAACCTGCAGATACAGAGGGCTGACTGGAGTAAACCTAATACCTAATATGCATGGTCAAAATCCAGAATATTTCATCTGTGCATCACTAAGCTTATAATTAGTTAGGAGTACTCTCCCTCCTACCAGCTCCAGTTAAATAGATTTAAGACCTTTTTCAGATTAGTTTTAGGTAAATAATATAAATGTGTGCTTGTAAACAATTAAATGTGATGTGGTCAATTAACACAATGAGATCACTGGAACTGGACTCATAACTAATTCTGTGCTGCTGCTGCTGCTAAGTCGCTTCAGTCATGTCCGACTCTGTGCGACCCCATAGACAGCAGCCCACCAGGCTCCCCCGTCCCTGGGATTCTCCAGGCAAGAGTACTGGAGTGGGTTGCCATTTCCTTCTCCAGTGCATGAAAGTGAAAAGTGAAAATGATTTCACTTAGTTGTGTCCGACTCTTAGCGACCCCATGGACTGCAGCCTACCAGGCTCCTCCGTCCACGGGACTCTCCAGGCAAAAGTACTGGAGTGAGGTGCCACTGCCTTCTATGAACTAATTCTGTAGGAAGGCCAAATAACGAGATATGAATAGACAATGGAGGACAGTTATGTAACTGCTAAAATAACTGTTGTTTCTCCTTGCTTTTCCAGTTCCCTGATAAGGAATGTTCAAGAAATTAAGTTCACTATGAACACATGTCTTGTGTTAATAGTGTACATTTTATTTTAAAATTTTTATATTTGCAAATTATTTCATATACTTATAGAATATGCACGTGTGTGCACATAAAACACAGAGACCTTTTGTTTTTCTTTCTGCTTTGCCTTCTTGTTTTCTTTTTTCTATCCTAAGAAGACTGCTTTCTCCTCTGTATGCTCTCCTAGTATGCAAACCTTTCTCAACAAATCCTGCTCCCTAGAATTCATCACCACTGCACACACTGCCTTGAATTGATATTAGTATTTATTGGGTTGGTCATAGTGTTCATTTTTAAATCAGAATCCAAAACATTATGTATATAGCTAAACGATCAGAAAAGGTTTCTCCAAACATCCATAGAGGTAAGAGTATCACTTCTTGGGTGAGACCTTGGGTTTAGAGTTGCTTAGAAGAAATAGCTAACAGGACCAGTGTTTATTCTCTGGCAGCCAGGGGACTTTTATTTGCTTCTTCTCTTCAGGGCCTGAGTTGCTAGTTATAGAAAGTAAGTGAAGAGGTTAGGTCAAAGTACATCAAAGTACATCTGTCAGACCTGAATTTTATTCTCACCTCTATTACTGGCTGGGTGAACCTGTGTAAGGAACTTTATTTCTCTGAGGACAGTGTTAGACTCACTGTCATCTCCTACAAGCATGAGTTCTTTTTCCTGTAGGGTGGGGAAGGCATTGTGAAAGTATATATGGGAGTGGCTGTATTTTATACGCAAATATATGGGATGAGAAATGACTGTCTCCATCTAGCCTCATGTTCCAGAAATGGAACTTCTACCTCCGTATGTGCAACTGAGAATTATATGACTTCAGAATGTGCTCACTGACAGTATTCACATGAATTTAAAAGCTGTTTACAGCAGAATGCCAACTTTACAATAAGAAATGTATCTATCAAGCTGATAGTTACATTGACTGCTGTATTTTCTCCCCGTCGGCATAGATGGAGATGTTGTTCAGTCGTATCCAACTTGTAGAGACCCCATGGACTGCAGCACGCCAGGTTTCCCTGTCCTTCACTATCTCTTGCCATTTGCTGAAACTCATGTCCATTGAGTTGATGAGATGTAGAGATAAGTATATGTGAATAAGAATTGTAACCAGTGAACTGGTTACCAAATGAATCTTGGTTCAGAACCAGGGGAACAAGTTGGCAGGTGTAAATGACTGATTCAAAGCCATGGCATCCTAATGGATTCCTCTCTCTCTAGGGACATATTTGCCACATGCTCTAGAGACCCATGCTCTTGGGCTGGGATCTTCTTACTCTGTTGGTGATGGAAAGGCACTGCCCATATTTGCTGCTTTGAATTTTCCTTTCTCTGTACCAACTTCTGATGGATAAGGAATGCTTCCTTGTAAGAATTTTTAGGTTCTTTGTAGAATAAAGCTCAAGTTTTAGCTGAAATACTGTTTATTAGTTTGTGAGGAAATGCTAGGTAATAATTGTATAAATGCTGTGCTGACTTTATCTGGAAGCGCGATTAAGTTTCAGCAACTTCTCCAAATGTGGTTCTGAAATATCATGAATACTTGATAAGCTCTCTCTATGAAAAGGAATACAGTGTTTTCACTCAGCATCATTATTATTTTTCAGTTTTTCCCTATAAGAATCCTTCCTCGAAATGTTTCTTTTTGGCAGAAGCTAACAGAATTATATAAAAAGATGACAATCGATGAAAACAGAAATGCCATAATAATGGGTCCTGGGAATTACGGGACTGAGAGCCTGGAAATCAAGCCCAGTTTGACATTTACAATAAAGGGTGTGCCTTTATGTCTCATGTTCAGTGAGGGGTGGTGGAGAACGAGCAAGTGCATGGGAGTCTTATCTGGTTCTCGGCCCACTTGGTCCTTTGTCACTCAAGAAAGTGATAGAAGTTCACAGTTCTCCTGTAAGGCTGTGTAAGGACATGCAGTTCTCAGAGGAAAGTGATATGTTCAGTGTAGAAGCTGCAGTATGGGTCAAAAAAATGTTAATAGGAAGGACAAATGCTATCTAAAAAGTCTTGGACTGGGAAAAGCCCTGGGTTTTTAGATACTGGAACCACTGCATATGAAGGAAGCTATAATGGCTTTTCATTTGGGTGTTTAGTTAGAGGGATTTTTTAAAGGGTGAAATTTGTATACTCTGTATATTACACTCATATTTTGAAACATTTCCTTTAATTATATGTGTACTTTTCCATTTTTATAACAGAGTGAGATGGCTAAAATCTCCCAGTTTCTTTCTGTCTTCATTATATGAAAATAATCCCCAGTATCCATTTAAAGGTCAAGTATATCTAAGTCAGAGTTACAAACCTGCACACTGAGGTGCTAATTCCTTTTATAACTGATCTCTAAGCAAGTAGCCTGGGGATAATATTTCAATGACATTCGTCTGTGATAATGCTCCTTGTTGTAAAAAAAAAAATTCATTTTTTAAATTTCTGTGCCTTGATTAAATAGATACTGTACAATACATCCCATAAGGAATGACACAAATGAAAAAATATTACTCCATGATACATTGTGTTATTGGTAGATCTGATGAAATGGAGTTTATGTTTCAGTAAGTACATTTTTAATAAGAAAAGTTACTTTCATAAAATTCATATTATAGCACTTCCTGAAGTTTTAGGTACTCTTTTAGTTTAAAGAATACAGTTTGATTTTCAAACAGACAGTTTCTGGATTCTGAGAGTTTAAATACCTAACACACACAATGTGTTTTAAATCATCTGCCTTTGACAGCTAACATGGCAGTATTTGGGCTTCCCTGAAAGCTTAGTTGGTAAAGAATCTGCACCCTGGTTTGATTCCTGGGTTGGGAAGATCCGCTGGAGAAAGGATAGGTTACTAACTCCAGTATTCTTGTGGCTCAGCTGCTGAAGAATCCGCCTGCAATGCGGGAGACCTGGGTTCGACCCCTGAGTTGGGAAGATCCCTGGAGAAGGGAACCGCTACGCACTCCAGTATTCTGGCCTGGAGAATTCCATGGACTGTATAGTCCTTGGGGTTGCAAAGAGGTGGACTCCACTGAGTGACTTTCACTTTCATGGCAGTATTTAGACTTTGAAATTTTGCCAGCAAAATTATGGCAGTGACCTTCTGCAAGCAATTTTTTATCTTAGAATCCTTTGTTAGCCAAATAGAAGAGTCTTGGGGGTCAATAAATGGAGGAGAATGATATACTATAAATTATCATGAAAAGAAAGCACATTTTTAATTGATTAAAAAATATTGACTTAGGGGCTCATGTTTGGGAACGCATGTACACCTGTGGTGGATTCATGTCAATCTATGCCAAAACCAATACAGAATTGTAAAGTAAAAATTAAAAATAAATAAATAAATTAAAAAAAAAAATGACTGAACCTTTTGGTCTTTTGACTAAGATGAGAGTGGTGAAATACTGGAGGGATCTGAGTCAGAGCCTAGGATGCTTAAAACTTTTTTTTTTTTTTTTTTACTGAGTATAATTGCTTTACAATGTTGTGTTAGTTCCTGCTGTCCAATGAAGTGAATCACCCCTATGGAAACATATATGCTCTCCCTCTTTGAGCCTCCCTCCTGTCCCCTCCATCCCATCCCTCTGGGTCATCACAGAGCACCCGACTGAGCTCCCTGTGTTACATAGCAGCTTCCACTAGCTATCTAGTTTACACATGGGTCACTCCTACTCTCCCAATTCATCCCACCCTCCCCTTCTGTTTTCTGTGTCTGTGTCTCTGTTCTTGCCCTGTCCCATTTTTCTAGATTCTGTATATGTGTTAATATATGAGATTTTCTCTTTCTGACTTACTTCACTCTGTATGATAGACTCTAGGTCCATCCACATTTATACAAATGACCTTTCTGAGAATCTTGGACTGCAAGTGCTGCACCCATTGAGAGAGGCAGTTTTGGGTATAGCACAGTAGAGCAGGTTATGGATAAATAATGCAAACGACAGTGTTGCAGAAGATGTCTCCCTTTTTATTAAACCTTAACATAAGGTTTAATTATGTTAGGTGTGATTAGATTAGCATCTTCTCCACATAGGCAGCCACAGCAACCATCTCACTGATGCAAAAATTGATAAAGAAAAGGAAAGGAAGAAATGAAGGCAGAAAAATAAAGACGGCAAAAGGAAGAGAGCTGGCTAGAAACTTCACAGTCACAAGGTATGCTGTGGGCAGAAGTCACTGATCAGATTTGCCTGCTCCTCCAGACTCTTGCCAAATGTAGTTATAAGCCTTTAGGTTCTTTATTTTACAGTTAAGATTTGAAACTCTGAAAATCTCAATATAACTTTTCTGTGTCATTGGACAAGTGGCACATGGTCATTTTATAGAAGAACCATTTCTCACCCACATGGACCAGGGCTGGGGGAAAGGAGGGTGGTTGATTTAAATACCCTAACTCAGAATTTACTGTGGATTTACAATCTCTGACTTAATGTTGCATTAACTGCCGGTGGCTGCTTTACTGCCTTTAAAACATGCATACATAATTGGATACTGTAATGCTTTGCGGGTAAAATAAATACCAACTCACACTAAAATAAATACTCTGCATGATGAAGTTCATGTAGACATAAATTAATCATTTACCAGTTAACCAATATGCACAGGAAAGAAATAGATCACTTATTAAAGGCTGCCTCATCTATAAAATGGGAAAAATAAAATGCTGATATATTTTACAGTGGTGCTGTGAGGGAAAATATATAAAATTATTGCTAAGCAGTTTATAAACCATAAAATGCAGTATGAACATTAAATTAATAATATTTGTACTAATTCAGATTCAACACCCTCTGCATTAAATATATCTCTTTGCCTATTGAAGCATACATATAACCAAGCTGAGGCTTTTTATTTTAATTTTTATCAGTGTCTTTGGAATTCTGCAGAGCCTCACAGGAGTTACTGCTTATGTTAAAAACTCCTCAGCACCAACATTTCCAAGAAAAAATTCTTGGCTGTTCACATCCCCAACTCCACTTTTTAAAGAGAACTTTAAAGTTCTCTCCCAAATAGCCCGATGTCTTTTACGTGTATAGACATTGTAGTTATGAAACAGATATGGGTGTGAATTTTTTGATCAGGTGGAAGTGATGAACATGCTCTGTGACTTGATTTATCCTAAATTATGAATCGAAATCGGGAAGTGATGTGAAGTTGGCGGGGAGGTGCATCATGTCTCTGCAGATTCCACTGAACTGATCTGAGCTGGAAATGTTCTGTGCTGGGACAGGAGCGCAGCCCAAACAGCAGGGTTTTGGGGATATCATGCTGCTCAAAACGTTACAGGCTTTAGCGATAAATCAAGCTCCTGTGTCTCAGCTCAAGTCCAGAAATGTTGTTCAAGGGCACAAGGGAGAACTATGCAGCAGAAAACATATTTCCCTTACTCTTCTACTTCTTCTTGCTCTTCCTCTTTAATGGAGTCTTATTATTTAGAAGACCAACTTGTACCAAACACTGTAATCCACTCAGCACATTTTTAACATGTCAGGTGTCCCTTTGACTCTCAAGGATAAAACACATCAGGCATTTCTCCACTCACTTCCCTTTTATAGGGGCCGTTAATATAGAAATACCTCCTCATCTTGCACTATGAAATGACAAATGGCTGGCTGGAGAAATCTGAAATACTGCCAGACCTTCCCTATGTATCTTGTGTCACCAGCAATAATAAACAGCGACTAATCTTTGGTCATGAACTATATTTATGGCTTTCTTGTCATCAGGAGGTAGGTATTTTCTCAAATCAGGTTTAAGGCTCTATATTTACATTAGGAACACGTGTCCTAGAAAAAAATCTACCTAAGTCCAAAGGAAAATAACCCTCCCACTGTCTTTCATTTAACTGTTTGTAGAACTTGGCATTTCCATTGTATCTCTTTTTTCCATCAGGATTCACCCAGGAGTGTTGTGATCAGGAATCTAATCTATTCCAGTCCATTTACCATTTTGGTGATAATGGTCTCCTTGTCTAAATGGGAAAAGTAACAGGAAAAGGAATAAGGCTAAAATGCATACCTCTCCCACTTGAAGTTTATCAGAGATCAAAAGGAAACACAATGAAACTATTTCCTAAATCCCAATCTTGGTTAAGGGGATTGACATTTTCCTAAAGAAACAGAGCACCAGGAGAAAAAACGGGAGAGGCAAATTAAGGCTTTGAAAGAAACAAAGTAAGGTCAGTAAGGCAACAATTCTACTTTAGTTCAATGTAACTAATATCAGGTGTCTGCTAGATACCAGCCCAAAGGAACAAAAAACACTGCCCTCATGGAGCTTACATTCTAGTTGTGGGGGACAGACAAGAAATAAATGAGTAATAAATAACTCAGTTATACAATTTATCAGATGATGGTGGTTATCATGCTGAGAAACATATCAGGGAAGGAAAATAGGGATTGTGGGAAGGGGTTGCATTTTACAAGGGTGATCAGTGAAGAGCGTACTGAGGAGTCAGCATTTGAGGAGGAGGAAAGAGCAGGTCATATGGGTTCCCTGGGAAGGATGTCCCAGATAGGACAGAGCATGTGCAAAGGCCCTGAGGCAGGAACATGCCTCCTGTGCTGGCAGAACTGTAGGGAAGCCAGAGCAATTGTGAAACAGAGAAGGACCCTTTAGTCCTTTCCCCCAGCCCCCATGTCCTCAGCCTGCTTCTTGTCCATGGAAAAGCTTTAGCCAAAGTGAAAAGTGAAAGTGTTAGTCATTTAGTCATGTCCAACTCTTTGCAAAACCTTGGACTGTAGCCTGCCAGGCTACATGGGATTCTTCAGGCAAGAATTCTGGAGTGGGTAGTCATTCCCTTCTCTAAGGGATCTTCCTGACCCAGTGATTGGACCCAGGTCTCCTACATTGCAGGCAGATTCTTTACCACTGAGCCACCAGGGAAACCAAACATTAAGTTTAATCAGAGAAGTGAGAAAATGCATAAACAAAAGAAAAGCAGTCAAACAGGACAAAGCATTAATGGTTAGTAAGCAAAGTTACCTTTAGTTCCTTATATTCTGAGCCCTATCCTGGGAGGTTGTGTTATACTAAAACCCCCACCAGGTGGAAGATGTTAACTACATGATGACTAGACCGTAGCGATGATGTAAGCTGCCACGATTCCTAAAACTGGCCTCAAGGAAATGGAAACAAACTGACCCTGGAGCTGAATATTAGTCATACTTATAACAATCAACATGATACTGGTAATCATCTCAGACCACTGGTGACCATTTCAAGATGACTGTCAGAGCTGACTGTGCTGTTTCAGCATGAAGCCCCCTCCCTCTGCCTATGAAAGCTCTTGCCCGCTGGATGTAGTTGGGAGAAATGGGGAGGGAATTGGCCTTTGGACAGGAGTTTGCCTTCTCCTCTGGTTGCTGACATCCAAAAGAAAGCAAACTTTCCTCTTCATCAGCCTTGCCTCTTTAATGTAGAGTGGGAGTTTGGCATTGACATGTACATCTGCTATGTTTAAAATAAATAACCAACAGGAACCTACTGTATACAGCACAGGGAACACTGCTCAATATTTTGTAATAACCTAAATGGAAAAAGAATCTGAAAAAGAATAGATACATGTATATGTGCAGCTGATTCACTTTGTTGTATACCTGATACTAACACAACATCGTTAACTGTACTCCAATATAAAAGAAAAATTAAAAAAAGAAAATACACTCTAGGGTGCAAAGGTGGAAGCAAGGAGATAAACTAATTAAAATGAAAAATTCAACTCTCCTTTCTGTGTAAGTTTAATGAATATGAACCAGAAATTAAGAGACTAGAGTTCAAAATTATATGCAAAGACAATGAAGTTGTAACTACACTAAGTTAAAACTGGTTGGAAGAGAGAGTTCAATAAAGTAGTCGATTCATTTCCTCAGCACCAAATGTCACCAAAGTTTGAAAATATTTTAGAAGAAGTTCATGAATAACCAGTGATTAAACAAATGTAAATTTTGGGAACATTGAATATCTATTGCTACTGCTGCTGCTGCTAAGTCGCTTCAGTCTTGTCTGACTCTCTGTGACCCCATAGTTGGCAGCCCACCAGGCTCCCCTGTCCCTGGGATTCTCCAGGCAAGAACAGTGGAGTGGGTTGCCATTTCCTTCTCCAATGCATGAAAATGAAAAGTGAAAGTGAAGTCGCTCAGTTGTGTCTGACTCTTTGCAACCCTATGGACTGCAGCCTTCCAGGCTCCTCTGTCCATGGGATTTTCCAGGCAAGAGTACTGGAGTGGGGTGCCATCACCTTCTCCGATCTATTGCTAAGTAATAGATTAAAAAAAAACTCCCTCCTTAACATGGGGTCTGGGTTATGAAAATAAACAGATGCCTATTATGATGTTGGAATTGTCTCTTCAAGTACTTTTTGGTCCTGGAAGCCAAAAAAACCAAAAAAGACCACCCGAGAAACAAAAATCAAGACCTTTCATTTGGAACTTAAGGAAACTTGAAAAGTTAAGAATGTAAATCAGCAAGAAAAATGAAGGGAGTCATAGTTTGGACTATTCGTGTTTTTATTTTCAAATTTAAAACATGACTAATGGGAAGAAAAAAAATAGTTGACTCTTCTTCAAGAAACAAAGAAATGGAGAAATAAAAATTCTGATAGAAGGTGAATTTAGCTTGGCAATCGTCCTTCCTGGCAGTCAGAATTATTAGGTTATGAAACAGAGCTCTCTCCATTTCTCCTGGGCGGTTTAGGTTTGGAACAAATTGGACCTGAAAAAGTGTCAAAATTCACAGTAGGAGTGCCTACTCAAAGCACCATTTCTCTCTGAAGTAGGTTACTACATTCACCCAGGGAAATTTCTATTGAATTATAATTAGGTGGCTAATTAAAAAGTGGATTACCAACTATATTAAAATATGAGAGAAAAATGTGCACATCTTTCATTCTTTAATTTAGAAAATCCACTGCTTCCTTAAAAAATTCTCACTGGAAAATTCCATATATAATACCCATGTTTCCTTTTTTTCTTTTAAATCAAAGTTATTGAAGCAAGTCTAGGATTTTGTTTGTTGAGGTAATAGAACTAATTTGAGCTTCCCCATTAATAAAAAACGTGCCTCTACCTCATAGTTATCAGTCTTTAGAATGAGAACTGCTGGCTGTGAAAAATAGTGCAAGGTTCCTAGAAGAAATAATAATAATGAAAATAATAACTGCTACCATTTAGTCACTGCTAATATATATTAAATTCTAGATGTCTCGTTTAATTCTCAGTAACTCTATGTTACTGAGAGAATTATAGCTGTCACCTCATGTATCTATTAGCCCTGTTACAGTAATTTTATGCCTATTAAACAGATAAGGGAACTAAACTCAGTGAAGTTAGGCAAATTATTCAAAATCACACCGCTTAATGGTGTGAAATCCAAGCTCAGATCTTTTTGACCTAAGAAAGTGAAAGTCTCTCAGTCCTGTCTGACTGTTTGCCACCCCATGGACTATACAGTCCATGGAATTCTCCAGGCTGGAATACTGGAGTGGGTAGCCTTTCCCTTCTCCAGGGCATCTTCCCAACCCAGGGATCGATCTCAGGTCTCCCACATTGCAGGTGAATTCTTTACCAGCTGAGCCATAAGGGAAGCCCAAGAATACTGGAGTGGGTAACCTATCCCTTCTCTAGCGGATCTGCCCGACCCAGGAATCAAACCAGGATCTCCTGCATTGCAGGTGGATTCTTTACCAAGACAATCTTGTATTAAGCAAGAATTTTGCCTTCCTTAAAATATTTTAACATTAAGCTAAAACTGTATGGTTGCAGTCAACTGATTTTGAAACTGATACTGTTCATGTACCCTATAAGCAGTTAATCAGGATCTTTTATTAATGAGAAGACCATATTTCCTAGCCATTTGTCCAGACATCAGTTTATTTTATAAAGTAAATGATTGTCAGGAGACTCCTCAGCTATTACTAACAGCAAAAGTTAAAAAGAAAAAGTCACCTATTACTATAGGTTATTATTTGTCTTTCCCTATTTTCTTCTAATTTCTAAGAAAGTAAAAATTAAATGACAGCCCTTGAACTTTGGTATGATGCAATTTATGAGCTTGCTACCTTAGTCACATATTAAGTGGGTCAGTCTATTTCTAAAAACACTTAAAAATTGGCCGCCCCAAGTAGATGACTTAGCAGACAGGCACAACTGACTGCTGGGATGGGCTTCCTGAATCGCTTACTCAGTTCCCATACGCGGCAGGTGACTTGGGGTTCTTTCTCAAATAATGACAGCCATAACATCGTAACTATGCTAATTTTTACTGGAGAGCCTGTTGTATGTCAGACACTGTGCTCATTGCATATATTACTCCTCCTTGCTCCAGGATTTCTCAGTTGTGGTTCCACCTTTTGGGCTGGATGGGTTTTCCTTTGTGGCGGGTGGTGGGGGGCGGTAGCAGGGGGTGTCCTGTGCATCCTGGGGAGACTTGAAACATCCTTGGCCTCTACTCCCCAGATGTCAGCACACATACCTCCTCCAGTTGTGATAAGCTGAGGCCATCTCCAGATATTGCTAAATGTCTCCTGAAGGGCAGAATCACCCCTAGTTGAGAGAGAGCCTTTCTGTTTTACTCCCTCAACAGTGTGAGGGAGATTGGTACTATTAGAGTAGTAATATGGCTGATGAGGAAACTGTGACTACAAGAGGTTTAAGGCTCGCAGTTAGTAAATTACAGAGCACACAGATCACCTATCTCTTGAATGCTATTTTTCTACGGTTGAAACTCATAAGTGAAGGTCTGCCCTCTTTCCCACCCTCTTTTTTATTTATTTATTTGACTGTACCAGATCTTAGTTGCAGCATGTGAGATCTAGTTCCCTGATCAGGGATTGAACCTGCACCTCCTGCATTGAGAGTGTGACATCTTACCCACTGGGCCACGAGGGGAAGTCCCTTTCCCACCCTCTTCATGCCTGTATTTCACTATGGGGTGGAGCAGTGGGAAAGAAGAGATGGTGCATGTGCACAGAATTTCTATTGTACAGATTAATTCCACTGTAATTGGAATTTTGAAAACTAATGAAAAAAATTACAAGTGTTACATGATCCATTCTCAGGGTTTTTGAATTGATCTGATTTAATTCTTCCCAATTAGCATGCCATTATGGAGGAGTATTATGCTGAGAATCAATATTACACTAAACACTAATATTTTATTCAGTATTAAAAATTTATACAAATGGTAATACAAGTGCTTTATTCCTACTTTCTCTAAATGAGAAGAAATGCTTCCTTAGGGCAATTCTAGCTACAAAGAAAATGTTATCTTCTGAGAAGACTATTGGTATTACATTTGACATAAATCATTGCTTACATGAATCAGTAAGATTTAATTGAATGAAATTTATTTTATTGTAAAGTGTACATATTTTTCAGGATGTCAGATTGTTTTCCTTTTTATACCTATAGTGTAATCCCATGTTAAGATGACAATAAAATGACATTATCATGCAGTACTGCTAATCCGGACAAAATATAACTGTCACATTGATTGTAGGATATAATTTTTTTCTTCTTCTTTTTTTCTATTACTACCCTTTTTTGAGTTAGATATAGTCTTAGACTGGAATTTGAATCTACATCCAGATTCTGCATCTTATATCTTCTTTGCAAAGAGGAATTAATAAGCCTAATAGATAAACAGTACACTAGATAAACATCTAATTAATAGCTACCTAGAAAGAGGTCAGTTAGGTGTGGTTTAAAACAGATATTTCAAATCTGCTTTCCAAACTGGGTCCCCTCTCCCAGCATCAGGCCTTGCCGTGGTCTCTGGTTTTAGACCCTGGGTCCCCTGCATGCATCCTCCCGTTCTCCCTCGCCTCTCCCTTCATCTTGCCTGTCCGTCTGTTGCTTCTCCCCTCACAACTTCAATAGCTTCTTCAAACTTCCAAACTAGGGTAGCACCATGAGATTACCATAGTTTTGATCTCATGAAGGCATTTATGATTTTTTAAATAACTTACATACTTAAATTCCCAACTTCTCATATATTTTAAAACCATAAGGAAACTATGCCTTTTAAAACATACCTAACTTTGTGAATTACTATACTTTGTTCTTCAGTATTAGAAAAGTTTTGCTCCATATTTTAGTAATCTCCCAGTTGGGTTAGCAAGTTCAGTATGTTAATATGCACATACTTTGAAAAAGCTAGTCTTCAGGAAAAGGATGCTTATAATTCCAAAGGCATATTAGAAGTTAAAAACTGCCATGGAAAATCTAAGCAGGAAAAAGAAACACTGATTAAATAAAGCTAACTGAAAAATTAGAAATTGAAGGTATGTTCAGCATGGCAATCACAGTTACAAACAGGAAAATTTAAACTAAGAAAATATTTAATTGGTTGACTTTTCTAAAATATTGATTGGATTTCATTAATAAGCATTTTATGCATATGGCTATTCTGAAAGTTTCTTTAAAAATGAAAGACTTATGCCTTAATGAGACATATTATCACATGAACATATTTGAATCTGGCTTATGAAAAATAGGACTTTAGAATTTAAAATGTGTGCCTAAAATGCAAATATATTTAATTAACTGAAAACCCATAAGACAGGACTTCTTCAAATAAGCAATTACTTCAGGGACTAATCGTGTAAATAGGATCCTGATTCATTAGCACAAATACCCATATGAGAGAAGGATAAGCAAATTTTATTCCTTAGGTTATTTATGCACACGTGGTAATATCTCATTAATTTAAGAATTCAATAAATTTAAAATCTTTTGATAATTTGCTCATGAGCTGGGCTGATGTTTACCTTTTTTTGCAAACATTTTATTTATAGGTAGATAACATATGGTGTTTTAAACATTTATTTTCAATCTCGTACACTTTTTAGACAGAATAAGCTATTTTCAATGAACCTCAGGCACTTTACAAGCTTCTACATACACCCAATCTATATGCTAATAACAAAATGTTCATATGATTCATTGTAAGAGGTCTCCTTACAATGGAGAAATCTCCTTAAGGATTTCTGTTTTATAATGTTTTGTTGAAGTTACTATATGTAGTTTAAAGTAATAAAAACCACATTTGTTTAAAGTTATCTGTAATTCAGCCTTCCCACACATTCATATATGCCCATCTCCCTAATTCATTAGAAAAAATGAAATTTTGCAATATTCACAGCTACACATCTAGAGAGAATCTTCCTTTTAAATAGGCACTAGGACACATACAGAAAAAATACAATGACGTGTGAAAATAAATGATTTTGTGAGTATGGACAAAGGAGAGTGAAGTGTCTCAAATCAATTTAAGTCCTGTAGGCATAATACACTGGTGAAAACTCAGTAAAATAGCCCTTTCCTCAAAAGGTGATGTCACTCACTTGGGATGACTGAGTTCTAATCACTTGCCTGCAAAGTGATAATAAGTTTTTCCAATTAAAGACAGTCAGTTCCTAGGCCAAAGGGGTGGATACTCCAAACGAGGACATCTGGGATGAAGAGAAGTGCCACAGCACAGATCTGGCATTTCTAAATCTTGCTTGTTTGTGGCCATGACTTTTCAGCATCCACATGTCAATTTTCTGCACAAGATGCTAAAGAATCTTAAAACTGTTTATAAAGCGAGTAGAAGAATTCTTTTATTTTAGTGACCAAAACTCATACATAGAACAAAATGACTCAAAATTCTAAGCCAGATAATATATATTTCACACTGACACACACCACAACTGAACGAACAAACTGAACATTCTCTTTTCTATGAAACACACCGACGGCAAATCTAAATATTAGAAGTCATGCCATCTTCATGCTAGAAGTAGTTCCAGTTGTTTTTAACATTGTGAGAAGATTAGAACTATCCCTATTAGTAGTTACTTACCATACAAAGGGGAAAAACAAGCTCCAATTCCATTTTCATGACTTAATGAAGAATACTTGCTGAAAGAGGACTCTTATCGTGTGTTTCTGGATAGTTACACAACCTGGGTAGGAGATACAAGCACAGAATGTTTCATCATCAAGGAGAAAACTTCTCAAAAAATACTGGTTTGTTATATCAGTGATTTCTTATCTGAATGAGTGCTATCCCAGCCAACTGTATGCTATTCACAAATCAATCAGGTGTCCTCGAGAGTTTGAGCAAGAGAGGCTGGAATGACCACCACCATTAGGGAAAGAAGACGGGGGGTGGGGGGGGGGGGGGGGGGGGGGGGGGGGAGGGAGGGGTGCTGCGTCGCACTGGGTATTTGCATGAAGTGAAGGTCCTTCACTTCACTCAGGCTCAGTTCTTCATCTGCCTTGTAGGGTACTAATGCCAGCTATTTGAGGGACTGCTCTCACAAGCAAATAAGACCATGTATAGAAAGATGTTTAGTCAACAGTAAAACTGTTTCGTTTATTTATCCTCTGATTCTGTTGTAAGGATCTGAGGTGGCTTCCAACAAGAAAAATATGAATAAAAATAAGGAAACAGGGACTTTCCTGGAGGTTCAATGTTTAAGACTCAGTAGATTCAATCCCTGGTTGGGGACTTAAGATCCCACACGCCTTGAAAAAAAAAAAACGTTGAGAGTAAAAAAGGAAGATGTATACATGCTACCTATATTGGTTAGCACTTGACTGAAGGTATAGTTTAGACTTAAGTTTCTTGGTAATTTAGGGAAAAGGAAGACACAGTTTCTTCTTAATCTTCTATTAGAGAAGAAACGATACATTACTTCCCCTAAAGAAGCCAAGTATTTTATCCTCTGGATATGAAATTCATCGAAAATTTAAAGCATGTAAAACATGATACAGGGGTATTGACAAAAAAATGGATTATTCTGTTTAACAGGAATAGGGCTGACAACTATGAAAACCAAGGGCAAAGGAGTACTTCTTTTTCTTGTTTGTGCTGGGTCTTTGTTGCAGCGTCAGGCTTCCCTAGTTGTGGCGCATGAGTTTAGTTGCCCTGCAGCTTGTGGGGTCTTAGTTCCTTGACTGGGGATCAAACCTGATCCCCTGTGTTGGAAGGCGTATTCCTTAACAATGGACCACCAGGAAGCTCTGACACAGGGTACTTTTGCTTGGAGGTAGTGCATGCCAAGTTGCTTCAGTCGTGTCCCACTCTTTGTGACCTCATGGACTATAGCCCACTAGGCTCCTCCATCCATGGGATTCTCCAGGCAAGAATACTGGAGTGAGTTGCCATTTCTTCCTCCAGGGGATCTTCCCGACCCAGGGATCGAACCTACATCTCTTAACATCTCCGGTAGTGGCAAGCAGGTTCTTTACCACTAGCGCCACCTATTACTGCTAAGAAAATTGTCTTACTCCTAGAGACACACCTGGTGCTTTACTTAGGGAAATCCTAACTGTAAGCACAATTCACTCCCAAGTAACAAGTCATCCAAATCTCTTCCCTTGCTGCGCCTTCCTAACAAACACATAGGAGCTCCTGAGCTGAAGTCAGGTTCTCAGCAGTGAGGAGAAATTTCTGAAGGAAGTCACCGATGGCTTGTGACCCTAGTCCAGTCAGTGTTCATTAATATAAATAGGGGGTAAAGCTGCAAAGATAATGAGCCCAAATATGATATAGTATTGACTGCCACACAGCCCTTTTTGTGGGGCCATTTCAAAAGGGAAAGGATAAGAAAGGGAAAGGTATATGATCTTATGATCATACTGTCAGTGAAACATATCCCAGCACAAGGCTCTTCCTTGAAATCCACATGTTTTCCTGACTTCCTTGAAATCTCACTTAAAAACCTTGTTTTTGTTTGAGTCTCTGAGCAAGTAATAGCTGGTCTTTCGGTTGTACCCCTTGGAACATTCTACATAAGAGTTCATATGCACTGAAATGTTTGTAGATTTTCCACTTTCTCTGCTGTCAGGAAGCCCAGCTCCAATTAAAATATATGTACTATTAAAAAAATTATTTTCTTGGCTCCAATGCATGGCATGTGGGATCTTAGTTCCCTGACCTGGGATTGAACCCATGCCCCTTGCATTGGAAGCATGGAGCCTTAACCACTGAACCACCAGAGAAGTCCCAGTCTTGCAGGAAACTCCTCTCAGTTTTCTTCTTCTGGCTCCTCTGCTTCCTCCCCTTAAGCAGGGGCCTTCCTTCAGATTCTCTACTTGGCAGCAATTTCATTCACACCCACAGCTTAAGTTGTCTTTTTTGATGCTTCTCCAGGCTGGATCCTCCTCCCCAACCTCTTCTGAATTTGCTTTTTTTCCCCCTGCCTAGCATCAATCGTACTGTCACCCTCTGTGGCGTGAACACTTGGAGTCATCCTCAGTCTTCTCCTCCATCGCTGCACCTTCGTACAGAACATACCACCTGACTGTGGCCTCTTGGCACACAAACGTCATTTCCCTTTTACATGTCAAAGGCCACTGTGATCAATAACACATCTAGCCTCCATCATCTCCCTTCTAGGTAGTGGCCTCTTTTCTCATGTACTGCTACTTCCAGTCACCATCATTTCCCAGGTTTCAGGGTGGATCCTGGTTTTCTTCCTAAACCTTCGTGCTTCCCCACTTGCTTGAAAGCGTCCAATATTTCTTTAGTCCCTAGCAGATCAACTCTAAAACTTCTCAGCAGAGAAGTTTCCAATAGCTGAGATCAGTATATTGACCACATTTAACATAAACTTTCCAGTCCTACTAAACCATTTCCCCTCTCTGTAGCCCTCTCTGCAAAAGCTGTTTCCTGCCTCCATGACTTTTTTACTAGCTTTCTGCTTCTGAAATGTTCATCTCTTAACACCCAGTTCAGACACTACCTCTTTCAGGCATTGTCCTGAATTCTTGAGTAGAACCCACTGTACCCTCCTCTATAAACCCAAAGTTCCTTAAATGTACTCTTACTACAAGATTCATATTTATAATACTCTGGCTTTATTTTCAATAGCTATAAATACAGCAGTGCAAAGAGCTCTCAGAAAGTTTATAATCTAGCTAGGGAAACCCTGCTTTATTCACATTTCTAACTTCCCTGGTGTAGTATCTCATGCTTGAATATTGTGAATGCTATATAAATAATAGGTGATTAGATGGTTTTTAAAGGTCAGATAGCACCATGGAATGCTCTGAACATAGGGGTAAGACACCATTTTAGAAACTTTTCTGAGTAAGCAGCAGTAGCAAGACTGTCCAAATTTTGAAGACAAAAGTAATGAAAGAGGACCAAGAAAAAGCCCCAATATAGGTAGAAGTGTCTCTTCTCTCTCTCCATTATTTTTAACAAATTTGTTTGATCAGTTTATAAAAATCAAGTAAGTGTTTATACCTGAGGAAAAACATTGCATTTAAAAAAATCAGATCACAGAATAGTCCTTAGGCATTTGAGATTATTACACAGATTATATTTTATGGCAAATTGCCCATTAGGGATCGAAAATGTCTTTCCAGTCGGTGCCTGTCCCCCTGCTTCATACACATAAGATAGTTTACTGTTTGTTGGATGCAGGAGTGCTGAGTCATCCACTTCTCTCTCGGCAGCTGCCCTCCAATAGCTCTATTCCCCTTTACAGCCAAACCACTGTAAATAATTTCCATGCTCTTCTTTCCTTACTTCCTGTCTGGTCTGGAGCTCACACCACCTGAGTCTCACCTCTGCCTTATTTCAGTGCTCACTGCGCTGGGACCCTGCCTCCACTCCGCTCCCTTGGGGTGGGCTCACAAGAGTGAGCTGTCGAGGGACAGGGAGGGGAGCTGAGGCTGCCACTCATGCCACAGAAGCTGCTGAGAACATTCTCTTTAATGTCTCTGCCCACGGCCTCTCCCTTCCCCCAGCAATGCCTGCAATGGGTGAGGCTGGGCAACACTGCTTCGTGAACATTCGGTTTACTTATGCCACTCACAAGAGCACCGAGTGGGTGAACAGACAGCTCATAAAGTCCTCTAGCCGCAGGTTTGCATTTTCTCTCCAAATCAGACCCCAGAACCTTGGACTGTTTGGTGTATAAATTCCACCAAGCTATACTCTGTCTCTAGAGGTCACCAACGTGTCAAAATGACTTTCCTGTCTACCATGCCCGCTCCCTGAATGTCTTCTTAAGACAGATGTAAACTAGGAGCATGTGAAAGAGTCTCTGACATGCTTGACCGCGGTCAGAACTGGTTACAGCTCTGTTACCCAGACATATCATTTAGGAATTTCTGTGTGAGTCCATGCTCAGCCACTCGGGCATGTCCAGCTCTTTGTGACCCCATGGACTGTAGCCTGCCAGGCTCCTCTGTCCCTGGAATTTCCCAGGCAGGAATACTGGAGTGGGTTGCCATTCCCTTCTCGAGGGGATCTTCCCAACCCAGGGATCGAACTCACGTCTTGGGTGTCTCCTGCACTGGCAGGTGGATTCTTTACCACTGAGCCATTTCTCTTTAATTCAAAACAAATGTCTCCTTTCAGTCTTCCACAGTCCAGGCAACTGACTACCCCCACCTTCTCAAAATGGAACCCTTGCTCCCTGGCTCCCATGACCCAGCAGTCTCCTGGGTTTCCTTCTCTTTCTTCTGCTCCTCCTTAGGCTTGTCCTTCACTTGGTGGCCATGATGGATTTGAATTCCTCCAGGCTTCGGTCCTAGCATTCTCTGCCATCGGTGACTTTATAACCTTTCTCTGCACGTCATCTCCATCTGTGGATCCTATCGGTCATATCCAGACCTGTGAATGTGGAGATGCATCACAAGTTTCCATCTCTGGGTGGGACTCCAGAGGTCTCTGATACGCTTCACACCCATAACCAAATGTCTGCTTGCTCTACCCTGTGTCAATTCCAAGACGTCTCCAACTCCGCATGTCCAGCACTGAATTTAGCGTCAGTCTTCACAGACTCGTTCTCTGCCAGTGTTCCCTGACACTTTCTCGGGGGCTCCACAGAGGACGACCTGTCAGTTTTACCTTCTGTATATCCTTAGAATCCATTGACAGCTTAGAATTCATCCTTCCTCCCCTAGGCCAAGTTACCAGTACCTCTCTGTTCAAAAAGTTCAGCTGATCTGCGTAACTTAGGTCCCTTGCCAACTAGTACTCTTCATTGTAGCCAGAAACACCTCTTTGAAACAAAATTGATGATGTGACTATAATCCCCTCCCTCAAAAAGCCCCCCAAACCCACCTTCTTATTGGTTTTAGGATAAAAGAATATGCCCTGCTATGGCTAAAAAGCCTTTCATGGTGATAACCTCTGAGTGCATCTGCAGACTCCAGCTGTTCACTGTGTCCTCCGGCCACTCGCCTTTCCTTGTCTCTCATGCTGCCCCTGCTCGCTTCTGCTTTCCGTAAGTTATGACTTTCTCATACGTCATGCTTTCTGCCAATACTCTGTCTAGTTGACTACAGCATGTAGTCAGCATGTAGATCTCATTTTCTAGGATCATATGTCTCTCTTTAGTATCATTTAGAACGGTTGCATTTTCATACCTATTGTGTCATTCTCTTTTTTGAAATGATATTTTTATTTATTTGGCTGCAACAGGTCTTAGTTGCAACATGCAAGATCTGTTAGTGGCAGTGTGTGATCTCTGAGTTGTGGCATGTGAATCCAGTTCCCTGACCAGGGATAGAACCAGTCCCCCTGCACTGGGAGCGCAGAGGCTTAGCCACTGGACCACCAGGCAAGTCCTGTATTTGTGTCATTCTTTTACCCTCTGTCTTCCCCACTAGCTTGAAGGCCAAATGAGGGCAAAGAATATCTGATGTAATTCACTGCATCCTAACGGTGTCTGGCACATAGTAGGCACTCACTAAAGACAACTTTATTGAAAGTATGAGTGTATGAAATAAATATGAAAATAAACCTAGATTAAAGTCAGCAAGAAAAATGTACTCATATTCTACTGTGGAAAAATTCTAAAATAAGCACAGTATTGAGATGAGCTTTAGATGGATTTAAGAAATTAAAGTAGGAGGACTTCCTTTCTCACCCAGATTCAGTAGTGGGTAGACGGGAATGGTAGAGAATTTTTAATGAAAAATTTCACCTGGATTGAAAAGCAGCTGATTTTAGTACATAAAAAATATGCCAAGGTATGAAGGTAGTACTTTCTAATCTAATTCCTGCAATTTTTGCCACTGCATATACTGAACCAGAGCCATCACAAGGGCAGGAATAGAGGATTAGGACCAGAGATAACTGGGGAGGCAAAGGAGAGATGAGATTTCAAAAAACATTTATGTTTCTGGATTGTGGCTATTGGGCTGGATATGCCTTTTTATATCTTTGCTTCTAAAACTCATGTCATTACATGCACTATAATTGTCTCTGCTTCCATATGGTGACAGAATTCTATCCACTGTATCAAGATCTCAATACATAGGCAAAGCGAACATGTTGCATTAGTTGTTTCCCCTCAGTTACTTGACAAGTACAGGACACCCCCCTTCACCCCAATAATGAAACACAAATTTAGTCAATTAGGATAGTATCAGTATCGTGAATGTACTTTTGCAATTACGAGAGTAAAAACATTCCACACTGAAATAAGAAATGCCATCTGATTTCCATTTAACACAAGGGGGAGAAACACCTTCCATTTAAGAATGACAAATAAAGCTGGCAGTGTGATCCGTTTATAGTCCCTCAGAGAATGCCACAAATCCACATAACGTTCTGAGGAGCTAGTTATTGTATTTGCTGTGTCGAAGAGAAGGCCTGGAAGTCTCTGACGGTCTGCTAGCCAAGGAAACTGAGGTTAGCTGGAAGAATGTGCAAATTTAGTCAGCATCCTCGGTGTACACCCCTTAAAGGGGAGCAGGAAAGCGCTGGCTGTTGTCTGTGCATAGTGTGCCTCAGCAGGAGGGGTGGAATGCTGCAGGATACACCCTGGTCTTCTTTGTCTGTTCCCCACCCTTCTGCCCTTGCGTTCTTTTTATTCAGTTGCTCAGTCATGTCAGAATCTTTGCAACCCGATGGACCACAGCACGCCTGTGGGTTCCCTGTCCTTCACTATCTCCTGGAGTTGGCTCAAACTCATGTCCATTGAGTCAGTTATACCATCCAGCCATCTCATCCTCTGTTGCCCCCTTCTCCTGCCTTCAACCTTTCCCAGCATCGGGGTCTTTTCTAATGAGTCGGCTCTTTGCATCAGGTGGCCAAAGTATTGGAGCTTCAGCATCAGTCCTTCCAATGAACATTCAGGGTTGATTTCCTTTAGGATTGACTGGTTTGATCTCCGTGCTGTCCAAGGGACTCTCAAGAGTCTTCTCCAGCACCACAGTTCAAAAGCATCAATTCTTTGGTGCTCTTTATGGTTCAACTCTCACATTCGTACGTGATCTAGAAGGGTCTTAACTGGCCAAATGAGGCCTCTCTCTATTAGGCCTACTGCTAACAAAAATTACAGAGAGGCATCAAATCTTGATTATAAACATCGACAGTGCTAGTTATTTTTGAAAATGTTACTATAGGTCATTTCCCACTCAGGTACAAGGGCACTTATCAAAAACAAACAGTGGAAATATAATCTCTATTCCTTATTCCTGCACTCAAGCTTCCTTCTTTCAAGCAGCCGTGTGCTGTTAAATATATATACATATATTCATATATAAGTGTATATAAAATATGACCCTCTGCAAGGCATAACTGATTACTTTTTCTCCTTTGCATTGGCTGCTAAAAAACCGCGAATAAAATTTGTTACTATCTTCTAGCAAGAATGTTGAATTTCATGGCATAAATTTTGAGTATGAATCTCTCTCCTGGCCCTATCTTACATTCCTAGCCTTATTTTTTTTTCTTTTGACTCATTTTTTCCTACCTATTTGAAATATATTTTATGTTGCTCTACAGTATGTATTTTTATTAGCCTTTCTCTATAAGCTTTAAATCCTTTCCAGCATATAAATAAAATACACAACATTTATAGATAGCCTTTTTTTTTCCTCTGGAGGGTTGCAAAATTTTCCCAGAGCAACACAATTCATTACCATAAATGAACATTAAGACACTGATGTTCATAGTAATTAAATTTTTTTTTGTGATATTTCGCTCAATATTTCAGTTAGGTTTTCTTAATATTTATGCATACACTTTTATTGCTGAAATTCCTAGCCTGAGGTCCATGGACTCTCTCAAATTATATGCAAAATTTTGTGCATATAAATTTTTATTATAGAGGAGTTTCATTTTAATCCAATTCTGAAAGGTAAACTTGACCCCCCAAATTAAAAATATATACTTTTTCACTGGGATAACCCCAGAATACCAGATCTGGGTCTCTTGGCATTCAACTAAATGACAAAATATTTTTTGACTCCCTACTCAGTGTCTAAAAAAGGATTCTCTGGTGGCTCAAATAGTAAAGAATCTGCCTTCAGTGCAGGAGATCTAGCTTCAACCCCTGGGTTGGAAGATCTTCTGGAGAAGAAAATGACAACCCACTCCGGATATTCTGCCTGGAGAATCCCATGGAGTCTGACAGGCTACAGTCTATATGGGGTCGCAAAGAATTGGACACGTCTGAGCGACTAAGGGCAAGTACAAGTACCTGGCACTGTTTTAATTGCTCAGAAAACAGCAATAAACATGTAGACTTGACCTCTGACCTCAGGGTACTTTTAGTCCAGTAGGGATGAGGGAAGGCAATGAAAAAAACAATGTGAAATATTTGGATGGTAACGTACTGTAATAAAACAAAGTAATGTAATAGAAAATGAATGAGATTGGATGGTCAGGGACAACCTCTCTAAGGAGATGTAATCTTAGCTGAGCCAAGCAAGATTGGAGGGAAAAGCATTCCAGAAAGAGAGACCAGCTAATGCAAAGACCTTCACAGAGATACAAGCTTGTTATCATCCATAACTCTTCTAGAAAATAGGAATGGTCATTCTCCAAATTCACTTTTCAAATTTATTTTCAGTACTTCACTCTCTTTTCCTTGTTTTCATTTTCTTTGAAGAGTTAGATTTCCTAATGTGAGGGAAAGGTATCTTCAGAAAAAGTGCCATGTATTTTATTATACATGAAATTCAGTAAGTAGTTGAGTCTACCATCTTGAAGGGACTATGGGAGATGCCCTGAAGGTGCTCAGCACAGGCTGAATAAAATATAACTGCTATACATGTCAGAGAAGGCAGTGGCACGCCACTCTGGTACTCTTGCCTGGAAAATCCCATGGATGGTGGGCTGTAGTCCATGGGGTCACACAGAGTTAGATACGACTGAGCGACGTAGCAGCAGCAGCAGCAACCATACATGTAACCATAATGTACCTTAAAACAGTCTTGTATTGTTCAGTAACATAGGTTTATGAGCCAAATAGATTCTAGAGCCCAGACGCTTTAATGTACAGTTTGAAACCCAAAGCTCTTTAGCAAGGCAGTCATCGTCTAAAAGCTGAAGATGGATGAAGAAGAAAAGGAACACATAATGAAAATTAGCGTTAAAAATTCTTTGAGATAAGAACACTACTCTATGGCTTGGAAAATGCTCTAAATAGCCTTGACTGTTTTTAAATGTTCTAAATAGCCTTGAATGAAGGTAGATCAATAAATTAGGATATGACTAAAGACCATAAATACCTCCCACATTATTAGCTGTTTTCCTGAATTAAATTGTTTATAAATATATTAAAGAAATAATGCCTGAAATGTAAAGCCAAGGGTAAGGTCACAGAACACTCTGTGACAGTTATAGTGTGCCAGAAACTGTGTGAGATTTCTGAGCTCGTGGCCTTCCAGGTAAAGACTAATCATTACTTCTGTTTTACAGACAGGG
The DNA here is from genome assembly GCF_014754425.2 of Oryx dammah. Taxonomy (NCBI): domain Eukaryota; kingdom Metazoa; phylum Chordata; class Mammalia; order Artiodactyla; family Bovidae; genus Oryx; species Oryx dammah. The sequence goes on along the minus strand of NW_024070190.1, from coordinate 42,842,561 downwards.
AGAAACTGAGGTTTAGAAGAAGTGAAACTGACTCCAGAGCCTCCTCAAATGCCATCATCTCCACCATTATCAGTTAGTTCCATGAAGAGAGGAGGTTTTGTGAATTACAGCTGATAAACTTATCTGCCTTGCTGTTTAAAAGGCTTTGGGGAACCACATTCTGAACAATTCGTCTGAGCTTATCATGTGCAAATTAATTTCAGTACTAACTCAAACAGAACAAGTAAGACAGCAAAGCTGCTATTAAGAGTAAAAAAGGTTACTTGACTTTGGATCAGAGTAAATTATTTGGATTATTTGTAACATACCCTCTCTTAGTGTTAGTCACTCAGTCGTATCTGCCTCTTTATGAGGCCATGGACTGTAGCCTGCCAGGCTCCTCTGTCCATGGGATTCTCCAGGCAAAAATACTGGAGTGGGTTGCCATGCCTTTCTCCAGGGAATCTTTTCAACCCAGGGATTGAACCCAGGTCTCCCGCATTACAGGTAGATTCTTTTACCATCTGAGCCACCAGGGAAGCCCAAAAGTGAGGGCCTGCCCTCTCTGAGGCTAATCCCACTGAAATAACAAGTGTAGTACTAGCAGCAGGAGTGTATCATAGTACTAGGTACTATTTATTGAGTATTTACGCAGTATCACACACTGTTCCAACCACTGTACAACTTCACTTTACCCTCGCAACAACCCCATTAGTAGTCTTTATTATTATTATTCCCAATTCCCAGCCCAAGAGATGAGAGCTTAGAGAAGTTGCCCACATATCAAAGGCTTCCCAGCTTGCTAATGGAGGGGCTTACACAAAGCCCATTGACGCTGGAGCTCAGGCTCCCTGCAGTTCCCCTCCCCCCAGTCTCCCTTTGTTTGATCAGGTTTTCTTCCTAATCGACATGTCAATGAGGACATTCTATTTCCCAACATAGGTTGCTTTAAACCCTTTAGAGTGCAAGCCTCTCCATGATCTGGACTTTTTTTTTAACCTGTCCTAGCTAATTTCTCTAAATTACCTTCGAACCCTATGGGAACTTGCCTCCTCTTAAAGCTTCAGAAGTCCCCTAAGCCCACAATCCAGCTTAAATTCTACTGTTCTTAAAGGCCTTATTCAAATTCCACTTATCCAAGCCATCTTCCAAAGGTCTCTCCAGCCCAGGTAAATAGCCTGAAGAGCTGGCCTCTGCTGTCTACTGCTGCAGGTCACCCTGGTGTGTACAAGAGCTTTGGTGGCCTAGAGACTCCATGGAATTGTATGAGAATTCTGTTGGAAAGTACCATCAGGGATTTTTCTCAGAGGGATGTCCAGAGCTTTTATCAATTTCTTAAAGTTTAACTACCACTCAGCAACTGTCCCTCCATTCCCAACAAACACACACACTTCTGGAAAATAATGACATTAAATGCTAATGTTTCTTGAGCAAGGTGGCCAGATTTAGCAAATAAAAATATTATATGGGACATGGCTTTACTAAAACATGATTTGTTGTATATTTTAAATTCAAGTGTAAACTCAGCCTGCTGTACTTGATCATCAGTCTTATCTTTGAATATTCCATGGATATTAATGTTATTTCTCAACTACACAGAATATAATCATCTAGAGGGCAAGGGGCTTCACTATTTCTCCACTGAATTTAACACTCAACTTTTATTGCTAATTACTGATTCATTTTTCTCACCCAACAGAAACATTTTGGAGTGTTCTTGACTTGGGGCCAATATCAAACCTAGTAGCTAAATCATGATTTTTGCTATAAGGAAAGAGATGTCCATAGTACTTAATGAATGGATTTTGATTATCTCTTCTACTTGCTGGATTCAAACACATTGATTTTTTTTTGCTGTTGTTAAAAAAAAATCCTCTTAGAGGAAATCTGGGAAAGTTAAAAATAGACCACCATTATTATTGGGCCTTAAAGTGAGATCTTCCACCCATCTGATTGAAGACTCATGAAAGGTGTCTGTTAAAAATGCAGTTTTCTGGGTCCAATTTCAGACCTACTAATGTAGAATTGTTCAGAATGGCTCCAAGCTATCTGGGTTTTTAAAAAGTCTTTCGGATGACTTTTATAACCTCTAAAGTTTCAAGACTGTTTTTTATGGCATGTAATACTCAAGCAAAAATTGAGCTTAGAGAAGGAAAGTTATTTTTGTCCTTAAAAACAAGCTATCATTATTTGGAATTCAAAGTATCAGTTCATCTTTTAAATGTATCTGGAGTCTATCACACTAGAGTTAAATGTCCAGCACTGGAGATTGCCCATTCAGAGTTTCCATGTATTTGAACAGAACTGGTAAACTAACTTTAGGTATTAAAGGCTGCCTGATGGATCATTAAAATAGTAAATGAGTCAATGAAGTTTATAGAGGCCATACAAAATTTAAAAAGATTATCTCAACTAGGGTGCTCTGCTGTGTATTAATGCTGCTACCCAGGACTAGTCTGGTAAATCTAAGGATGTTCGGAATTTCTGAAAGAAAGCATCATTGTCCACAACTCCCTCTCTGTTGTTTGGGCAGTCCCTGATATTTTTGATTCTTGGTGAAAGAGTGCTGGTCTGAAAGTGAGAAGGCATAGGATCTATACTTTTGGTTCTGTATTTTTCTGAACTTCTCGTCTCCTTGTCAGTAAAACAATGGTTTAGACAGTGGGATGGTCCCTAAATTCTCTTCCAGTCTCAAGTTTCAGTTATCATCCTGAAGTTGTTTTCTCTGCTGTAAAATATGGGGGTTGGGCCACGTGTGTGTCCATTTGTCCTTTTGTTCAAGGGCAGCCCTGCTGTCTCCATCGCTATACTTGGATCCCCATTCATAATTCAGACTTAGGCTAGCAGAGTAATACTGACGGTACTTCATTTAGGTTATCCACGGAGGGGACAATATATTGGCCGTTAGCACGTGTCCATTCTAAGAGACAATTACTCATTCAGCATATATATATTAATACTTATCAATCACCAGCCATGTGTCATGGTGCTATGCCCCCAAAATAAAATAATGAAAACAAACAAAAACAGCTCTGGCCTGATGCTGATTATGATCTTGAGGTGGGGGGTGATTGGGGGAAGATAAAAACAACCACTGCCTGTAAACTGACACATAAACAACAGCAGTCTGTAATCAGTGGTCTGAAGAATCACTAAGGATAAGATAGAGAATATCAGAGTGACTGGGAGCAGTGACTAGGAAAACTTTTGTGAGGAAGATGCTATTTTCTTAGACCTAAAGGAAGAAAAAGGATAAACAGGGAAAGGGTTGGAGAAAAGGGTAGGACAGGGGAGAACACAGTCAGGAATCCCCCAGAAGGGGCAGCTTAGGTATTTGGCAGCCAAAATCCTGGACAGTCCCTTCTGTCCCCGATAGATAATTTAATCTAAGACTAGAGAAAGGGAATCAGAGGCCCAGAGAGTTTAGGGAACGTAAAAGTGGTGAGTTAGTTAATGGGAGAACTCTTGCATGCTTCAGTCCAGCCAGTGAACCTCTCTTAGGGATCACAGAGCATCAGGAGGTGCCAAAATGCCTTGGTCTAGAGGTTCAGTTTCCTCTTGTGTAAACACACATGGCATCTACTGCCTCAGATTGTTATGGGATTTAATGAGGTCATGTTTCACAGTGTCTGGTATATCGCAACTGCCCAATAAATGCAGAATCTCCTGTGCGCTTGCATCCATAGCAAGTATTGGAAAATAAGTAAGATATTAAGTTACTTGGATAAAGGAAGAGAGACAGCAGAGGAGAAGTTCTGGAATACTGGACTGGTATCTGTGTAGCAGCTATCCATCTGAGAGGCTGAGTAGAAGAAATGAGAAGAAAAGGCCCTGAGCTGCGTGGTTTTGCTCACCCCTTAATCTGCTAGTGCGGAATCTAGAGTTGTCTTCTGAAGACAGAAAAGACCACCCATAGTAAAATTTATACTTTAAGTAGCATAGGGAAAGAGGTTTTACTCTAGGAGACTGGTAAACAGAAGCGTGACACACTATTAAATACATGTCAAGAGAACACTGTTATATTAACATGTCACTCAATCCACTGGGAACAAACTAATTCAATTATCTGCAGAGTATTAAGATGATTTCTGGTGTCAAGGATGCTTAAAAACCAAGCCCATGATATTGGGAGAATGAATAATTTATCCAGGCAACTAGGAAGATTTTCTTTGTCTGTGAACAAAACCGCAGATTGAACTTCACCCTTAAAATACCAAGAGGCATTATTTCATGGATTTTAGCAGACAGCTTATGAGGCCATTCCAAGAAACCTGCTTGCCCTCCTTGTTGACTCACCCAAACCATAAGGGAATATTTATGGTTCAGACATGCTTGAACCAGGGCTGAATATTTCTGTTTCTGAAGTTCACTGGGTCCCTTTCCCCCCAGCCATAAGGTAAATGCCATTCCATATATAGCTTTTTGAAATGCTGCTTTCTTTATGATTCCCTGCCAGTGGTGCCTTATGGGAGAAATTTTATTTCAAAGTTTCACAGGATGCGAATTGAACTCATTATTTTACTCCAAACTCATTGTTTAATTGACAGGAAACATGCATTCTAAATCATCTTGTATGCATGGCAGAAGCAGCGACATAAATTTAACAATGGGTGGATTATTACTAGTTAGCATATTTATGGAATTTTATATTCAGGAAGCATTTTACAAATCTTTTATTAGTTAATCCTTACACTTCGCAGTGCATCTGACAGGTGGTAAACAATGCTTTGGGTTCTAAATTGCCAATACATGAAAAGTTTAATGGGGGGAAAAAATCTACGCCTTTCCTCTGTGTTCCCAAACTTGCTAAGAGCACATTTCTGATCATTTTTCCTCTCACTGGAGACCAAAGCTAGAGGCCTGAAAAGCGGGCTTGCACCCTAAAATTTAAAAGGGAATATATTGGACTCAGTCGTGGATCAAGCGGCTAGAACTAGAGGAAACCTCACAAGACACCCACGTGATATGACAGGATTCCCAACAAAGATGCAGCCCAGTAATACAGCACATAAAAAGGCACATAAGGAAGAAGTCAATTTTTAAAACTGTACAGTGATTTTAGTTCTCAAATCTACCACCACCATCCATACCTGCTGGACTCACTATCTGATGACAACACCGTTACTGTTAATATGCACACATATTTAGTAAAAAACAAAACCTCATTCAAACTAACAGAGTCTGTATTTGCTTCCTGGAAAACTCACACGTCTTAAAAACTCAGCTTCCTCCAACACCCACCTCAAACTCTTTAGAATCCTCCAGTCTGCCCCTTCCAGACACCAGCAGGGGTGAGAGTGCAGGGCAAGGAAAGCTTCTGTGGATCAGAGTTTCATTCTGAAACCCGGGGCTTTCAGGACTAACGAACCAAGAAAAATCAATCTCGAGTCACCTGAGGGCGGGACACCAGGAGCGCAGATGCAGTGCCTACTTTCAGAGGCCCTCAGAGTGGACACGTCCAGTCCAGTCTCTAATCTCTTCTGATTGACCTGACTCTATCCCTCTAATCCCTCAGGCCCCCACCCCCGCCGGTGTGTGTGTGTGTGTGTGTTGGGGGACAGGTAGGCGGGTGCAGAAAACACCCAGATATTTTGCAAGCAAACAAATGCGGCCTTGTGCGTTCTCTCGGTGCCGCTGGGCAGCTGTCCAGAGGTCAGTGTAAGGTAACCCGGTCATCTCCCTTTCAAGGTGCAAGGAGATGCTCCGATCCCTAGCGTCCCCGAGTCTGCGGATACTCGGGGCACTCCGAGAGCGCCCCCATAACCCCGCCCACCCACTCCCCCACCTCCGGCGCGGGCCCGCCCTGCGCTTACGCTACCTGGGGACGCTGGATGCCGCTAGTGGTGGCTCACGATCTTGCCGCCACAGCCCGGGGCTGGTGCGCACGCTTTGTAAAGCCTTCGCGGGGAGGGCAGCCGACCCCGCCCTCTCCACTCCCCCGCCCCCCACCCTTTCCTACCTCGGGCCCCCTCTCCCGTTCCTGCCCCCACGCAGCCGCCTCGCCCTGGCGGCCGCGGCCTCCCTTGGTGAGGGCTGTTAGTTCCGTCCCACCCTCGCGGCCAGCTCGGGAGTCCTCCGGGCGGGCGGGGCCCTGGGCCGCTTCCCTGCCTCTGGAGCCGTCGCCCCACGTGGGTCAGCAGCCCCTCGCCACCCTCTGCGGACTTGGTTGCCCCGGGTGCTCGCGACCCCGCCCTTCTCCACGAGGGGCCACGCCCCGGAGTTGGCATCCCTACCACCCACCTCTGGGACTGGGTGGGGCCACCGGCAGGGGGGCGACTCCTACACCTGGAGGCCAGGTCCGGAACGTTTTGGCGTTTTGGCCCTGTCCAGGGTCAGCTTTTTCTGGCAGGGACGTTCTGCAGCTGAGAAATGGGAAGTCTGCGGGTTGTGCTGACAACATAAACCACACCGCGCTGCATCTCGGCTCTCTTGTAGTTTGCACAAAAATTCTCCATCATCTTAGGCGTGTTCACCTTTCAAAGCCCCAGCCCAGAGTCATTTCAGTGAAAGGTTAAAGGAACTTAATTTTAAAATAAAAAGTCAATGCTGGAATCCAATACATGATGTGTTAGCTCTTCCCCAAGCTTTAAGTATGGTTACCTCTGAATAATTCAGACTTTCCAGTGACCAGGAATACCTAGGGCGGTCACTATGTCGTATCTCCATATCACTAGAACTTCGGGTCCCTTTACTCTTCGTTTTCATTTTCCCTGCGATGTGAGGGAGGAGGGAAAATGGAATGCAACAAAATCAATTTGAAGAGCTTTTAACAGCTGGTATAAAACTTTATGGGAGAGGCAGTCTGCAATCATTGAAAATAAGATTCTGAAATTATCTGTAGACCTCACACTTCAGTTTTACCGTTTTGCTAGAGTTTGAGTAATGGAGGGCTAGAGGTTTCTATTATTTTTAGCAGAAATGATACTTTTCAAAGAATTATTAAATTGATTAAATGTATAATGTTATGATATCATGTCAGATCAGAGTAAAACTATCTGTAGTTTTGCTCTATTAGCCTGCTGATAGCATAGGAGACACAACGTCTCTTTAAAGTGGTAAAATTGGCTTTGTCTTAGAGTTTAAATAACAAGTAAGTATAAGCTGGAAAGATGATAGCATCTTTAGAGTTCTGTTTGCCATCTAATGAAGATATTTTCTTTTCAGCACCCCGACTTCCTTCTACTGTTTCTAATAAGATGTCATTTCAGGATTGCTCAGAGCTTTTGGACGTTTGTTCTTTCTTTAAAGTATTCAGTGAAGGTTCCAACAGTGCCTGGCCTTGAGCTTGGTGCAGGTGATACAAAGGTGAACTAAGGGGCTTACACCTTAATGGGGGAGAGATAGTTGCTACATAGACAAGGGCAAACATAGTTCATTTCACCTGTGCAAAGCTACATGTGAAAGTGTGGGACATCAGGAAAGGACATCTTTCAAGTGGTCTTTTAGACTGCTCTTGGCTTTGAACCCTAGAATTTCTTCAGTGCAAAGACTGGGGGAGGCAGCATCCTTTCTTTCCTATCTCATATCCAGTCTATCAGGAAATCCCGACGGCTTCATCTTCAGAAAGTGTTCCAAATGTAAACTCCCCCACTGCTGGTATTCCAAACCAGCATCACCCATGGTCTATTATCCTTACAGAATTTAGGGTGACCCTTTGAAAGTACATGAGTTAGTTCATATCGATCCTCTGCTCAAAACCACTCAGTGGTTTCCAGACAACCCAGGCCTGACCCCAGCCCCCAAGGCCTTGCCTGCCTGCCGCCTTACCTCTCTCTCTTCCCTCCTTGTCCATCATTCTCCCGTCCCACTCCCTGGCACAGCCTCTCTGGCCTTTCTACTTTTCTTTCAACCCTCGTGTTCCTGCCTCTTGGCTTTTGAGCCTGGATTTACTTCTTCCAAACGTGTATTTAGAGGCTTCCTCCTCAGTTACATCAGGTATTTATTCTCTTCTTTTTTTGGTCAGAGAGGTAATCCTGGACCACCTATTTGAAATTTTTTCCTTCTGTCAACCCTCTCACTCTCTGTCTCAGGTCTACTTAAGTTTTCCTTTTAAGGTACGCATGCAGGAACATACACACTCATTGCTCTCTCTCTTCTAGAATGAGAACAGCAATTTGGTTATAGTGCCAGGCACATGGAAAGCATTCTATAAATATCTGTTGAAAGAGAGCATATAAATTATACTATGGACTGAATGTGTCTCCACACAATTCATATATTGAAGCTCTAACCCCCAATGTGACTGCATTTGGAGATAGCCTTTTGGAAGTGATTGAAGTTCAGTGAGGTCATAGTGTAGGGCCCTGATCTGATAGAATAAGACCCTGAAGAAGAGTGCTCACTCCATGGCAGAGGAAAGGTGATGAGCACACAGTGAGAACGCAGCTGTCTACAAGCCAGGAAGAGAGCTTGTATCAGAATCTCAATCCACTGGCATCTTGATCTTGGACTTGCTAACTTCTAGAACTGTGAGAAACATATTTCTGTTGTTTAAGCATCCTATCTATGGTATTTTGTTATGGCAGCCTGAGAAAAGTATGATAGATTACAAAAAAATTTAAAAGAAGGAGTTTGGATATAATGTACACTCACACAACTAATTCAGGGAATGGTGTGATGCTGTGAACTTTAACCAATGAACAAACTTTGCAGCACTCACCAGAGTAAGCTGAGACTTGGCAATTAATCTTATCTGGGCCTGAGAATAAGTATTCAAGATAAACAAGTGTCTTTTACAACTTCTTTGTCGTCTGTCTCTAAAGTCATGAATGATTGAAGCTCAGAGAAGAAACAATGATCAGCTAGTATGGTGAAAAATGATATTTCAAAGAGAGAACTCAGATCTAAACTCCATGCAAGTTACCTCCTGGTCAGGCTGAATAAGTCATATGCTGCTGTGTACCTAAAACATAATCATGGCCCACTGATGTTCAGACAAAATATCAAATAACAGCTTTGGTTACCTACCACCACTGTTTATACCACTGGTCTCCAAAGTAGGCTGTGGGGAGTAAATACCAGAACCTCTATTTATGTTTGTTTGTTTTTTTAAAAAAAGCAAAAACAAGCTTTTGCAAAATATGTAGTATACAGCTTGATGCTGACACCCTCATTTGCCCGTAGGTCATGCGGTGGCCTATGTTCCCTTGCAGAGGTGTCTTGAAACTTTGGGAGATCTACAGCATGGAGGGGCCAACATGTGGTCCCTACATTTATTTCATTTTCATTGTGCTGAGTCTTACTGATTTTATGTGTTCAATTAAGGATTCTGTTACCCAGCTTTAATCAACAATTGCAATCATAATATGAAAAAATGGCTTAAAAGGATTTAAAAGTGACTTAGACAGTTAGATAATACAAGTAATACCGATATAAGCAAACAATAGAAAATTGGTGGAATGGAAGCTTTTGCTACTGTAAGTGAGAATTCTTAGCTGTAATGGGAGGTTAATAATGGGAATGATCTGTTGAATTCAGTCTTCCAAGAAGCCAGCTTCTCTCTTCCATTGAAATAGTCAAGAAGACATATGAAATAGGGATTTATATCCACTTTTATTAACAAGCCTTGCCTTAAGCATATATTGTACTTTGTGATATAGGCTAATGATATTATTAAGTACTGTGACTTGCAAGAAAGTAACAAATATGATGCAGTTTATCATTAAATCATTTTTAACAGTTTTATTTGTGGGTATGTTTTATAATGTATGGGGCTTCCCTGGTAAAGAATCTGCCTGTGAAGTGGGAGACCTAGGTTCAATCCCTGGGTCAGAAAGATTTCCCTGGAGAAGGGAATGGCTACCCATTCCAGTATTCTTGCCTGGAGAATTCCATGGACAGAGGAGCCTGGCAGGCTCAAAGAGGCTTACCCTCTTTGACCATGGGGTAAACAAAGAGTCAGACATGACTGAGTGACTTAACACTTTGACTTTCACCTTATGATGTATAATAGTAAATATAATAAGCCACCTGGTGAATAAATTGGTAGATGGATAAATATTGAGGATATACACAGAACATTTTAAACTGATAGAGTATCCTATTGGAGCAGTTTGGAAACACTGATTTATATCACCAGAGGTAAAATAATTTACTAGAACCCCTAGTCCTGAAAGAAAAGAACAGATCAAACCAACTTCTTATTCACAGAATACCATCTTCAGAGGATGAGTTATCCAGAACCCTTTAAAATCTTTCTTCTCTCAATTGCATTTTGAGCATTCTAAAATTTCGAGGGAAATAAGAAACCTTGTTAGTTTGCCACATATTTGGCAGAAAAGATTAAACTTTACAAAAAAAAAAAGTTTGTAGTTTACTTAGGGATGTTGGTTACCCTGTTCTGTATGACTTTGTATTCATCCATCCTCTTTAATCTAGGTTTTTTTTCTTACTATGGAATGTGCCCATAGAGCCTGCAATTTGAAATAATATTAAAACTCATTCAAACTCCTCACTGCTCTTTTCCATGTATTAAAATGGTTTGCCCCATTATTTTCAAGCTCTCAAAAAAAAAAAAATCCCCTTCCCCATTCTAAAACTTCAAGTGCTTCTATGCATGATAAATTTATAACATTTCCACTTTGAGCAACCAATATTATATAATAACAGGAATCAGTATATCTTTAGTAGAAGGGTTATCTGTTTAGCTCTGTTTTCTTTGATGATTATCATCACATCATAACATTTTTGAGGATGAAGGGGAGACTTGGCTACAGTTCCTTGTGTGAATGAAGATGCTAAAGCTCAGAACATCAGAGAGCCTGCCTGCAGTCAAACTGCTGGATCCCATGAGAGCTGAGACTAGACCCCCAAACCTTCTGATTCTCGTTCTGAGTACTGTCCACTGCGATAGCCACCTCAGAGGGAGCTCGGTAAGGATGTAGTTTTCCTTTGCAAGTCTGAGTTAGAGGAAGTAGGCTACCTTGGACCCTGCCTCACTGTATCCATACATATATGTGTCAGGCAGCCCAGGGTGCTTGAATTCCCCAAAGACCCCTACTGCAAAGTGTGTCCATGAAGGAAAGGGGGATCGTTCTCTCCTAGGGGCCTGTTCATTTTACATTTAATAAACAGTGAGATGAAACCTTATAGATTGTCATTTTTCTCTCTCAGAGTTTAACCACTAACCCACTGGCAGCTGCTATTTTCCCAATTAGAGGTTTAACCTTCATAAAAAAGTATTCTTTCGATAAAACAATCCTAATGAAAAAATAGTACTAAAAATATCAGTAAGATATAAAGGCAGGCAGAGAATTTTAAGCTGGTTGGTGGAGATGATTGGTTACTACTTAGCAATAATATCTAATAGTTTGGTAGAAAATTTTCAAGGCAAGTGATGGGAACCTAATTTCCGGAGGTACATAAAACAGGACCAAATAAAACAGTGAAGAGTGTATTGTAAAGATAATCTAGTTGCCCAGATGGCCTTTCCTTTGTTACAGCTTTTATGGTTCTCGGAATGTGTGTGTTCTTTATTCTTTTATGAGGAAATAAAGATTTTCTTTTTCCCAGGGGCATGAAGTTACCCTGCAGTTTAGTTGTTAAAATATTCTGAGTATTTTTTCTTTGTTATTTCTAGGACACTCAGCTTTATTCTGGAATTCACTTTGGTTCCTGTGTTTTCTCTTTTGTTCTTCAGTCATTAAGTTGTGTCTGCTTCTTTGCAACCCCTTGGACTGCAGTATGTCAGGCTTCCCTGTCCTTTACTATCTCACGGAGTTTGCTCAGATTCACGCGCACTGAGTTGGTGAGGCTGTCTAACCATCTCATTCTCGTCACCCTTTTCTCCTTCAATCTTTCCCAGCATCAGGGTCTTGTCCAGGAAGTTGGCTGTTTGGATCAAGTGACCAAAGTACTGGAGATTTAGCTTCAGTGTTAATCCTTCCAATGAATATGCAGCATTGATTTCCTTTAGGATTGACTGATTTGATCTCCCTGCAGTCCAAGGGACTCTCGAGAGTCTTCTCCAGCACCACAGTTCAAAAGCATCAATTCTTTGGTGCTCAGCCTTCTTCACAGTCCAACTCTCACATCCATACATGACCACAGGAAAAACCATAGCCTTGACTAGATGGACCTTAGTTGGCAAAGTAATGTCTCTGCTTTTGAATATGCTCTCTAGGTTGGTCATAACTTTCCTTCCAAGGAGCAAGCATCTTTTAATTTCATGGCTGCAGTCACCATCTGCAGTGATTTTGGAGCCCAAGAAAATAAGAATCATCACTGCTTCAACTTTTCCCCTTTTATTTGCCATGAAGTGATAGGACTGGTTGCCATGATCTTAGTTTTATGAATGTTGAGTTTTAAGCCAGCTTTTTCACTATCCTCTCTCATCCACATCCAGAGGCTGTTTAGGTCCTCTTTGTTTTCCCCGTTAGGATGGTATCATCTGCATCTGAGGTTGTTGATATTTCTCCCGGCAATCTTGATGTTAGCTTGGGATTCATCCAGCTCTGCATTTTGTATGATGTACTCTGCATAAAAGTTAAACAGGGTGACAATATACAGCTTTGCTGGACTCCTTTCTCAAATTGTACCAGTCCCTTGTTCCATGTCCAGTTCTAGCTGTTGCTTCTTAACCTTCATACAGCTTTTTCAGGAGACAGGTAAGGTGGTCTGGTATTTCCATCTCTTTAAGAGTTTTCTACAATTTATTGTGATCCACACAGTCAAAGGCTTTAGTGTAGTCAATGAAGTGGAAGTAGGTGTTTTTCTGGAATTCCCTTGCTTTCTCTATGATCCAACAAATGTTTTCAACTTGATCTCTGGTTCCTTTGCTTTTTCTAAATCCAGCTTGTACATCTGAAATTTCTCTGTTCATGTATTTCTGAAGCCTAGCTTAGAGGATTTTGAGCATAACCTTACTGACTTGCAAAATGAGGGCAGTCGTATGGTAGTTTGAACATTCTTTGGCATTTCTCTTCTTTGGGATTGGAATGAAAACTGACCTTTTCCAGTCCTGTGGCCATTGCTGAGTTTTCTGAATTTGCTGGCATAGTGAGTGCAGCACTTTAATAGCATCATCTTTTAGGATTTGAAATAGCTCAACTGGAATGCCGTCACCTCCACTAGCTTTGTTCAGAGTAGTGCTTCCTAAGGCCCACTTGATGCCACACTCCAGGATGTCTGGCTCTAGGTGACAGACCACACCATTTGGGTCATTAAAACCTTTTTTGTATAGTTCTTCTGTGTGTTCTTGCCACTTTTTCTTAATCTTTTCTATTTTTGTTAGGTCCTTACTGTTTCTGTCCTTTATTGTGCCCATCCTTCCATGAAGTGTTCCCTTGATATCTCCAGTTTTCTTGAAAAGATCTTCACTCTTTCCCATCCTTTTGTTTTCCTTTACTTCTTGTTTTGTTCACTGAAGAAGGCCTTTTTATTTCCTCTTGCTATTCCATGGAATTCTGCATTCAGTTTGGTATCTTTTGCCCTTTCCCCCTGGATTTTAGTTTCTCTTCTTTCCTCAGCTATTTGTAAAGCCTCTTCAGACAACCACTTTGCCTCCTTGCATTTCTTTTTCTTTGGGCTGGTTTGATTACTGTCTCCTGTACAGTGTTACAGACCTCTGTCCATAGTTCTTCAGGCAGTCTGTCTATCTCATCTAATCCCTTGAATCTATCTGTCACCTCTACTGTATAATCATAAGGGACTTGATTAAGATCATACTTGAATGGTCTACTGGTTTTCCCTGCTTTCTTCAGTTTAGCCTGAATTTTACAATAAGAAGCTCAAGATCTGAGCCACAGTCAGCTCCAGGTCTTGTTTTTGCCGACTATATAGAGCTTCTCCATCTTTGGCTGCGAAAAACATAATCAATCTAGTTTTGGTATTGACTGTCTGGTGACATCTGTATATAGAGTTGTCTCTTGTGTTGTTGGAATAGGGTGTTTACTATGACCAGTGTGTTCCTAAGGTCAAACTTGCTTGTGACTCCAGACATTTTGACTTTCTGCTTTTGTATTCCAGTTCCCTATTATGAAAAGGACATCTTTTTTGGTGTTAGTTCTAGAAGATCTTGTATATCTTCATAGAACTGGTCAACTTCAGCTTTTTTGGCCTCAGTGCTTGGGGCATAGACTTGAGTTACTGTGATGTTGAATGATTTGCCTTGGAAATGAACTGAGATCATTCTGTTGTTTTTGAGATTGCACCCAAGTACTGCATTTCAGACTCTTGTTGACTATGATGGCTACTCGATTTCTTCTAAGGGATTCTTGCCCACTGTAGTAGATATAATGGTCATCTGAATTATTCGCCCATTCCCGTCCAGTTTAGTTCACTGATTCCTAAGATGTCGACGTTTACTCTTGCTGTTTCCTTCTTGACCACATCCAATTTACCTTGATTCATGGACCTAACATTCCAGGTTTGATGTTCTTCACAGCATCAGACTTTACTTTCACCACCAGGCACAGCCACACCTGAGTATTGTTTCTGCTTTGTACCAGCTGCTTCATTCTTTCTGGAGCTATTAGTAATTGCCATCCACTCTTCCCAGTAGCGTGTTGGACACCTTCCTACCTGGGGAACTCATCTTCCAGTGTCATATCTTTTTGAATTTTCATACTGTGTATGGGGTTCTTATGGCAGGAATACTGGAGTGGTTTGCCATTCCCTCCTTCAGCAGACTATGTTTTGTCAGAATTCTCCGCTGTGACCCATCCTTCTTGGGTGGCCTTGCACAGCATGGCTCATAACTTCATTGAGTTATGCAAACCCCTTTGCCATGACAAGCCTTTGCTCCGTGAAGGGTGTTTTCCCCCTACACTTGCATTTCTGCTTCTCAACTCCAGATTTTAAACTTGTTAGTTATATTTCTCGTGATAGCCCTGATAATCTAGTTAATATTAGATTTTATGGCACAGGTTAAAGGAAAAAGTTGCTAAGATTTGGCTATAATCTGATCTCTCTAACTTTGATTCTTCCTCTGCCCCCAAATATTGTTGTTGTTGGTGTTTAGTTGCTGAGTTGTGTTAGACTCTTTTGTGATCCCATGGACTGTAGCCTTCCAGGCTCCTTTGTCCATGGGATTTCCCAGGCAAGTATAGTGGAGTGAATTGCTATTTCCTTCTTCAGTTGATCTTCCTGATGCAGGGATTGAACTCATGTCTCCTGCATTGGCAGGTGGCTTCTTTACCACTGGGCTACTAGGGAAGACCAAACTTTAGAAGCTGAAACAGAGTGGGATATTTCTGAAAGAAATTTGGAAGTGTATCTGTAGTTCCTATAAATGTGACTTAGAAGTTCTATAACAAAATTCCCATGGAACATATAAAAGTTTTCATTTAATTTTCTTAATAGCAAAGTCTCCAGAGTTTGTGAATTTCATATTTTTATGGTATTATGGCTTCTGGGTTTTATTACAAAACAAAACATTGTATGATAAAAATGACATCTCTGTCGTGCCTGTCCAGACAGGTTTTGTACACGTGGCACCATCTTTTTTCCTTGTATAATAGTAGACAAATCCTTGATTATAAGGATTCTACTTCTTTTTCTCAGTATGCAGTGCTTAATAAAATTATTTTATGATTGTAACATATTCATTTCCATGTGTAACATGCTTTGTGAGTAGAAACTGTAGAGCTGGAATTTATTACAAGGATTATCTTGAATTCTGAAACCAAGCTTTTAGAAAACCCATGTGAGAGAGGATGGCTTCCCAGGTGACTCAGTGGTAAAGAACTCACCTGCCAATGCAGGAGACCCGGGTTCGATCCCTGGGTTGGGAAGATCCCCTGGAGAAGGAAATGGCAACCCACTCTAGTATTCTCACCTGGGAAATCTCATGGACAGAGGAGCCTGGTGGGCTACAGTCTGTGGGGTCACAAAGAGCCAGACACAACTGAGCGAGTGAGCATGCACACACAGACACACGAGAATACTTTACCTTGGGAGAATATCCCCTCTAAAGACATGGCACCAATTAATATCACTAAATATTAGTAAATTAAAGTCTTATCATCTCTCAACAATTTCCTTCTTTTCTGGAATAGAACTGACTGCCAAGAGTTCATAAAACCTATTTGCTGGTAGGGGTTTTGTGCCTTGGACTTTTGAGGTACCTTATGTATTAATATCTTTTTAGTTTCTCTCTCCATATTCATTGTTAAATTTGTTGTAATCTCTTCCTTCCACAAAACGGGGCTTCTGTGCACCTAGAATTAAACTCTAACTCAGCGCAGGCAGCTAGGCCCTGTAGGAATCTGCTCCACTGATGGTTTTAATTTTCTCTACAGATCTTGACTAAGCTCGGTGATTCTAGATGACTGTTCTTGAAGACAGCACACTCATTCATGATCCTACACCTGTGAACTGGCAGTTTCCTTGGTCTAGACTGTTCCTAGCCCAAATTTTGACATGACTGGCCCCTTCCCAATATGTCTTTCCTCATAAGCCATCTGATGTTGCCCACCCACCCTCCCTACCCTGCTGCCTCTGTCACTTTAGCCTATTTTTTTCTTCATAATGTTTATCACTTTCAGAAAGGATGTTATTTTTTTTAAATTAATTAATTTATTTTAATTGGAGGCTAATAACAAACACATGAAAAGATGCTCAACATCACTCATTATCAGAGAAATGCAAATCAAAACCACAATGAGGTACCATTTCATGCCAGTTAGAATGGCTGCGATCCAAAAGTCTACAAGCAATAAATGCTGGAGAAGGTGTGGAGAAAAGGGAACCCTCTTACCCTGTTGATGGGAATGCAAACTAGTACAGCCACTATGGAGAACAGAGTGGAGATTCCTTAAAAAACTGGAACTAGAACTGCCATACGACCTAGCAATCCCACTGCTGGGCATACACACCAAGGAAACCAGGATTGAAAGAGACACGTGTATCCCAGTGTTCATTGCAGCACTGTTTACAATAGCCAGGACATGGAAGCAGAAAGGATGTTATTTGTTTCCATGTTTATGACATGATTTCTGTTAAAATTGAATTGCCGTGAAATTAGAGACCCTGCCTTTATTGTTCATGCCTATATAACCATTATTTAGCACAGAACCTGGAATTTAGTCGAAGTTCTCCTGCTCCCGTTATTGCTTCAGTCATGTCAGACTCTGCAACTCTATGAATTGTAGCCCTCCAGGCTCCTCTGTCCCTGGGAGTCTTCAGGCAAGAATACTGGAGCGGGTTGCCATGCCCTCTTCCAGAGGGTCTTCTCAACCCAGGTATTGAACCCAGGTGTTCTGCGTCTCCTGCATTAGCAGGCGGGTTCTCTACTACTAGCACCACCTGCCCCCAAAATATTTTTTAGTGTTCTGAGCCCAATGTTTTGGATGTTTACCTTTTTATTATTTATTTATTTGGCTGTACCAGGTCTTAGTTGCAACATGCACACTCTTAGTTGTAGCATATTGGAGTTAGTTCCCCAACCAGGGATCAAACCTAGGCCCCCTGCTTTGGGAATGCAGTCTTAGCTACTGGACCAAAAGGGAAGTCCCTCTGAGACCATTTTTATTTGTGGGGCTGCATTTGGCTTAAAACCTCAGGATCAAGGCTAGAAATTGAT
Source organism: Oryx dammah (assembly GCF_014754425.2). Lineage (NCBI taxonomy): Eukaryota > Metazoa > Chordata > Mammalia > Artiodactyla > Bovidae > Oryx > Oryx dammah. Next base: position 42,825,061 of record NW_024070190.1, on the reverse strand, counting down.
TATAGCTGAAACTTAATTTGTTGAAATTATTTTGGGTATTATATGTATTCTGTTCTAAATAATTAAGAACAGCCCAGTTTGATTTTTCTGTAAAGTATCCCCTTTTATATGTGTTATTGTTCCAGTTTCATCCTAAAATTTGAAGGCCAAATAAACTTTATTTGATGACATGATGTTAATTGGTTCTAAGATAATAAAAACGTAGATAGTACTTGGTGTTTAGTCACCAAGTCTTGTGTGACTCTTTTGCGACCCCGTGGACTGCAGCCCACCAGGCTCCTCTATCCATGGGACTACCCAGGCAGGAATATTGGAGTGGGTTGCCATTTCTTTTTCCAGGGGTTCTTAGGGCACTAGCAGATAATACACAAACAGAGCCCCGTTGAAAACAATTTAGTCTTTGATGGTTAAAAAAATGAAAAAAGAAACAATACAGTAATCATGGAAAGAGAATGAAAACTTTCTTAAAATTCCTTACACATACTTAGGACTTTGCTTTGCTACACTGAATTACTCATAGGCAGAGGGGTCAGGGTCAAACACATATCTCCAGTGCTTGGACCTCCAAAAGTTTTAATCCAGTTCTCTCTAGCCATGTTTTAGAAAACAAAGTCGAGGATTTTAGAACTCAAATCTTATGTCCCACTTCTAAATTGTTACCTCAAACCCTAAATAACTTTTCTTTAAAACAGAAGGGACCAAACCCCCAGAAAACCACAACCAAATCTTTTTTGGAAGGAGTGAATGGTGTGGAGGGGTGGTGAGGGTTGGGGAGGGAGAAGGTTATGAGTTTAAAATTTTTGTTTTTATTTCTTATTTTTGAGAGAAATCTGTAGAGAAAACTTGGAGAATTGAAGGAAACAAAACAAAACATAGTGGATCCTGAATAGGTTTAACTTCCATCTCTTTCTAAGGAAAGACACCTCGACAAGAACAAACACCTTTTGTAGAAGTCTGGGAATGAGACAAAACAGCCTACTCGGCAGGAACTTTGCGGCTAAAGGCAAATGAATGGGGTGGGTCAATGGACTTGAGCAGTGACTGTCAGGTTTGCAGAAAGCCCATTGGAAAAAGCTGTGTTAGAGTATTTCAATATTCATTTTCTATGCATTTTTTTTTTTGTTTTTTACAGTCCAGTATATAATCTGTTAAGAGAAATCTGAGGGACAATCATTTGTTTTGGTTGTTTTCAAAGATAGTAGCAGTCAGAATTGATTAGGTTGGTCTCTAGTAATCAACAACCCGAACTCTCAAGGCCTTAACACAATAAAAGTTTATTTCTGGCTCATTTAGAGACCCAGTGGGTTTGGGTGACCTCAAGGCAGTCGTCCTGTTTGAGGTGCCTTGGCAGTCCAGGCTGTTTTGATCCTGTGGGTCTGCCCTCTCAGTTCAAGGCCTCCCTGGTGGTTGCGGTGCTGAGAGGGAACCAATACAGGCCTGCTCCCTTCTCCAGCACTGAGAAGTGGTGCCTGCTAGCTAGTCTGGCCCACATGTCATTGGCTTTAACCGCTCACATGGTCCCACCTAAGTGCCAGGGGAAGTGAAGTTTTCCACGTACCCTGGAAGGAGTGAAGAATCTGATACTAGTGTGGACTAGCTGTGTCTATCATTCTTTGAAATGGTATTTTTTTCCTCTTAAGCCCAGGATTTAGCTCAGAGTTCAAAAGTATTGCAAAGGGGGCCTTGACATCCATGTACATTTAAAGCTGGTGAAGGTGGGTTATTGGCCACCCAAAGATTACTCAAGGATTGCACTAAAAAATATTTTCTTAAGGTACATGTGACACACTCAAGTATACTGTTCTATGTGTGACATACTCAAGTATACTGTCCTAATGTCATCTTACTTATGGTCTTTAGCTTCTTTCAGAATATTGACCTTTATTTGCTGTTCTTTCAACCTCCCATACTTTTGGCAATGGCTCCAGAAGGACTGGATTTAGGCTCTCTATCATCTTAGGCTTAAATAAGTGGTAGACTTGCACTGTTTTCCTGAACTCATATATGAAGACCCCCACTTAGGTTGAACCTTATGAAATTATTGCTTTTAACCATAAAAAAACCAGATCACTTTCTAACACCACACACAAAAATAAACTCAAAATGGATTAAAGATCTAAATGTAAGACCAGAAACTATAAAACTCCTAGAGGAGAACATAGGCAAAACACTCTCCGACATAAATCACAGCAGGATCCTCTATGATCCACCTCCCAGAATACTGGAAATAAAAGCAAAAATAAACAAATGGGATCTAATTAAAATTAAAAGCTTCTGCACAACAAAGGAAACTATAAGCAAGGTGAAAAGACAGCTTTATGAATGGGAGAAAACAATAGCAAATGAAGCAACTGACAAACAACTAATCTCAAAAATATACAAGCAACTTATGCAGCTCAACTCCAGAAAAAGACCCAATCAAAAAATGGGCCAAAGAACTAAATAGACATTTCTCCAAAGAAGAAATATGGATGGCAAACAAACACATGAAAAGATGCTCAGCATCACTCATTATCAGAGAAATGCAAATCAAGACCACAATGAGGTACCATTTCACACTAGTCAGAATGGCTGCGATCCAAAAGTCTGCAAGCAATAAATGCTGGAGAGGGTGTGGAGAAAAGGGAACCCTCTTGCACTGTTGGTGGGAATGCAAACTAGTACAGCCACTATGGAGAACAGTGTGAAGAGTCCTTAAAAAATTGCAAATAGAACTGCCTTATGACCCAGCAATCTCATTGCTGGGCATACACACTGAGGAAACCAGAATTGAAAGAGATACATGTACCCCAATGTTCATTGCAGCTCTGTTTATAATAGCCAGGACATGGACGCAACCTAGATGTCCATCAGCAGACGAATGGATAAGAAAGCTGTGGTACATATACACAATGGAGTATTACTCAGCCATTAAAAAGAATACATTTGAATCAGTTCTAATGAGATGGATGAAACTGGAGCCGAATATACAGAGTGAAGTAAGCCAGAAAGAAAAACACCAATACAGTATACTGACACATGTATATGGAATTTAGAAAGATGGTAATGATGACCCTGTATGCGAGACAGCAAAAGAGACACAGATGTGTAGAACAGACTTTTGGAGTCTGAGGGAGAGGGAGAGGGTGGGATGATTTGGGAGAATGGCATCGAAACATGTATACTATCATGTAAGAAACGAAGTGCCAGTCTATGTTTGATACAAGATACAGGATGCTTGGGGCTGGTGATTGGGGATGATCCAGAGAGATGATATGGGGTGGGAGGGGGGTTCATGATTGGGAACTCATGTACACCCGTGGTGGATTCATGTCAATGTATGGCAAAACCAATATAGTATTGTAAAGTAAAATAAAGTAAAAATTAAAAAAAAAACTTATGAAGGTGGCAATTTTATATGGTTCATCCTTTTAGTTAATATTTTTCTTTTTTCCCCCTTTTAAGTAAAAAAAAATTTTTTTTGGCTGTACTGGGTAACTTGTGGCTTCCCAGGTGGCACTAGTGGTAAAGAACCTGCCTGTCAATGCAGGTTAGATACAAGAGATGCGGGTTCAATCCCTGGGTCGGGAAGATCCCCTGGAGGAGGGCACGGTGACCCACTCCAGTATTCTTGCCTGGAGAATCCCATGGACAGAGGAGCCTGGTGGGCTATACATCCCATTGAGTTCCAAAGAGTTGAGCACAACTCTGTGTGTGTAAGTACACACACACACAACTCTAATTTGGTCTTCTAAGGAACTTTGAGCTGATTTGAAGCAAGTACTTTGTACATAGAAATTTGAATTGTAAGCATCATTGTTTTTACACAGCCTCTTCAACCATGACCTAGTGATTCACAACATGACAAGTGGTTAATCTTAGTGAATTATTTAACTAGTTAATTATCCACAGTTTCCTCAGAGCATGTGGCTCTTCTTTAGGTCAAGGACTCATTGAATGTCCCTTAACTGCATGGCTTATGGTGATGAAAGATACCTGCCCTTCGTTCTTCAGTTTAGCTCAGACTTAATGGCTTCACAATAATACACCAAGGAAGCCTATTTCTTGGCATTGCAGTTTTTGTGTTGTTGTAACTTCTTTGAAAAACCACACATTACCTTTTCCTCCCCAGATGACCTCTTTTCCCCCCACATTTGTTTATTTATTTTGACAGAAAACAAACTTACGGCTACCAAAGGAGAGAAGAAAGGAGTGACAGATGAGAAGTATATTATTAAAAGAGATAAGTTGTTGAGTTGCTCAGTCATGTCCAATTCTTTTGCAACCCCAGGGACTGTAGTTTGCCAGGCTCCTCTGTCCATAGAATTTTCCAGGCAAGAAAACTGGAATGGGTTGCCATTTCCCTCTCCAGAGAATCTTCCCAGCCCAGGGATCGAACCTGTGGCTCCTGCTTTGCAGTCAGATTCTTTACCACTGAGCCACCTGGGAAGCCTGAGAGAAATAAATTACTTTACAAGGATCCACTGCACAGCACAATGCCCATTTAATGCAACATGTACTGAAGGTGGCCTACTTCTGTATGGTGCTACTTAGACTACACTACTTAGAACTCCAGTCAATTTTGCCCACCTGACCTCTTTTCTAATAATGAGGGTCACAGCCATTTCTTGAAAATGTGCCTTGTTCGCAGCATTATGCTAAGTGCTTTACTTACATCACCCAATCTTTACACCTCTGTTAGGAAAATAGCATAATTCTGTTTTACGAATGAGGAAAACTGAGGTTTGATGAAATTTAAAAACTCAAGGTCGTGGATCTAGTATGTGGCAAAACCAGGATTGGAATCCAGCTCCACCTTCTACAGACCCTAAGTTCATGACTGCTCAGCTTGCACCTCAGCTCTGCTTCATCTCAACTTCTTTTTAAAAGCAACGTTGTTCAGTTGCTGGGTCATTAAGACTGTTTGCAACCCCATGGACTGCAGCATGCCAGGCTTCCCAATGTCCTCCACTATCCCCATGAGATACATGCGCTCATATAACATCACCTTTATACTTCAGTATTATCTATTTCAATTGAAGGGAAATTTTAGTTAGATTGGTTTTCCAAACCAAAACATGGTACTGCTACAGGTCTCAGAAGGTCTGAGTATAAGGAATTCTAAGCCAAAAACCTGAGTTGTTGGTTCTAATATCTCCACCTGGATTTGTATGTAATAAAGACAGTACTAAGAAACACGCAACTTTTCTTAGTCTAAGTGTTCTAAAATGGCACCTGTTTTATTATTTCCATAATTAAGAACAGACAGAATAAACAAAACACTTCAAAAGAGAAACTCTTAGAGGGCCTGTTCCATAGAATATGCCTCATAGGGTCTTCAGTATGACAAACCTTTAATAAGTTTTAATGTCTAAATAAAAATGTGGTGTTGAAATGGATCACAATGAATTGCTGTGTTCTAAAGGCTATTTGAGTGAATTCATATAATCTCAAAGTTCTTATTTGCTTCCCTATGTAAATATTTAAACTATTTAGATCTCATAGTTTTAAAAGCAAGGAATATTTGGCTCTTCAGTTCAGTTGCTCAGTCATGTCCGACTCTTTGCAACCCCATGGACTGCAGCACACCAGGCCCCCTGTCCATCAGCAACTCAGGAGTTTATTCAAACTCATGTCCATTGAGTCAGTGATGCCATCCAACCATCTTGTCTTCCAATGATTCAGCTCTTCGCATCAGGTGGCCAAAATATTTGGGGTTTGAGCTTCAACATCAGTCCTTCCAGTGAATATTCAGGACTGATTTCCTTTAGGATTGACTGGTTGGATCTCCTTGCAGTCCACGGGACTCTCAAGAGTCTTCTCCAACACCACAGTTCAAAAGCATCAATTCTTTGGTGCTCAGCTTTCTTTATAGTCCAACTCTCACTCCATACATGACTATGGAAAAACCATAGCCTTGATTAGATGGATCTTTGTTGGCATAGTAACGTCTCTGCTTTTTAATATGCTGTATAGGTTGGTCATAACTTTTCTCCTAAGGAGTAAATGCCTTTTAATTTCATGGCTGCAGTCACCACCTGCAGTGATTTTGGAGTCCCTCAAAATAAAGTCTGCCATTGTTTTCACTGTTTCTCCATCTATTTCCCATGAAGTGATGGGACCTGATGCCATGATCTTAGTTTTCTGAATGTTGAGCTTTGAGCCAACTTTTTTACTCTCCTCTTTCACTTTCATCAAGAGGCTCTTTAGTTCTTCTTCACTTTCTGCCATAAGGGTGGTGTCATCTGCATATCTGAGGTTATCAATATCTCTCCTGGCAGTCTTGATTCTGGCTTATGCTTCATCCATTCTAGCATTTCTTGTGATGTACTCTGCATACAAGTTAAATAAGCAGGGTGACAATATACAGCCTTGATGTACTCCTTTTCCTATTTGGAACCAGCCTGTTGTTCCATGTCCAGTTCTCACTGTTTCTTCCTGACCTGCATACAGATTTTTCAAGAGGCAGGTCAGGTGGTCTGGTATTCCCATCTCTTTCAGAATTTTCCACAGTTTATTGTGATCCACACAGTCAAAGGCTTTGGCATAGTCAATAAAGCAGAAATAGATGTTTTTCTGGAACTCTCTTGCTTTTGTAATGATCCAGTGGATGTTGGCAATTTGCTCTCTGGTAAGAGGGGTGAATTCACATTTAGAATCAAACCCCATTTCTGCCAGAGACGCTCAGAGGGCTCAAACAAACCTTATGTGCATCAGGACCCAGGGACCCCACAGAGACTGAGATAGAACTGTGTTTGAGCGTCTCTGGTGGAGGCGTGGGTCGGCGGTGGCCTGCTGCAGGTTTGGGGGCACTGAGTATAGCAGTACATGCACGGTATCTTTTGAGGGAGGTCATCGTTATCTTCATTACCTCCACCATAGTTTGCTGCTGCTGCTAAGTCGCTTCAGTTGTGTCCGACTCTGTGCGACCCCACAGACAGCATCCCACCAGGCTCCCCCGTCCCAGGGATTCTCCAGGCAAGAACACTGGAGTGGGTTGCCATTTCCTTCTCCAGTGCATGAAAGTGAAGCCTCTCAGTTGTGTCTGACTCCTAGCGACTCCATGGACTGCAGCCCACCAGGCTCCTCCGACCATGGGATTTTCCAGACAAGAGTACTGGAGTGGGTTGCCATTGCCACCATAGTTTGGCCCCAGGTAAATAGCAGGGAGGGAACACAGCTCCACCCATCAACAGAAAATTGGATTAACGATTTACTGAGGGTGGCCCCACCAATCAGAACAAGACCCAGTTTCTCCCTCAGTCAGTCTTTCCCACCAGGAAGCTTCCGTAAGCCTCTTACCTTTCTCCATCAGAGGGCAGACAGCCTGAAAACAAAGATCACAGAAAACTAACCAATCTAATCACATGGACCACAGCCTTGTCTAACTCAATGAAACTATGAGCCATGCCTTGTAGGGCCACCCAAGATGGACAGGTCATGGTGGAGAGTTCTGACAAAATGTGGTCCACTGAAGAAGGGAATAGCAAACTACTTCAACATTCTTGCCTTGAGAACCCCATGAACAGCATGAAAAGGCAAAAATAAAGGACACTGACAGATGAACTCCCCAGGTTGGTAGGTGCCCAATATGCTGCTGGAGATCAGTGGAGAAATAACTCCAGAAAGACTGAAGAGACAGAGCCAAAGCAAAAGCAATACCCAGTTGTGGATGTGACTGGTGATGGAAGCAAGATCTGATGCTGTAAAGAGCAATATTGCATAGGAACCTGGAATGTTAGGTCCATGAATCAAGGCAAATTGGAAATGGTCAAACAGGAGATGGCAAGGGTGAAGATCAACATTTGAGGAATCATTGAATCAAAATGGACTGGAATGGGTGAATTTACTCAGATGACCATTATATCTACTACTGTGGGCAAGAATCCCTTTGAAGAAATGGAGTAGCCATCATAGTCAACAAAAGAGTCCAAAATGCAGTACTTGGATACAATCTCAAAAATGACAGAATGAACTCTGTTCATTTCCAAGGCAAACCATTCAATATCACTGTAATCCAAGTCTATGCCCTGACCACTAAAGCTGAAGTTGAACGGTTCTATGAAGACCTACAAGACCTTCTAGCACTAACACCCAAAAAAGATGTCCTTTTCATTATAGGGGACTGGAATGCAAAAGTAGGATGTCAAGAAACACCTGGAGTAACAGGCAAATTTGGCCTTGGAGTACAGAATGAAGCAAGGCAAAGGCTAATAGAGTTTTGCCAAGAGAACACACTGGTCATAGAAAACACCCTCTTCCAACAACGTAAGAGCAGAGTCGACTCATGGACATCACCAAATGGTGAACACTAAAATCAGATTGATTATATTCTTAGCAGCCAAAGATGGAGAAGCTCTATACAGTCAGCAATAACAAGATAGGGAGCAGGTTGTGACTCAGATCATGAACTCCTTATTGCCAAATTCAGACTTAAATAGAAGAAAGTAGGGAAAACCACTAGACCATTCAAGTATGACCTAAGTCATTTCCCTAACGATTATACAGTAGAAGTGAGAAATAGATTTAAGGGCCTAGATCTGATAGAGAGAGTGCCTGATGAACTGTGGACGGAGGTTCATGACATTGTATAGGAGACAGGGAGCAAGACCATCCCCAAGCAAAAGAAATGCAAAAAAGCAAAATGGCTCTCTGAGGAGGCCTTACAAATAGCAGTGAAAAGAAGAGAAGCAAAAAGCAAAGGAGAAAAGGAAAGACCTACCCATTTGAATGCAGAGTTCCAAAGAATAGCAAGAAGAGATAAGAAAGCCTTCCTTAGTGATCAATGCAAAGAAATAGAGGAAAACAATAGAATGGAAAAGACTAGATCTCTTCAAGAAAATTAGAGATACATTTCATGCAAAGATGGGCTCAATGAAGGACAGAAATGGTCTGGACCTAACAGAAGCACAAGATATTAAGAAGAGGTGGCAAGAGTACACAGAAGAACTATACAAAAAATATCTTCACAACCCAGATAATCATGATGGTATGATCATTCACCTAGAGCCAGACATTCTGGAATGTGAAGTCAAGTGGACCTTAGGAAGCATCACTATGAACAAAGCTAGTGGAGGTGATGGAATTCCAGTTGAGCTATTTCAAATCCTAAAAGATGATGTTGTGAAAGTGCTGCACTCAATATGCCAGCAAATTTGGAAAATTCAGCAGTGGCCACAGGACTGGAAAAGGTCAGTTTTTATTCCAATCCCAAAGAAAGGCAATGCCAAAGAATGCTCAAACTGCTGCACAATTGCGCTTATCTCCCACTTTAGTAAAGTAATGCTCAAAATTCTCCAAGCCTGGCTTCAACACTATGTGAACTGTGAACTTCCAGATGTTCAAGCAGGATTTAGGAAAGGCAGAGGAACCAGAGATCAAATTGTCGACATCTGCTGGATCATTTGGCTCTTAAGTTTCATATAGTTTTTACTTCAGATAATACACCAAGAAATCTTGGTGTATTAATTAAGATAATATATTAAGCATATTTTCTAAAAGACTTGTTGATTGTTAGACTTTCAGATAGAATGTGGATTCATACCTGTTTTATGCACATAATTCTTATGAATGTGATAGTAATTGGACCAGCTGATGGAAACTAATAAAAGCAACAATGAATATCAGATTTTACCATTTTCTTTTTTGTAAAAATCAATCTATAAATGGATGTAATGCGGGTGCTCTCAAAATCTTTGTGGTTAAATTTACTTTTAATCCTTTTTCCTTCATTATCTTTTGGCATCTGGAAAATCTTTGTGAAAAGAAATTAAACTTCATACACTAAAAATAAAACTGTTAAGGTACATAGTTAATAAGCTTAAGTGTAAATTAATTAGTTAACATCAGCAAATTCACAGTTTGAAAACTCTGCTGATAATTATACTATATTGTGCTCCAGCTTTGATTTACTCAGTTTGCTAATTTCTCAGTCATAATGATTAATTATATTTTGATAGCCTATAATTCCTATTGCAAATATTTCAGTTTGCACTCACTGTATACTTTTGGTTTTAAGACAATTTAAAATTATATGCAAATGAGTTTGGAGCAATAATTATGCAAATGCAAAAATATGATATCTTCCCAAAAGTGCAAGTTCATCCTCTTCCCCAAACAAAATAGTGAAATTGTCTGGGTTCCAGCTCTAGCCTCATCATGCATTAGCTGTAAACATCTTAGTGATTATTTAATCTAAGTCTTGGTTTCTTAATTTGTAAAATGGGGCTAATTAAAGCTTCAGCCTCATCGGATGCTTGGTAACATTCACAGGACGATCCATGTTAACTCATTTAGTGTTGGCACGATAACTGGTATGAGGCAAGTGCTCAATAAATCTTAGGCATTATTTTTATTAGCATGACAGTAATTTTTTTAGGAATAAAGGAGTTCTGGTTTCTTTGAAGTTTATATAGACATAAATATGTCCACATTGATTATGTGGGACTTGATGAAACAGTAAATATGTTAAGACTATTTCTAACCATTATGGTTTATTGGTATCATTTATAACAGTAACATATAGTACTGCTTATAATGAAGATCCCCATGAACAAATCATATTTGTAATAATGAGTATAATTAGAATGAATTAATAGCATAATTAGAATTGTGATGACTATTTAAAAAGTGAGTTAGAAAGTATTACCATTATGTATGTGTTAATATGGATTGCTTATGCCAATATGGAATCGTGAATGTGTGGAAGTTGTGAAAAAGCAATGAGGAAACTGATGTTGCCTGAAAAAGAGAACTGTATGTAGGGAAAGCATTCCTGCACAAGAGGAATGGACATGCCTGAGAACAAAAATACATCATTTTGGACTGCCCTGGTGGTCCAGTGGTTAAGAATCCTCCTGCCAATGCAGGAGACACAGGCTCAATCGCTGGTCCAGGAAGATTCCACATGCTGGAGAAGCAACTAAGCCCAGTGTGCCACAACTACTGATGACACACTCTAGAGCCCGCATGCCACAGCTGTTGAGCCCACGCGCTGAGAATACTGGAGCCCCGCCCCGAGAGTCCGTGCTGGGCAATGACAGAAACCACTGCAGTGAGAAGCGTGGGCACTGCAGCTGGAGAGGAGCCTCGATTGCCATGATTAGAGAGAAGCCCGCGTGCAGGAGTGAAGGGCCAGCTAGCCTTAAATAAGAAAAAGCATACCACCCTAAAGTGAATACCCTGGAATCACATGGTAAGGCAGAGGCGAGCAGAACATCCCAGCCGGAGTCTGTTCCGCTGGGGTTCCATATTAGTCAGCCTAGTGGACTGTTAACTGAAAAAGTCCCTATTGAAGCAGCATAGAGACAGTTTTCGTGGAAGGCAGGCCACACCACTGGATTTCAAATAAACGGAAACCATGCAACTGCAATGCTACTCTGACTTCTTAGAATTGCAACTACAGTGTAAAAAATTCCTCATGCTTCCTCCCCTCTGTGAGAACTTATTAGATTATATTAGACCTCATTGTATCCCACAAATTATGCCCTGATGGAATTATGAAGGAAAAAACAGTTCCTAGAAATGAGTGATTTTTACAAAGGTGGAAATTTGAGATGAATAGAAGGATCAGTTCAGTTTAGTCGCTCAGTCGTGTCCGACTCTTTGTGACCCCATGAATCGCAGCACGCCAGGCCTCCCTGTCCATCACCAACTCCCGGAGTTCACTCAGACTCACGTCCATCAAGTCCGTGATGCCATCCAGCCATCTCATCCTCTGTCCCCATCTCCTCCTGCCCCCAATCCCTCCCAGCATCAGAGTCTGTTCCAATGAGTCAGCTCTTCGCATGAGGTGGCCAAAGTACTGGAGTTTCAGCTTTAGCATCATTCCTTCCAAAGAAATCCCAGGGCAGAAAGACAAAAAGTTGAATATTTATCATCACAGATAATTTGTTCCAAATTTTTTCCCCTGAAATTTTTTTTAACTTTGTTACCAAATGTATCCTTTATTTGGCCACTGTTATTCTGAAACTACTCTTTTCTATTTGTTTAATTAGTTAAAATTCATGGAAGCCCTCCTAAGCATAATGAATAGGTACACAAAGTTGGGATGAATCAGGCATAGATCTTACTCTTGAAAAGCTTATGGTCAAGGAAGGTTAAACAGGAGGAGATCAGACTCTAAGAGATGTACTGTGAAGTCCATTATGCTGTGAACAGGCAAATTACATGTAAGTGCTAGCTTTTCAGATGAGGTTTAGGTTAATGATCTCTGGGCTGTTTTCAGAGATAATGTGAACTTATACACATAAACTCTTCTTTGTCTTATGCTGTGGCAGTCATCCATCCTTTTGTTCATATATTAAACATTTATGGAATGTCGACTCTGACAGGCACTGAGCCTATAAAAATGAATTAACCTTTTATGGAGTTCGTGGTGTAGTAAGCGAGACATCACATTTTACCGTAGTTTATTTACTTGTCTTAGTGCTGGGATTGAAATATGTACCAGGTCTGTAGAGGTAAATAGGGTAGGTGTTTAGGGTCTAAGCATAGTAATTATTTTTAAGAGTGGCTTCAGAACAATCAGTTTAGAAATGCAGAGCTTTAGATATTAGGGGTCATGAAATTGACTTCTTACATTTTACACATGAAGAACAATTCAGAGAGGATAAATTATTTTCTCAAGGTCACATGGCTTATTGGACCCAGCCCTGGCCCTTTCAGCTCTGCTCCGTTCCTTGTCCAAGCCCATGGCCTCAGGAGGGTTAATAGTTAATGCAAACGTTTTATGTAGAGCCTGAGTCAAAGAAAACATGCCCAAATTGCTGTTTAAAAGGGAAATAAATTAGTGATATGAGCTGCTTAATGGCAGGTACCAGATTAGAAGTAGATTTACTCTGCAAAGACCAACAAAGGAATTAATGCAGTTTTATGGAGATATCACCTTACAAATCAGGGAACTGTTGTTATTCTGCGTGGCTCTGCGGTGAATGCAAACAGATATTTTATAGAACGCTGAAACATGTCACAGCTGAGGGCAGATTTATAAAAGCCAAAAGCCTAAACACCCAAAGTAAAGCGATTATAGACTTCCCCGGTGGCTCAGTCAGTAAAGAATCTGGCTGAGTTCATAGGAGACCCGGATTTGATCCCTGGTTGGCGAGATCCCCTGGAGAAGGAAATGGCAACCCACTCCATATTCTTGCCTAGGAAATCCCAAGGACAGAGGAGCCTGGTGGACAACAGTCCATGGGGTTGCAAAGAGTTGGACAAGACTGAGCAACTAAACCACCGCAAAGTGATTATAAATGGAATCTGATTCTTTTGCAACCTGGAATTCCTTGTGACAAGGAGGAGGTGCGTTTTCAGTACATTAATGCTCCTCTTTGGCCATTTAGTTTTTTATTTATTTTTGCCAGACAGGCATGTGTCAGCTAATGTTCAACACTTACTACTAAAATAGTATTTGGACTGTAGGATAGTCTGCTATAGTAGAACATTCTGTAGGCGTGACATCTACTCTGCCATTGAATGGCTGTTGACATAGGAGAAGTTCCTTCATCCTTTGGAGTCTCGGTTTCCTCACTGATACCACAAAATATGGAATATGAACACCTTTGAGATTCCTTCTAGCTTTGAAATTCTGTGTCTTTGCAGTAGATAATCCTTGCCTGTTCAGAAAGTACAGCCACAAATGGTTAGCTGAGCTTTGTGTTCTACTTAATATGCACTGGTAAATAAAGTTGCTGATAACTTGGAATAGAAAGAAAAATGATTGCTCAGTCATTTTAATGAGAATGCTGAAAGCATATGCAATGGCTTATTATTAAACTATTCCACTAGTGGAGAAATTGGAAATATCACAATAAAAATTTTCAATTTTCCATTTCAGTAACTTTATTGAATTGCCAAGGCATATAACAACAGCCAAAGTTGATACATTAAATGTGGATGTTTAAGAACAAAGTTAATATGTGATATTATTGTTTCTCATTTTAGTCCCTTTCTGCCAACCCTTTCCAAGTTAAATAAATCTTCTTTCTTACTTATTGCCAAAAAATGTCTTAACGGTTTCTGATATTTTGAATATTTTTTTTCACCTAATTCTGTATTCATGTGTTAATGTAGTAAATCACTGTAGATTTCAATTTCTTCACTGCCAAGTGTAATACAATGTCAATATTTCCTTGGTTTCCACTGAGTCTGTCTTCTGGTTTCTATTTTCAGTTTGTGATCCTTGTGTCTATATTTGGTAAAGGCTGCTTATGTTTTTCAAATATGATGTAAAGCAGTCTTTTGACAAAATATTTCTGAGTGGAACCTAAAGCAGTCTGACTTATTATAATTTTAGATATATACTTCCATAGGAGGCAGTATAATATTTTTTTTAAAGGACAGAGTTGATTTCAAGTATGTTACATTTTAAGTATTTATTCTATATTTAATAATATTCTTATCATTTTCTTTGATGCTAATGTTTCTGTAGAAGCTATCTCATTTCTGACCCAGATTTCCTCTTTTTTCCTGGTGTTTCTTTGCCAGGACAGATGACATTTCTTCTCTTGGGCTCTAGCCCTTGCTTTTTGCGTCACTTGTGGACCTTCATCCTGGCCAGTAGGGGACTTTGATTGTATCCCAGAGATCTGGCAATTCATTAGAAGAAGAAGTACTGTTAAGAAGTCACACAAAGAACTCATAGTCAGTCTTATTATAATCAGTGTTCCTTTACCTTAAAATATATTCCAAGTGCAAGAGTATGATCCACAAGGAAGCATGACCTGAACTCTTGCTAGTATTTGGGGAATGGCTACCTATGTTGGCAACATTCTTCAAGGAAGCTATGATTTCTAGTGAGCCTCAGTGGTAGTTGGACGGGAGATGGTTTTGCCATCCTTGAATTCCATGGGAGGGGTGGGGAAGTCCTCTGATGAATTTGACTCTTGATTTAGAAAAGGAAATCTTCTTACATGAAGAGTGGAAGAAATCGCTTCTGGAGAGTAGGAGATATACTTGCCTGAATTAAGTTTCACATAGCAGTTTATGGATGGGTTATATACAGAGTAAAATATTAACTATTTCTCTTTTAATTGAGAATGAGACTCAAAGGGGAACCACACAGCCCCCCTCCCTACCTCATCCTACCATTTACTTCTCCCCTCTTAGGACAAATCTTTAGAAGAGGAGAATAGATAAGTCCCAGCATTTGGTATTGCAGGATCTGTCTGAAGATAACAGCTCCATCCTTACGTAAGATCAGCCGGGTTTTGCCTTCCTTGTTGTTGTTCAGTCTCTAAGTTGTGTCCAACTCTTTGCAACCGTGGACTGCAGCATGCCAGATTTCTGTATTTTCCACTGTCTCCTGGAGTTTGCTCAAACGCATGTCCACTGAGTTGGTGATGCCATCCAACCATCTCATCCTCTGTCATCCCCTTCTCCTTCTGTCCTCAATCTTTCCCAGAATCACAGTCTTTTCCAGTGAGTCAGCTCTTCGTATCAGGTGGCCAAAGGATTGGAGCTTCAGCTTCAGCATCAGTCCTTCCAATGAATATTGATTTCCTTTAGGATTTCCTTTAGGTTTGCTCTCCTTGCTGTCCAAGGAACTGTCAAGAGTTTTCTCCAACACCACAATTCGAAAGCAGCAATTCTTTGGTGCTCAGCCTTCTTTACAGTTGGACTCTCACATCTGTACATGAGTACTGGAAAAACCATAGCTTTGACTATACAGACCCTTGTCAGTTGTGTCTGACTCTCTGCAACTCTGTGGACTGTAGCCCAGGCTCCTCTGTCCATGAAATTCTCCAGGCAAGAATACTGGAGTGGGTAGCCATTCCCTTCTCCAGGGGATCTTCCCAACCCAGGGATCAAACCTAGGTCTCCTGCATTGCAGGCAGATTCTTTTCTGTCTGAGCTACTGGGGAAGTCTTTTGGGGTGCAAAGATGCATAGGAAACAGTCTCTATCTTTAAGGTGCTTCTAGTCTAGGGGGAAAAAGTAACTAGGTGGTTGTAATAATATATACATAACAGAACAAACACAGTCATAAGAACACAGTGGAGGAGCACTCATTTAACTATTAGGCTGTACCAAACAGTCCAAAGCAGAGAAACTTGCTTTGTTCCCATTTTTAAAATTTTGTCATCAAGACCACTCTGTATAACTGACCAAATTAATCATATTCCAGTACATCTTGGATGCCTTCTTATGACTCCTGGACCAACGAATGATGGTGTATGCAGTAGTCTCATACTGGGGAGGCTTTCTAGCTTACAGCATTTCCCTGGTTCTAGTCATCTCCTTGCCAAAGATGATTGCATCAAAGATTGAAATTCCTTGGTAACAGCCAATCAAACTTTCTCTCCTGAGAATTTGAAAAAATATGATTGAAGTCATGCACATATGGAAGCCAGCTGGAACCCTTAATGGAAGGTTCTGAGGAGGAGATCCTCAGGCTTCTGCTGCTGAGATTCCCCAAGTCTCAGCCATGTCCTTGTCCTTTCTGAGAGGTGATTGTCCATCATCATTAATTCTGCAAGAAATTCCTGTATTCTGCTAATACTTTGTTGAAGTATAGTTGGTTTGAACTATTACTAGTTTCGGATGTACCACATAGTGGTTAAACATTTGTATAGGTTATATTCCTTTTAAAGTTATTATAAAATAATGGTTCCATTTCCCTATACGGTACAGTATATCCTTGTTACGTGTTTATTTTATACGTAGTGGTTTGAATGTCTTAGTCTCCTGTCCCAATCATGCCCCTTCCCTCTTACCTGTCCCCACTGGTAACCACTAGTGTGTTCTTTATGTCTGTGAATCTGTTTCTGTTTTGTTGAATTCATTTGTGTGTTTTACTTTTTAGATTCTATCATTGCTCATTGCTCACGCTCAGTCGTGTCTGACTCTTTGCAAACTCATGGACTGTAGTCTACCAGGCTCCTCTGTCCATGGAATTTTCCCAGTAAAATATTGGAGAGGGTTGCCATTTCCTTTTCCAGGGGATCTTCCCGTGTCAGGGATTGAACCCATGTCTCTTGTATCTCCTGCATTGTCAGGCAGATTCTTTACCAACGAGCCAGCTGGGAATCCATTTATATTCTGTACATAAATGATAACATAGAGTATTTGACTTTCTCTGTCTGACTTCACTAAGCATATCTTCTAGGTCCACCACATTGTTGCAGATGCCAAAATCTCATGTTTTTACGCTTAATAGTATTTCTGTGTATGTGTGTAAATAAATAAAACATCTTCTTTGTGCGTTCATCTGGTGACCACTTGGGTTGCTTCCATATCTCGACCAATGTAAATGATGCTCCTGTCAACATTGGGGTGCCTGTGTCCTTTTGAATTGGAGTTTTAGTTTTCTTCAGATACATACCCAGAAGTGGGTTTGCTGGATTGTATGGTAGTTCTATTTTTAGTTTTTTGAGGAACCTCCATAGTCTTTTTCACAGTGGCTGCAGCAGTTTACATTCTCATCAACAGTGTTTCCTTTTCTCCACATCCTTGGCAAAATTTGCTACTTTTAGACTTTTTGAAGTTAGCCATTCTGACAGGTATGAGGTAATGTCTCATTGTGGTTTTTATTTGAATTTCTCTGGTGATTAGCAGTGCTGAGCATTTTTTCATCTGCATGTTGACCACTTCTTACTTCTGTTTGTTTTTATGTTGAGTTGTGTGATCGCTCTGTGTACTGGGGGTATTAACCCGTTATCCGTCATATTATTTGCAAATATCTTTTCATATTCAGTAGGTTGTCTTTTCACTTAGTTGATGATTTCCTTTGATATCCAAAAGCTTTTAAATTTAATTAGGTCCTATTTACTTATTTTTACATTTGTTTCCATTGCTTGATGAAGCAGACCCCCCAAAATATTGCTAAGTTTTATGTCAAAGAGTGTACTATGTTTTCTTCCAAACGTTTTATGCTTTCCAGTCTTGTATTTGGATCTTTAATCCATTTTGAATCTATTTTTGTATATGATGTGAGAAAATATTCTAATCTTATTCTTTTACATGTGGCTGTCCAGTTTTTTCAGCACCACTAATTGAGGAAACTTTTTTCTCCATTGTTTATTCTTGTCTCCTTTGTCTAGACAATTGACCACAGGTGCGTGACTTTATTGCTGGGCTCCCTGTTCTGTTCCATTGATCTGTGTCTATGTTTGTGGCAATATCATGCTGTTTGGTTTACTGTAGCTTTGTAGTATAGTCCAAAATCAGGGCACATGATACATCCATCTTTGTCTTTTTTGTCAAGATTGCTCTTGGTGATTTGGGGTCTTTTGTGCTTCTGTATAAATTTTAGAATCACTTTTCTTAGTTTTCTAATAATTTTTTAAATGCTTAAATTATCCTGTTTTGGGGTACCTGCAGCCCAAGAATGCTTATAATGTGTTTGTTTATTATTTTGCTCTATCTGTGAAATCTGAAAAAACATATTACCTATACTTGGGTAATACACACCAATTCTATTGTTACTATCTGTCAATGTTATGAAAAAATCTGTCTGATTTCTTAGGACTCTTTTTCTTCAGGCAGTAGCAGGAGACTTGATATCCCCCCCTGGTTCCTAGGCCTGACTGTCAGTTCAAGAGGGAAATGGTGTCAGGACACCTTTTTGAGCTTTACCACTCACCTCTGTCTAGCTTTCTGCTCACACCTAGTGCAAAGGATTTTTGGGAGAAGACAGCCCAGTTCTCATGCTTTGCCATTTCACTGTTTCTTAGCAAGCCAGGCCTCTCACTCTTAGTTCCTGAAACTGTTCTGGCTCTGGTGTTTGCCTTAGCTTTGCCAGGAACCCCACCCATGCTGACTCCCTGTCAGGCCTGTCAGGCTCTGCCCATTTACTGGGAAACTTCTTGTTCTCTGTTGAGTTTTCAGGTGTGTCTTGCATCTGTGTACCTGGATTCTTTCTGTAAAATGGTGACTTTCAGTGTGGCTTCTCTCCTCTTAAATCCCCATCTTACTGTCTTGCCCTGAACCTGGTGACCAAGTGGCAGTCTTTTTTGCTAATCTAGACTACTGGTTACCACACCCTAATCATGGTCCTACACTGTGGACTGCCTCTTGTTGAGGCATCTTAGTATTCTTATGTAAACCATTAGTCTGGAAACTTTCTTTAATTATTTTTTATTTATTAGTATTTTAAAGTATGTATTTATTTGGCTGTGCCAGGCCTTCTTAGTTGAGGCACACGGGATCTTTAGTTGTGACCTGACGTCTTAGTTGCTGCATGTGAGATCTAGTTCCCTGAGCAGGAATCAAACCTGGGGCTCCTGCACTGGGAGCAGAGTCTTAGCCACTGGACCACCAGGGAAGTCCTTGGAAACTTTCTAACTCTTCAAATCCTCTATATCTTGCAAGTCTCCATTCCTTTCCCACCAGGAAACCTCCTGCCACCACAACAGGCAAGAGGGATTACAAACTATGTGGTTTTGGAATTCATGGCATTGAAAAAAATATATCAGTAATTCTTAGAATTAATTTGAGAATCTTTCTTGATGTGCAATTGTATGTGAAGATACCCTACAGAAAGTGCAAAGCAAAAATGGAGAACAGAAAACCAAAACCACAGGAGTGACTCTGGTGGAGATGGAGGGCTCAGGTGAGGCCTCGCTTACTTGGTGCTTCTTTCTCTGTGCTGCATTCGCAAGAGTTGCCTCCACTTGAGCAGCTGGGGCTACTTGGAGCATAGTTTGCAAGCCACAGGTTGTGATATCATTCATTTAGCATTTAATAAATTACTGCTCTATTACATTTCTCATACTTCAATCATATTATTACATTTTTCACAGTTATATAATATTCCAAGTATATATTTTGGCTTTCCCACTAGATTGTAATCCCCCTGAGAGCAGGGAGATTACAGGCTCATCTTGTCTTAGAGATGAGCCGTATCCAAGTCCAAAGAGGTGGACAGAATAGGGGCTCAGCTTGTGGAAAGGGCACTCGGTCAATAATTACTGATTGATGGATGATTCTGTGTGGTCTCTAACACTCAAGAGAGGAACCTGGACTGTGGATAAGTTGTTGCTGTTCTGTTGCTCAGTTGTGTCTGTCTCTT
Source organism: Oryx dammah (assembly GCF_014754425.2). NCBI lineage: Eukaryota > Metazoa > Chordata > Mammalia > Artiodactyla > Bovidae > Oryx > Oryx dammah. The sequence continues at coordinate 42,805,075 of NW_024070190.1, read as the reverse complement.
TGCAACCCCATGGACTGCAGCACTCCAGGTTTCCTTGTCCTTCACCATCTACTGGAGTTTGCTTAGACTTGTGCATAAGTAGTAGGTCTAAGTAGCACAGCAGGTGGTCAGTTGGACTTTTGTTCTGTAAGGTCAAAATATTGACCCCATACTGTTGACTCTCTTAGAAAAGAATGCAATGAGGCACGGTGATCCCGAAAACTGTGTGTACTTTTTACTGATGACAATGTTTACTTGTGGTAACTGAGTTGATATGCTCATAAAAGACTCAGAGTGTGACCCCACCTTTTATTCCAGGTGTGACTTTCATGTGAGCAAAGTTTCAAATCACAAGCAGGATCGAAAGCAGACACTGTTCTTGTCCCTCACAGAACACTGTTCAGTACCCAAGAAACCGGAAAAGATACAGGAAACCAAACCCTCTTATCAAAGCTAGTGACTAATTATATGGAGAATGAATGGGGAGTATTATGTGCAACACTTCAATTGTTGGCTTGGGAAGAAATTTTTCATTCTGTTCGGTTAGTGGTACCACTGATAATAGCCAGCATGACTAAAAAATGTATTCATATCTACAGTAGTCAGCTGACTCACATGATTGAGTGTTATTTATTCAACACACACTATCTTGTGATATTTGTATTTTTTGGTATGCTTTATAATCAGAAACCACTTGTTTCTCTCAATAGGAACTAAATGCTTTATAAAGGAAAAATAAGCTTATATAATATCTACTTTTGAAAGGGATTTCTTTAATTAATATCTATTTTAAAGCCTCAACTTGTTATTTAAATAAAGTCAAAGCCAGCTTGAACAAGGCTCTTGAAAATATTTAGTGGGAAATGATTATATACTAGTGACTTCCTGTTGCTGAAAAATATGAACTTCCTGTTCATATTTCTGAAACCTGGGTAGTACAAAGGACTGGTATCATTACAGAGGAATTATGCTCTCCTGGCGTTGTGACAAAGGTTTCTTGGCAGAATTTTTGAGTCCATTTTTTTATTATTAATAATGGAAGGTGTGCATATATTCTCCTCATCTGAAGAGGGACTCAGTGCATGTGATCTGATTCTACTTGATGAGTGTCCTCTTTGGCAGAAGTGAACAGAAATGGCTGTGATACTTTTGCAGCCAGAGCAGCTGGAGAAGAGAGGACTGGATGATTTGCCACAGTCTCCAATGGGTTGGATTGAAATGAAGATTTCTGGTCTCCTAGCCTAGTGCTTTGTTCACCAGCCATGGATTCCCAGTCTTACTTGCCCACTGGTGTCACTCCTGATGTGTGACACATTTCCATGAATAGCATGGATCACAGTGCCTGTGTGTGTGAGAGAGAGAGAGAGAGAGTTTCCAAAGGGTGGTGGTGGTTGTCCAGTTACTCAGTTTTGTCCAACTCTTTGTGATCCCATGGACTGCAGCATACCAGGCTTCCCTGTCCTTCACTATCTCTGAGAGTTTGTTCAAACTCATGTCCGTTGAGTCAGTGATGCCATCCAACCGTCTCATGTTCTGTTGTCCCTTCTGCTCTCAATCTTTCCCAGCCTCAGGGTCTTTGCCAATGAGTTGGCTTTTCCTATCAGTTGGCCAAAGGATTAGAGCTTCAACTTCAGCACGAGTCCTTCCAATGAATATTTAGGGTTGATTTCCTTTAGAATTGACTGGTTTGATCTCCTTGCTGTCCAGGGGATTGTCAAGAGTCTTCTCCAACACCACAGTTCAGAAGCATCAATTCTTTGATGCTTAGACTTCTTTATGTTCCAACTCTCACATTCAGTATGACTACTGGAAAAGCCATAGCTTTGACTATATGGACCTTTGTTGGCAAAGTGATGTCTCTGCTTTTTAATATACTGTCTAGGTTTGTCATAGCTTTTCTTCCAGGGAGAAAATGTCTTTTAATTTAGTGGCTGCAGTCACCATCCACAGTGATTTTGGAGCCAAAGAAAATAAAATCTGTCACTGTTTCCACTTTTTCCCCATCTATTTGCCATGAAGTGATGGGTCTATAAGCCATGATCTTAGTTTCTTGAATGTTGAGTTTTAAGCCAGCTTTTTCACTCTCCTCTTTGACTCTCATCAAGAGACTCTTAGTTCCTCTTCGCTTTCTGCCATTAGGGTGGTGTCATCTGCATATCTGAGGTTGTTGATAGTTCCCCAGCAATCTTGATTCCAGCTTGGTGGGGTTACTGAGTTCAGTTTTTAAATGCTTCAAGAACAAGCTTCCAACTCTCTGAAAATCATGGATAGTATTAATGAATTTTCTGTGCTTTTACTGAGTATTACTTTCCATCTCTTCTCCTGGGAGCCCAGAAATCTTTTACCCTGAAAACTAAAATGTCTCCTCATTAGACTTACTCTTTATATATTAATAATATGTGTCAGCTACTTCACTTATACAGTGAGCCCATTGCCATTTTGGTCATTTTTGGTTTGGTTCAAAGCCAGCTTCTTGCCCAGTGAAACCCAGCCTCTCTCTCCCAACCAGATTGGATTTCCCTGGGCTCCTGCTCTCTGTTTTCTGCACCTGTGAAAAAGCCCAGTGTGTTTCCTTCTCGTCGTCTTCCTTTTCTGCTTTCTCCTTATATCCTGGCTGATACAATGAAGTATTTCCCATGTAGCAATGATTATAGGTGGGCTTCCCTGATAGCTCAGTCAGTAAAGAATCTGCTTGCAGTGACCAAGTCTGGGGTTCGATCCCTGGGTCAGGTTTTCCTTCTTCAGAGAAGGGAATGGCTACCCACTCCAGTATCATTGCCTGAGAATTCCATGGACAGAGGAGCCTGGTGGCCTACAGTCCATGGGTTTGCAAGAGTTGGACATGACTTAGCGACTAAATCACTACTGATGATTACAGGTAGCCCCGTCCTCCTGAGGGGGTGAGCTGAGTGTGAGGGAGGGAGGAAGAGAATGTGCCTGTCCATTGTTGGTACAGTGATTCTGCTCAAGATGTGCTTGGTGGGATGTGGAGACTCTAATGGAACAGGACTGGATCCTGAAGATTTCAGGGAGGTGTCAGCAGAGCTGACAGGTGGTCTGGGATGGGAATGCTGGGCAGTGGGGGGATCGTTTTCATTACTCCATACCCCCTAACTTCTGGTAACACCATTTGTAACTGTGAGAAGCATGACATACCTGTTGAAAGTGCCTGCAAATATTTGTTCATTCAGTAAATATTTGCTGAGCGCTTACTGAAGTAGAAAAGGGTAATAGCACGTATTGTGTGTTGCACGTGTGCCAGGTGGTGTGCTGAAAACTTTGTTTACATTCATTACTTCATTTAATCCTTATGATGAGCTGTGAAGTACACTGTTATTTTGCAGGTGAGGAAACTGAGACTCAGAGAGGAAGAGTAATATGTCTGAGGTTACACAGCTAGTAAGTGGAAGCTGGATTTCAACACACATCCTCTGACCCCCGAAGCCCCCCCATATTTAACCACCACACCCCATTACCAGGGCCCCCACGCTTAAGATCCTCTGGAGTGTAGAGGAGAGGTCTGCCTTTGTGAGACGTCCCTGCTATTAGGATGGCCAACTGTCTTGTTAGCTTAGGACTGTCCTAACTATCAACCAGGATCGGTTTGCTTGTATGTATTTGTATACAGATGTATGGTATATGCATGCTCATTTGCTTCAGTCATGTCTGACTCTCTGTGTGTGATCCAATGGATGTTAGCCCACCAGGCTCCACTGTCCATGGGATTCTCCAGGCAAGAATACTGGAGTGGGTTGCCGTGCCCTACTACAGAGGATCTTCCCGGCCCAGGGATTGAACTGGCATCTCTTATGTCTCCTGCATTGGCAGGCATGTTCTTTACCAGCACCACCTGGGAATCCCTGAAAAGTACAGTAGAACAGTACAACAGCTGGCATACAGGGGATGGGACGCATGTTTGCAACTTTTGAAAGCTCCGAACTTGAAGGTTCATATACAGGGAACTTACTGTATTTGGATTTTTCTTTTAGGCAAAATTTCACTGCTTAATAGTTGACTGTGCAGTGAGATAGGTGAATCCTGCTCCAGCTCTCTCTCAGCATGTACAGATCAAATTGTATTCAAAGAGACTAACTCTGGACGTGATTAACTTTCTTTGAGAATATCCTTTAGTGCAGAGAAGAAGAAAATACCTCTCTTCTTGCCTAGCAGTGATTCTGGTCGCCACAAGTGCAGGTTTAAACTGATGGATGCCTTGAATTTTACATCTGTTATTCTCCTTTCTGTCATCATGACATACATTCTGATTGTGCTTTCTTTATAGTTCGAGGTGCTCCCTATTAGACTATAAACTCCTCGAGGATAGAGACCACTCTGGTTTTATTTTTCACTATTTTTTAAATTATACATTCAGCACAAGACATGATATATGGTATTTACTCAGTAAGTGTTTATTTTATTTTTTAATTGAAAGAGTAAATTTACAGTGTTACACTAATTTCTGCTGTATAGCAAGGTGACTCAGTTATACATATATTCTTCTTCATATTCTGTTCCATTATGGTTTATCCCAGGATGTTAAATATAGTTCCCTGTGCTATAGAGTAGGACCTTATTGTTTATCCATTCTATATATAATATCAATAGTTTTGATATTGATAATATCAATATCAATATAAATTTGTTAATCCAAAACTCCCAATTCATTCCTCCCCCAACCCCCCCCCCCCAATGAATACTTCTTGAATGAATGAATTCTTCAGCAGAGAAACAATAGCTTTTCATTTAAGTTCAACTTTTTAGGCTTGCCTTGCAAAAAATAAGAAGGGAAGAATTTACAAAGTAATGTGTATGATTCTAAGTTGCTATCTATAGACTTTTCCATTATGTGAAAGTGAAAAAGTGAAAGTGTCAGTCACGTTTAACTCTTTGCAGCCGCATGGACTGTAGCCCGCTAGGCTCCTCAGTTCAGTTCAGTTCAGTCGTTCAGTAGTGTCCGACTCTTTGCGACCCCGTGAATCGCAGCACACCAGGCCTCCCTGTTCATCACCAACTCCCGGAGTTCACTCAGACTCACGTCCATCGAGTCAGTGATGCCATCCAGCCATCTCATCCTCTGTCGTCCCCTTCTCCTCCTGCCCCCAATTCCTCCCAGCATCAGAGTCTTTTCCAATGAGTCAACACTTCGCATGAGGTGGCCAGAGTACTGGAGTTTCAGCTTTAGCATCATTCCTTCCAAAGAAATCCCAGGGCTGATCTCCTTTAGAATGAACTGGTTGGATCTCCTTGCAGTCCAAGAGACTTTCAAGAGTCTTCTCCAACACCACACTTCAAAAGCATCAATTCTTTGGCACTCAGCTTTCTTCACAGTCCAACTCTCACATCCATACATGACCACAGGAAAAACCATAGCCTTGACTAGACGGACCTTAGTTGGCAAAGTAATGTCTCTGCTTTTGAATATGCTATGTAGGTTGGTCATAACTTTTCTTCCAAGGAGTAAGCGTCTTTTAATTTCATGGCTGCAGTCACCATCTGCAGTGATTTTGGAGTCCAAAAAAATAAAGTCTGACACTGTTTTCACTGTTTCCCCATCTATTTCCCATGAAGTGATGGGACCAGATGCCATGATCTTCATTTTCTGAATGTTGAGCTTTAAGCCAACTTTCTCACTCTCCTCTTTCACTTTCATCAAGAGGTTTTTTAGTTCCTCTTCACTTTCTGCCATAAGGGTTTCATCTGCATATCTGAGGTTATTGATATTTCTCCTGGCAATCTTTTTTCCACCTTGTGCTTTCTGTAGCCCAGCGTTTCTCATGATGTACTCTGCATATAAGTTAAATAAGGAGGGTGACAATATACAGCCTTGATGTACTCCTTTTCCTATTTGGAACAGTCTGTTGTTCCATGTCCAGTTCTAACTGTTGCTTCCTGACCTGCATACAGGTTTCTCAAGAGGCAGGTCAGGTGCTCTGGTATTCCCTTCTCTTTCAGAATTTTCCACAGTTTATTGTGATCCACACAGTCAAAGGCTTTGGCATAGTCACTAAAACAGAAGTAGATGATTTTCTGGAACTCTCTTGGTTTTTTGATGATCCAGCAGATGTTGGCAATTTGATCTGTGATTCCTCTGCCTTTTCTAAAACCAGCTTGAATATCTGGAAGTTCACGGTTCACATATTGCTGAAGCCTGGCTTGTAGAATTTTGAGCATTACTTTACTAGCATGTGAGATGAGTGCAATTGTGCGGTAGTTTGAGCATTCTTTGGCATTGCCTTTCTTTGGCTCCTCAGTCTGTGGAATTCTCTAGGCAGGAATACTGGAGTAGGTAGCCATTCCCTCATCAAGGGAATCTTCCTGACCCAGGGATCGAACATCGGTCTCCTGCACTGCAGGCAGATTCTTTACTATCTGAGCCGTCTTTCCACTGTATTCAAAATGCTAACGTTTACCCAGTGTATGTTATGTGCCACGTGTATGTATATATACTACACATACACAAGTTCATCCAACTCCCGCCTAATTTCATAAAAGAGAAAGGCAGAAAGAGATTAAATAACTTTAAAATACTAAGTAATAGGTGATCTGAACATATTATTGATCAGAACTTAGGACTCCAGTTTTTAACCACTGTGGAGAGCTGTCTTAACTACATACTATGAGGCTGACTTCATGAATGTGGCTCAGCAATCTGACTCTGGGCCACGCACCAGATTCCTTATGAGGTTGTAGATTAATATGGATGGGTCAGAGGATACCCTCTTCCATCCCCAAAGGGCTCTAGAAAGATGCTTATATAATCCAATTTGTTATTCTCTCATTAAAGAGAAGTATGCTTCTGGCCCCACTACAATTTATCTTGGCACTTGTGTATTCTGTATCAGCCTTTTAGGAAATAAATGTTTAGCTACTCTGTAAAGCATTCCAAAGGCATAGACTTGTTGACAGTTGCAGAAAATGGAATTTGGAAACATACAAGGATGGGAACGAAAACAAGGGCTGTTTAGATAGGATTATTATAAAGGACCGTGTGATTAGGACTTCAGATTTGAACTACATTAAATGTAAATTCAAAATTGTGATGGAGAAATCAGCTAATGTGTTAGTTAAAAATGTTCCAGGTGACCACTCTTGCCCAGGGCTTTTCTGTCTCCAATGAGCCAGTTTTCTAAGGAACTGATGATACATCTTGACCTTGGAATCACAGGTTCCCTCAGTGATCATGGAGCTGATACTTCCATAGGTTCCTGGTACCCTTACAGCAGATCTTGAACTTGCCTCTTCCAACCATCAGTAAAAGCCCAAGTAACACAGCTATGCACTTAGTGATGGACAGACATATGTGTAAACAAATTCTAGCTTTTGAAGACGATGGTAGAGGTCTTAGAGGCAGAACTGGGCCAGTTCCCCGTGTTGAGTTTTACTCAGTCGCAGACAGGTTCTTTGACCCTTTTCAATCTTGGGGATGTACTTTGGGGCAAGGCAGGGGGAAGGTAACTCTGAAGCAGTTAAGTGCAGCTATACCACATACTAGGGGCTTCCCTGGTGGCTCAGAGGTTAAAGCGTCTGCCCGCAATGCGGGAGACCCGGGTTCGATCCCTGGGTTGGGAAGCTCCCCTGGAGAAGGAAATGGCAACCCATTCCAGTATTCTTGCCTGGAGAATCCCATGGAGAGAGGAGCCCAGTAGGCTACAGTCCATGGGGTCGCAAAGAGTTGGACATGACTGGGTGACTTCACTTCCACTTTCTTTCATACCACATACTAAATTTTGACTGGTTGTTTAGTTGCTCAGCAGTGTCTGACTTTTGCAAACCCATGGATTGTAGCCTGCCAAGCTCCTCTGTCCATGGGATTTCCCAGGCAAGAATACTGGAGTGGTTTGCCATTTCCTTGGCTACTAATTGCTATAAAAACAAGGTAAGTAGGGTATTCTATTTGATATATTTGTCAAAGGGTCTTAAATAGGGCAAAAGAGTAGGCACAGTAAAATTCTCCATAGGAAACCCTTAAATTTTGACTCTTGGTATTTACATATGCGTTTTTGAATATTACCTGTGTTCCTAATTAAAGCATCCCATAATACTTTGCTTTTGACACATGAGATATTCCTTAAAAGGGTGGTATGAAGAACAAATGAAAATCAGTCAACCCAAACTTCCACCAAATCTTCAAATCTTCCCCTAGATCTGTTAAATGTCACTCAGTACTAGTTGCTGTAAACTTCCAGTTAAGAGAAACATAATTTAAATGAATTTGGTAGCTTGACTCTTCATTGAATTGATTTTTCAGCAAAATGATTTTTTGAACATGAGCCCAGCTCCCCAAAGGCCTCCTTTTCCCAGCCACCGTCTGAAGCATGTCACGTATCTCAAATGGGCATCAGATGGGAACCACTGAAGTTGTCTGGTTTTACTAGCCCCATGGGAGGTGTAGCTGCCTCTCATTTTAGCCGTGTTGACAATCATCCTCTCCTGATGTGCCCTGTTAAGGGACAATGTGTGCTTTCTTTTATACTAAATCTTCCAGCAACTTCTAGCTACTTCCTTGTCTGTGCTTTATCCCTGGGATGCTATTTCTTCTCCCCAAGCCTCGCTTCATTTTCTTATATTTGCTTTCAGTCTAATTCTCAGTTTCTTTCTACCTTCTCGTCCTAGTCCATGACCATATCCACTCATCCTTACAAACTTGTTTCTTGGACCTCCACGTTCCCCCAGCCACCTCTAAGCTACTTGCTTTGTCCCATGTTCACTGTTCTGGTTCATTGCTTCTTATTACATTCTCAACCAATTGTTTGGCTTCCAAAAGATCAAATCCACTGTAACTATTCTTAAGATTATCAGTGATTTCTTAATTTCCAAATTCTCTGACCTTTTATTGGTCAATATCCCTAAAAGCCTCCATCAACATTTGAGTCTCCTTTCTTCCATTAACATCATTCTCTCACAGTTCCTATACCTCCTTCTAGCTGTCCCTTTTCAATCTCTTTTATTGGACTTTCTTCTGTAATGGTTCTCTTAATGTAAAGTTCTACACAGATGTAAGTGGAATTATTGTCATTGATTTACTGATGCTTAAATTTGAACAAAGGACTGGAGGTTTGTTTTGTATATCAAGAAGAGTACACACACAATCAAGAGGAAAGAAGTCACTTGAGGATTCTACAGAGAACCCCTTTCCTGGTCCCTCATTACCATGGCAGCAGTAGAAAAGTAAGGAGAGGTGGTTGTGTAATAGCATCAAAGACACTTGGGCGCTTGGGTCAGAAAGAAGTCTTGGGATTCAAAGCCTGATCCTATGGGAATAAATGTATCTAGAGGTGGTCAGTGAAAGCAGGGCTATGAGAAGGCAAGCCGTGAGATCGCTGGGTTCTGGAGCCCTCCCTGCAAATCACTATGTTGAAGTCTCAACCTCCGTTTCCTCAGAATGTAACTATATTTGAAAATAGTCTATTTTTTCCTTTTTTTTTTTCACTGTGTTCAATCCCAAGCTCCCAGTCCCTCCCCTGCCCACCCTTTCCCCCTGGTAACCAAAAGTTCGTCTCTAAGTGTGTGAGTCTGTTTCTGTACTGTGGATAAGTTCATTTGTACACATTTTTTTCTCTTTTGTTTTAGATTCCACATTATAAGTGATATCATATATTTGTCATTCTCTGTTTGACTTACTACTTCACTTAGTCTGATAATCTCCAGGTCCATCTATCTTGCTGCAGATGGCATTAGTTCATTCTTGGAGATGCAGTCTTTAAAGAGGTGATTGAATTTTCAATAGAATGGGGCCATTAGGTCGGGGCCCTAATACAGTAGGATCTGTGTCCTTATAAGAAGAGGAAGAGACACTGGGGGTATGTGTACAGAGGGATACATATGTGAAGAGGCTGTAAGAAGGTGGCCATCTGTGAACCAAAGAGGCCTCAGGTGAAGCCAGATTTGCTGACAGCTTGATCTTGGACTTCAGTCCCTAGCACTGTAAGGAAATATATTTCTGTTGTTTAAGCCACGCAGTCTGTGGTGTTTTGTTACAGCAGCCTTAGGAGGCTAATTAATGCATGGAGGAAGCTAAATTCCTGGATAATCAGTTTGGCACATCACAGCTGAGAGGCTTAATGGTAAAGGAGATTGTGCCATAATAAGGTATTCCTGCTTGGAGTGAGAAAAAAATCCTTTCTCATGAATATTTCCCCCTAATCAGGAGACTGGAATTTTCTACTATTTCCAGAAGAAGAGTGAAGTAATCCCCCTCAATATGCTATTTGTTTCCCTAGTTTGTGCCATTAGCTCTCTATTACCTTCACATAAAGACAATTCTTCGTAACAGTGATCTAACAAATTCCAAAATTTGTCTCAGCAAAAAAAAAAAAAAAGGCAAGGCAAAACAAAAAATGCCTGGTGTTTGAAGAGCTCACATTCTTTACTCCAGATTTTTTTTTTTTTTTTTTTCAATTCAGGCAAGTTTCCTGCATCAGGATTAGTGCTAGTTTTCACAGAAGATACACTAAAGTTGGAATAGGGTTTTAAATTGGTTTTATAACAAAGGCTCTAAATTATACTAGGTGACTCAAATTATTCATGAGAGAGAGTAGATCTTGATTTATGCACTAGTTTTGTGTAAATTTCATTTTCGTAAAGTAAATCCCTTTTCCCATTGACTCACATTATAATCTGAGATACGCTTTATCTTCTTTTCTGAATAATCTTCAGTTGACAGAGGCTTCTTTTTGCATATCCATGCAAGCTTTTAATGACCTAAATGCAAACACAAATGGAGCATAGCTATTTACAGAAACTGCAGGGGAGCCATGTATTTATTCAAGACACATGACAAACTCTTACCAAAGGCCAACTGAATGGCAGGAACTGTAACTAAAGACGTGGATCCCCTGGCTTCAGGAGGCTTGCTGTCTTAGGTAGATTGAAAAAATGATTTTGAGAAGCAAACAATCCGTCTCCACAATTTGAATGTCCTGTAATATTCATACAGTGGATGTTCTTAAAATTGCATTATATATCACCATAGAGATTTTGGTCATTTGTTCATATCTAATCTAGTGTGAGCGCTTCCCAGGTGGTGCTAGTGGTAAAGAACTTGCCTGCCGGTGCAGGGGACATAAGAGACACAGGTTTGATCCCTGGGTGGGGAAGATCCCCAGGAGGAGGAGGGCATGGCAACCCCCTCCAGTATTCTTGCCTGGAGAATCCCATGGACAGAGAAGCCTGGTGGGCTACAGTCCAGAGAGTTGCACAGAGTCAGATATGATTGAAGTGACAGCCCCAGCACAAGCACACATTCTAGTACTTATCAATAAAGTTGATGTCTTGTATATTGCTGGCGTTTCCATGACTTTTTTGTTTTGTTTAAGAGAGCTTGGGGATAAACTCTTTAATTAATTAATTTATTTGGCTATGCCTGGTGGCATGTGGGATCTTAGTTCCCTGACCAAGGATGGAATTTGTGTCCCCTACACTAGAAGCATGGAATCTTAACCACAGGACCACTAGAGGTCCATGACTTCTTTATTGCTTTGGGGGGTCAGGAATTCTTAACCTGGAATCCATGATGCTTTAGAAGGTTTAAGGAATCACCCCAAATTATGTGTAAAATCAAATGTGTATGTGTCCATGTAAATCTTTCTCGGGGAAGAGGTCGTTACCTCCATCAATTCCTCGAAAGGACCTGTCATCTTAAAAATGATTAGAAAAATAAGCAGTGAGTTTATTGTCTCAGTCCAGCTTCCACAGATAGTGTTCCTATGAATCCAGCTTTACTACCAGTAAGTAATTTTGAGAAGATAAACTAGAGTTACTGGAGAGGATTCATTTCTATACACAAAACATTTATAGAGCACCTGGCATTTCGTAGCATTGTAGTAGGCCTTGCGGGGTCAATAGGCAGTGCTGAGATAGAGCTGAAGAAGCCACAGCAGTTTTTTAATTGGCTACTAGCCTTGTGGTCTGGGATGGGTATGGCTAGCTTATAGGAATAGAATCAAGATGGACAGTTGCCATGAACAGCTAATAGCTCCATTAGGGACTATGTAATATTTGTGCAGAAAATCCCATTAAACATAGATGGCCAGTTATATAAGGGAATTTTTAAAATATTGTGCTGGCCTTTAAGTAGTAAGCAAGTTATTGACTTAAAATGCTTTATTGCTTGGAAAGCATTATTAATGGAGAGTATTTTCCATTTTCTATTCATCTTTTCCCTCATTATTTCTCTAGGGCAAAGACTGTCTGGACACGATGAACACATTAACTGTCCCCACCCTTCAATGCTCTTTAGAAAAACACCAAGTATTTATTGATTCTTTATGGGTTTTTATACCTAATGAAAGCTAGTTAGAATCAACAACCTTAACAACAATGTGTTTTGTTCTCCCTGCTGCTAAAAAACAGCAGGCAAACATTTTTTAAGCAACAGAGCCATGGTGCAAGTTAGAAGTAAATGAGCACTTTCCAGCAATAAGATCTGCTAAATTACTGCATTTATATTCTTTCCTTAATCCCTATTATGAAGATCGCACAATTGAAGAATATCTTTGTATAATGAAGACTGCTGCTAACTCAAACATGATAGCACAAAGCAGGATGCCATCTGTTAGAATAATGTTGGAGCCTCTAATTTTACAATTGTTGGGAGCCCATCATTACTTTCTATTTATTTAAAATATATATTCAAAAACCTAATGCTTCAAGCTTCATAATAAGGCTGTGGTGATATGTTCTATAAAAACATGCCACCGAACTTTTCTCTCTGCTTGTCAGGGAGTGGCTCTTTACAAGGGAACAAAGGGAACCTCTAATATTGAATCCAAGATATTCAGAACTTAAAAGAGATTGACAAGAATGGTCTGTCAACTGTATTTATTGTGATTTCTGGTATGTGGAGTAGTTACCTGGACTCCATTATGGCATTAGAGGGTTTGCATTTTAGAGAATTCTTCAAAGTGGTAGCATCTTGGTCCTAATTTTTCAGGGAGTTTGAAAACTTTCAACCTGAGCCCTTTCTATGGCCCCAGAGGCATAAGAGACAGGAGCTTAGTTATTAGAGAACTCAGAAAGATGGAAAATATTGGTTGCAATCCAGGGGGCTTATCATACTGCTGAGTATAGCTTCACCCAAAAAAGATGTCCTTTTCATTATAGGGGACTGGAATGTTAAAGTAGGAAGACAAGAAATACCTGAAGTAATAGGTATTTGGCCTTGGAGTACAGGATGAAGCAGGGTAAAGGCTAATAAGGTTTTGCCAAGAGAACACAATGGTCATAGCAAACACCCTCTTCCAACAACACAACAGAAGCCTCTACACATGGACATCACCAGATGGTCAATACCGAAATCATATTGATTATATTCTTTGCAGCCAAAGATGGAGAAGCTCCATACAGTCAACAAAACCAAGACCAGGAGCTGACTGTGGTTCAGATCATGAACTCCTTATTGCCAAATTCAGACTTAAACTGAAGAAAGCAGGGAAAACCACCAGTTCATTCAAGTATGAGCCAAATCAAATCCCTAACTATTATACAGTGGAAGTGAGAAATAGATTCAAGGGGTTAGATCTGATAGAATGCCTGAAGAACTATGGATGGAGGTTCATGATATTGTACAGGAGGCAGTGATCAAGACCATCCCCAAGAAAAAGAAATGCAAAGAGGCAAAATGGTTGTCCGAGGAGGCCTCACAAATAGTTATGAAAAGAAGAGAAGCAAAAGGCAAAGGAGAAAAGGAAAGATATACCCATTTGAATGCAGAGTTCCAAATAATAGCAAGAAGAGATAAGAAAGCCTTCCTCAGTGATCAATGCAAAGAGAGGAAAACAATAGAATGGGAAAGACAAGAGATCTCTTTAAGAAAATTAGAGTCCATGGGAACATTTCATGTAAAGATGGGCACAATAAAGGACAGAAATGGTATGGACCTGACAGAAGCAGAAGATACTAAGAAGAGGTGGCAAGAAAACACAGAAGAACTGTACAAAAAAGATCTTCATGATCCAGATAGTCATGATGGTGTGATCACTCACCTAGAGCCAGACATCCTGGAATGCGAAGGCAAGTGGGCCTTAGGAAGCATCACTATGAACAAAGCTAGTGGAGGTGATGGAATTCCAGTTGAGCTGTTTCAAATCCTAAAAGATGATGTTGTGAAAGTGCTGCACTCAATATGCCAGCAAATTTGGAAAATTCAGCAGTGGCCACAGGACTGGAAAAGGTCACTTTTCATTCCACTCCCAAAGAAAGGCAATGCCAAAGAATGCTCAAACTACTGCACAATTGCACTCATCTCACATGCATTTGAGAAGGAAATGGCAAGTATTCTTGCTTGGAGAATCCCAGGGAAAAGGAGCCTAGTGGGCTGCCATCTATGGGGTTGCACAGAGTTGGACATGACTGAAGCAACTTAGCAGCAGCAGCAGCAGCAGCAGCAGCAGCAGCAGCAGAAGCACATGCTAGTAAAGTAATGCTCCAAATGCTCCAAGCCAGGCTTCAACTGTGAACCGTGAACTTCCAGATGTTCAAGCTGGTTTAGAAAAGGCAGCGGAACCAGAGATCAAACTGCCAACATCCGCTGGATCATGGAAAAAGCAAGAGAGTTCCAGAAAAACATCTATTTCTGCTTTATTGACTATGCCAAAGCCTTTGACTGTGTGGATCACATCAAACTGTGGAAAATTCTGAAGGAAATGGGAATACCAGACCACCTGACCTGCCTCCTGAGAAAACTGTATACAGGTCAGGAAGCAACAGTTAGAACTGGACATGGAACAACAGACTGGTTCCAAATAGGAAAAGGAATATGTCAAGGCTGCATATTGTCACCCTGCTTATTTAACTTCAATGCAGAGAACATCATGAGAAACGCTGGGCTGGAGGAAGCACAAGCCAGAATCAAGATTGCCAGGAGAAATATCAATAACCTCAGATATGCTGATGACACCACCCTTAGGGCAAAAAGTGAAGAAGATCTAAAGAGCCTCTTGATGAAATTGAAAGAGGAGAATGAAAAAGTTGGCTTAAACTCAACATTCAGAAAACAAAGATCATGGCATCTGGTCCTATGACTTCATGGCAAATAGATGGGGAAACAATGAAAACAGTGATAGACTTATTTTTTTTTAGCTCCGGAATCACTGCAGATGGTGATTGCAGCCATGAAATTCAAAGATGCTTGCTCCTTGGAAGGAAAGTTATGACCAACTTTGACAGCATATTAAAAAGCAGAGATGTTACTTTGCCAACAAAGGTCTGTCCAGTGAAGGCTATGTTTTTCCAGTCATCATGTATGGATGTGAGAGTTGGACTATAAAGAAAGCAGAGCACTGAATAATTGATGCTTTTGAAGTGTGGTGTTGGAGAAGACTCCTGAGAGTCCTTGGACAGCAAGGAGATCCAACCAGTCCATCTTAAAGGAGATCAGTCCTGGGTGTTCATTGGAAGGACTGATGTTGAAGCTGAAACTCCAATACTTTGGCCACCTGATGCAAAGAGCTGATTCATTTGAAACGACCCTGATGCTGGGAAAGATTGAAGGCAGGAGGAGAAGGGGATGATAGAGGATGAGAGGGTTGGATGGCATCACTGACTCAATGGACATGAGTTTGAGTAAGCTCTGGGAGTTGGTAATGGACATGGTAGTCTGGCATACTGCAGTCCATGGGGTCACAAAGAGTTGGACACAGTTGAGCAACAGAACTGAACAGCAGCCATAGGAAGCTGATTTGTCAGCTCGCTGAAGGGAGACTCTCTCTAAAAGCTCAAATCTTCTTGGCCGTTTGGTTTAGGTGTATTTCACTTATGAACAGAGAGTTGGAGGGGTCACAGGCAGACTGGAAGGGAACTTCCAGTCTTTGGCAAATAACCTCAGATCCAGAAGGCACCTTGGACATGTGCTTGCAGTCACTCAGACCTTAGAGGTAGCAGAACTGGTTTTAGAATCATGGCCTGCTGCTCTTTCTGCTCAGTGTTGTTGCCTTTGTGTTACGGTGCCTACCTTCAGAAGATGGTGGTTCTATTTCCTCTTTTATGAACTGGTCCAAACCATGTCCCCCAAGAGCTCCAGTTACACAGCTTTCCATGGTACAGAGCTGGGGCTCTCTAACTACCAGCTGGACCATTTGGCTTTTTAAAAAATATTTATTTTATTTATTTTTTTGTCTGTGACGAGTCTTAGTTGCAGCTTGTGACATCTTTAGTTGTGACGTGTGGAATCCAGTTCCCCAACCAGGAGTCACACCTGCATCCGCTGCACTGGAAGGCAAAGTCTCAACCACCAGGTCACCAGGGAAGTCCCTTGACCATTGGACTTTGATGTCAACGATCTTTCCTCCCACCCTTCCATATTTTATTTTATAATTTTTCTTCCACTTTTCTTTCCCTGTAGTCAAGGAATAGTCCATAGAGAAGAGTAAAGCCAGTTGGAGGAAGAGCTCAAGGTACTTTGTTCCCCAAGGTACCATCTTTAATCCCTTTGTTCTTAAGTTCTAGGGGTAACAGTTTTAGCGATAATGACAACGGACAGGTTCTTTTTCTCTCGGCTTCAATGGTGAGTCCCCACCACTCTGTTGGCTAGTCCCATTGCTGAAACTGTCTTTGTTTTGGTTTTTTCATCTCTGAAGTAGAAATAATAATGTGTGCCTCAGTAGACTGACAAGAAATTTAAGTGATCATTGTCAACATTTTTTAGTTTCTTGCCTGGGCGTCGTAACACCCCTGTATGTTAGGGTTGGGTTATAGCTTGAAGGGAACAATAACACACCTGAAATGCTTAAAAGAAATGCATTCTGCACCAAATGCAGTTTCTTACAGTCTATGACCTTCTTCTCACAGAGGCTGTTACATTTCACAGCCCTGAAGGTTGTGCAGTTGAATTTCCTTACATGACAACTGGGTGTTGTGATGTACACATGTTCCAGGAGCCAGCGAGGTGGCAGAACTAGGGGAACAGAGTCTTGGGGGAAGTATAGGAGTCCCCAGTAAATACCATTCCCAGGTACTGGACTGTCCATCACCACCCCAGGCAGAACTGCCTTCAAGATGGGAATAGTCCCAACAGTCCTTAGCTGCAAATGTCGAGGTGGTGAAATACTGCGGTGAACACGTGCATTTTTATTTTTCTAATATTCCTTGCTTCTCTGCTGTTGTATATGTCTTCCCTTCCACACTCAGCCACATTCGTTCCTGTTGCTCATTTGGCATTGCTGGCTTCATAAATATAAATTTTATGGTTTATTTCCTTGACTCTATCTTAAATGCTTCCCACTCTGTCAGTTTCCCATGCATTTTTGAGCTGCAGCCAGTTTCCTTTAACAAGCTGTAAGTTCCTTCACAGTCTGTTAAAAACCTCTCTTTCTTTACTGCCGTCCTATAGACGCTTATCAATATTTTAAATCTTGTGATCACCAAGTTGCCTAAGAATAGCATCTGCAGTTAAATTAACGGGGATAAAAATTACAAGATCTATCAATCTTCATGCTTCACGATGTAAGGAGGTCATTAACTGAGGTCAGGAGAAACTTTCCCCTGACAGCGAGTGCCTTCAGAATTAGTGCATTATGGGAACATTTACAAATTAGTCTCATTATATTTAGGAGCATCTGGTATGAACCCCTTGTCACAATCACAATTCTGGGAAGGCAATTAATCGGTTCTTCTGAATTCTCAATAACCTCCAGCCTCATTTAAAAAAGAAATTTGGATGAATTTCAGCTACTTTCTCCCAAAAGTGGCCCCCCTTCTTTCTCTCCACACCCCCGCACAGTTGTTAATCCAGCGGCCAAGGACTCCATCCTGAATCGTGTTGTAATTCTGTAATAATGTCAGTTAACACAAGATGACGGTGCTGCGGCTTGACTTTTAGCTGCATACGTCCTATGCCTCCCCTCTTAGTACTGATTTGAGCAACAGAATGCTGAAGCGGGAGGCAATGGAGGTTACCTCCTCCAGCATTTCCTAAAGCCTGTGCCATGGAGTACCGCTTTTGTGTGGTGTGGTGGTGGAACTCACAGGGGAAAAGTTTGAGGTCACACCAGTTTTGTGCGGACCCAATCCTTCAGTCACACCACTTTTTCTTAGAAACTTTGGATTCTCCTTGGGTTGAATCAGTGGCGATAGGCGTAGGAATGAACAGGGTGTTCCTCTACCACTTTTTTTTGCCATCGTCTCTGCAGGCTGTCTACATCCCTCCTCTGATGGCCACCCCTCCTTGCCAAGTGGCCTGCTCCTTATTACCCACTCCCCTCAGCTAACTGTTCTAGAATCTGGTTCTGGGAACCACTTGTCTTTTCATCTCTAGGGGAAAAACAGCACCCCACTCTTGCCAGTTCTGGAATATTCTGTACCATTCCTTTTGTTTGTTTTGTTTATTTTCTTAGATCCTGTTCATAGTTTTATAAGTAGTTACCTTATTAAATTCTCTTCAAATGACCCAGTTTAACTGTCCCATCTGTTTCTTGCCATGACTCTGACTGTTACAGACTGACTTTTGCCCAGGCCAAGTGGTGGCCTGGCTTTGTGGCATGCTGTGAGAACAAATAGATCCTGCAGTGAAGAAATTTCTTTTCTTGGGACTTTGCTGGTGGTACAGGGGGTAAGACTCCATCCTCCCAGTGCAAGGAGGCCCGGGTTCCATCCCTGGTCAAGGAACTAGGTCCCACATGCTGCAACTAAGACACAGCACAGCCAAATAAATAATATTTTAAAAGAGAAACTTCTCCTCTTCTTAACGCTGGAATTGAAATTAGGTAAAGGGACCTCTGATTTCAGACAAGGCCTGTAACACTGGTAATTGAGAGTAGGAACTTCTACCCAGCAGAACTCTGGACTAATGGCTATTCAATTTGGAAGCTCAGAGAAGATAATTATATAGTAATGCTTTGAAAAGTAAGACTTTACAGTCTTGAGTTGACAGAAATAATTGGGGACCTAATTGTCTTTATAGCACTAAACTTGGAATGGCTACCCACTTCAGTATTCCTGCCTGGAGAATTCCATGGACAGAGGAACCTGGCAGGCTACAGTCCAAGGGGTCCCAAAGAGTCGGACATGATTGAATGACTAACACTTTCACTTGTACTTTCAGATAGGCTTTATATGAAAGTTAGATTCCAAGGCACAAACTTGTACCTGTAGGCAATGTGAGAGGGTAGGGGTTGCAGGAGGGGCTCCCATCCAGCCCAGCCTTCTCACTTCTAGATTTGAATTTGCCAGTTGCTTGGTGCATGTCAAGGCAGCTTTTGGCAGTTGATAAGTATAACATGACTCTTACCATTTGCAGAAAGACGGGTGTCTGAAAGGTCTTGAGATTGTACCCACGTTCATGGATTCAATGAACGTGCTTAATACTCTAAGTACGTTCTTTAATTAAGCCTGATCCAGAACCTCTTTTCCTGATCCTACACCTGAATATAGCTTCAGCTTAGCCTGAGAGTTGTCCCAATTAGGCTGTTTGTCCAGACTGTGCACATAGAGAGTTCTTTAACATTCATTCATTCATTCATTCAGTGACTATTTATTAGCTTCTGTGAGGCAGGTACCATACTTAGTGAGCCAGACAGACAGTGCTTTTGTGGAGAATATGTTAGTGGGAAAGACTGATAGAAACCAGCAAGAAAAGAAAATGACAAGTTGTGATGAACGTTGTGAAAGATGTTGGTGTGAAAGAGGGAGAAAGAGAGGGAAGAGACACTTAACTTAGTAAGAAACTTTTTTATTTTATCCTGGAGTATAATTGATGAACAGTGTTATATTAGTTTCAGGTATAAGGCAGAGTGATTCAGTTATCCATATATATGCATCTATTCTTTTTCAGGTTCTTATCTCATTTAGGTTGTTGCATAGTACTGAGCAGAGTTCCCAGTGCTATACAGTAGGTCCTTATTGCTTTAAAATGAGTCATTTTAAATAAAGTAGTGTGTACGTGTCAATCCCTTAACTTTGAGGAGGTACAGAGAAGACCTCCTAAGTCCATGGCATTTTGACTCAGATGGAAATGATGAGAAGGTGCCAACAGTGAAGAATTTTGTAGGCAAAGAGAGCATGTCCAAAGACACAGGCTGACAAGACTCTTTGAGGGACTGGAAGACTAGAAAACAGCAGATGTCTGGAGTGTAGGCAGCAAATGGTGTGGCCTGGAGAGGTGGTGGTGAAAACCAAGGGGAGCACTGTCTGGGTTTGAATCCTGGTTCCAGCACCTACTAAGTCTGAGATGTTGGGAAAGTCCCTTAACCTCTCTGTGCTCAATTTCCGCATCTGTATAATGGGGATGAGAATAGTATCTAGTATTCTTTTTTATTTTTATTTTTTTTTAATGTGGACCATTTTTAAAGTCTTTATTGAATTTGTTACAATATTGCTTCTGTTTCATGGTTTGGTTTTTTGGCTGCAAGGCTTGTGGAGCCTTAGCTCCCTGACCAGGGATTGAACCCACATCCACTCCATTGAAAGGCAGAGTCTTAACCACCAGGAAAGTCTTCCTACTATTCTTCATATTAAGATAATTAGGTTAATATTTGTAAAATCATTAGAACTTGGCCCATAGTAAGCATTCTCATTAGATAGCCTGTGCTCTTAATAGAAAACTGTGTATCTTTATGGATACACAGGCCTGGAACACGCATAAGATTTCATCCAGAGAAATAAGCCACAGCTTAGATGCTTAAAAAAAATATAAAAGACTACCTCTTTTTCAAAGCACATCATAAACTTAAAACTGATGATGAAACGTACAGTGTATGAATGTGAGTAAATTTATTTTTAAAGACAAATGATTTTTTAATGGCCTTTAGAATTCATCATGGGCAGATAGAGTCCTCTTTCTTCCCTTCCTAGTCAATATTCCACTCTTGGTATATATGGTCATTTTTCTCAAGGAGATTTGAAAGTACAGAAGTATGAGTTACTATTGATTATTTTAGTCAGTGTACCATGCCTGTCATTTTATACTGCTTTTATGCCTTATCAGAATTTAAAACTATTTTTATCCCCACATGGGCCTAATTGCATGTGATCCAAAAGGACTGAAGAAAGAATAATGCTGGCCAAAAATCTCAGGTGCTCACTGTTTCTTGTATACCAAAAGAGTTCTTATAGAAGTCCTTCAAGAATACCAGTTGAATACACACTTGTTAGTGTATTTTATTCTCTAATTTTCCCCATATATTGAAGGAGAAAAATACACACATATCATTTTCATATATGTCTCTGCTTACAAAACTGGAATACAAGATGGCGAGGGAGACAGAGAGAAAAAAAATGTCCTTAAAAGCCATATGTTCAAAATCTGCTCTCAAGAGATGGAGGAACCAGAATAAATATTTTGGTGAAACCTCCAAATGTGGTCGCACACCAGAAGTTTTCCAAAGCGTTTCATGTTTCTTGGTATGCTTTTCTGCACACAGTTTAAAAGTTGTCCTCCTGACTGAAAAATTACCTCTTGGGAATAGATTTCAGAATTGCTGTATATTCATCTAAGCTGCCCAGTTCTAATTCAGAATTTGGAATGAATAGTTTAGAATATCAGACATGACACTCTTTCCAGTCTTGGCTAAAAGAACTGGTACTTTAAGGCCCTTGACCAGAAAAGCCAATTGGAATAAATAAAGTTGAAACAATGCCTTTTACTGTCCTCCATTTTGAAAGTGAGATAGCTTACATTCAAAGCAAAAGTAGTAGTCAAAAAGATGGGCTGTGTTGTCAGGAATTTGACTGAGTTTCTTAGTAGTTTTCAGAAGGGGGTGGAATATAAGATGAAATAACATGTTGGATCCTGAGCTTTGACAAGATGCTTAACCTTTGCACACAAGCCGGGCGCTAGCTGGCTGGGCTATCCACTTGTATTCCTTGATATTTTTCTAATCTTCTCCTGTCTCTTGACTCACTTGTTTGGCATTGCTGTTGTTTTTCTGCTGTGTACAGTGTCCTGTGAGGAGGAATATAAGCTAGTGGCCACCACAGGCAGAAAAATGTATTTTTAAAGCCCTTACCTAGGTTTCCCTTATTCCTGGAGGTGAAGAAGAGAGGGTCAGGTAAAACTCATAGCTGGCTGTTAAACTGTTCTTAACTGACACATTTACAATTTTCTGTGAGTGAGTATTATGTCCTAGTGACTCACATTTTAGGTGTTAAATTAATATTAAATTTTAGGGTGGCCAACTCTTCCAGTTTGCCTGGGACTTCAGGGCTTCCCAGGACAGAGCATTTTTGGTGCTAAAATCAGGACAAATAGGACAGTTGGTCGCCCTGCTAACAGCATGATGTCATAGGATGTTTTCTCTTCCTTTTCCTTCCTAGTCTTTTCCCCTTCCTTCCCAGAGCTGCTGGGAAGTGGTCTTGGCTTACTTCCATATCTGTTAAGCCCCTCAGTCTGTGTTCTGTGTTGCTGCTGCTAAGTCTCTCCAGTCCGACTCTGCGTGACCCGATAGACGGCAGCCCACCAGGCTCCCCTGTTCCTGGGATTCTCCAGGGAAGAACACTGGAGTGGGTTGCCATTTCCTTCTCCAATGCATGAAAGTGAAAAGTGAAAGTGAAGTTGCTCAGTCGTGTCCAACCCTCAGTGACCCCATGGACTGCAGCCTTCCAGGCTCCTGCGTCCATGGGATTTTCCAGGCAAGAGTACTGGAATGGGGTGCCATTGCCTTCTCTGTGTTCTGTGTTAGGTCAGTGGAATTTGAGAATCATTACACATTTCCTGTATCCTTTGACTTTCACAACAAGTCAGACAGGTACTGAAGGCAAGTATTAGCCCCCTTCACCAATAAGAAAACAAGGGTTCAGAAAGGTGACTGGTAACTTTCAGGGAAGTTCCACATAGCTAGACTTGACCTCAGGCCTGACATTAAAAGCCGTGGTTGTTTCAGTTCACAATGCCATGTCTTCTGAATTTGGGTTCTCTTGGACAGCTGGAGGATAGTCTGCAGATAAGAGTCAGAGCTATTCTTGGGCTTGGCAAATTGGATCGTGGAAAAGAACATTAGCCTAATAGTCATGGGGCTTGGGCTATGTTCTAAGCTCTGTCCTTATAAGCACAAGAGTCCTTGGACAGGTTTTCATCAGTCTGGGCCTCATTTCCTCACAGTGAAATGATGAGATTGGACTAGATGTACATTAAATTTCTTTCTGGTTCTCAATGACATCCTCTCTCTTCTTTCCTATCATCTGTCCCCTTTGGGATCTTCTTGAAAACCTTGTGAGGGTATTTTACCTGGATATAAACTTGGAGGCTGCTGGGAACACCACAGCTGGCTGGCAGCCACACGGGCATTGGTTCATATGCAGGTCAGGTCTATTAAACACCTGTTTTATGCCTCAGATGCTTACCTTTTGGGGCATGACTCTGATAGGAGCTTTTAGCTCAGTAACCTCTTCATCATATCATTTAGCTTGGGGACCAATCACATTGAAGAATTAGAAGGAAAGAGAGACAAAGAAGATAGTCACACAAACCAGGAGACCAGCTGTCTTCAAAAGAAAGGGAGAGTCCATGTCTTCAGATATATGAATTGAAAACTGCAAATTCACTCTAGGTAATCCACCTAGAATGGAAGGTCTGAATTCTAAGTGAGCTGAGGTTTGAGCTTAGAAGCTAAACCTTAGAGCTAAACATAAGGTTGAGCTAAACCTTAAAGCTAAACTTTAGACCTTAGAGCTAAACATAATTCTAATGATAATCAAATGAGTCTTTCAGCACCCTGCCAGGAACTTGTCAGTCTGTGAGCAAGGTTTATATTGGATTGACCAAAAAGTTCATCTGGTTAGTGAATATATTGTTCAGTAAAGTTCTTCATGAAAATGAAAAATATCTTTTTTTTTTTTTTTACTTTAACCCAAATGAACTTTTTGGCCAACACAATGCTGAGGACATATTGGTCCACACCAGAATGAAGTGCTCCATCTTTGATGTGCTTTATAAGTATGGGTTTCTAGATCTGTGTAGAGGAGCTAAGAGAATGCTTAGGGGTTTTTCTAAAGGAGAGTTTGCAGGGCTCTAGAAATGGGAATTTTGGACAAGTGCCTTCTCACTTCCATTCTGGGACATTGGTAAAAGAGAAGACAGTAACTCAGGGGAGAAGACATAAAGGTCCCTAGAAGTATATGACTAGACCATTCATTTCAACCCCTCATAATGACAAGATAAGGAATGGGGGTGGGGGAAGGTAGGGTCTCCCTCTACAGTGTCTCCTGTGGTTGTTCTGATGTGCATTTTAAAGGACTTCTTAATTACTCCTGCTTCAATCCACTGTAAATAGTTTAAATACCTCTTGTCTCTGCCAGATCTCACCCCTGATTCAGTCCTTGCAGAAAAGTTTGAAATCGTTTGGAAAGGCACTTGTGGGTGATGGATAGCCTGTGATTTCAAATTGAGAAGTAAAAGTGATAAAAAGTAAAAAAAGCGGTCTGGGGAATGGACAGAAGGTCATGTCAGGTGTTTTGAAGAGAGTGGATGTCTTGGGGCTGAAGGAGTTCACTCACTTCCCTAACAGAGAAGAATTGGTTCATTGGAACAAGTCACACAATGAGATGATAGTAAAGAAAAAATATCCCATCTCTCACTTACTAGGAACCCATTGGCATTTGGTTAGTTATTGCTATCCTGCCTGGGGGAGTCTGTACTGACAGCCCACCTGCGGCTGGAAATGAGAGCAAGGGTATCTATCCAAAGTATCTATAGGCATGGGGGAGGGGTCCCAGTTTGCACAGAGGCAGGAGGAAGAAAGACCAAAGCAGACTAGGGAACAGGCCCCCTGGGGAGTCTGGAACCCTGAGTAGTGGGTCAGAGAATGATAAGACCAGGTGGGCTGTGATCTTCAATCAACCCAAGTTGCATCTGGTACTCTGGCCACCCTACCCTCCTTTGTCCTTGTAGGAGCTGGTAGGAGGCCTGGTGTCTGGACAGCTGGTTTCAGGGAAGGATGGAAAGCCTGCCTCAACAGCTCTGTGACCTCAGGCAAAGCAACTCTATGAGACTCAACTTCCTGTGAAAAGGGGGCCCTGATTTCTGTCTCTTGTTGATGTCCTGTAAGCCCAGTATTAAAAGGTACTCAGAAGACATCTGCTGGACACAGTAGATGGGAACTACAAGCAGCTCCTGCAGCTCAATTCCAGAAAAATAAATGACCCAATCACAAAATGGGCCAAAGAACTAAACAGACATTTCTCCAAAGAAGACATACAGATGGCTAACAAACACATGAAAAGATGCTCAACATCACTCATTATCAGAGAAATGCAAATCAAAACCACAATGAGGTACCATTCCACGCCAGTCAGAATGGCTGTTATTTGAAAGTCTACAAGCACTAAATGCTGGAGAGGATGTGGAGAAAAGGGAACCCTCTTACAGTGTTGGTGGGAATGTAAACTAGTACAGCCACTATGGAGAACAGTCTGGAGATTCCTTAAAAAACTGGAAATAGAACTGCCATACGACCCAGCAATCCCACTGCTGGGCATTCACACCAAAGAAACCAGAATTGAAAGAGATGTGTACCCAATGTTCATCGCAGCACTGTTACAATAGCCAGGACATGGAAGCAACCTAGATGTCCACTGGCAGACAAATGGATAAGAGAGCTGTGGTACACAATGTAATATTACTCAGCTATTAAAAAAGAACACATTTGAATCAGTTCTAATGAGGTGGATGAAACTGGAGCCTATTATACAGAGTGAAGTAAGTCAGAAAGAAAAACACCAATACAGTATATTAATGCATATATATGGAATTTAGAAAGATGGTAACAATAACCCTGTATGCAAGACAGCAAAAGAGACACAGATGTAAAGAACAGACTTTTGGACTCTGGGAGAAGGCAAGGGTGGGATGATTTGAGAGAATAGCATTGAAACATGTATATTACCATATGTGAAATAGATTGCCGGTCCAGGTTCGATGCAAGAGAGAGGATGCTCAGGCCTGGTGCACTGGGATGACCCTGAGGGATTGGATGGGAAGGGAGGTGGGAGGGGGGTTCAGGATGGGAGACACATGTACACCCATGGCTGATTCATGTCAATGTATGGCAAAAAGCACTACAATATTGTAAAGTAATTAGCCTCCAATTAAAATTAAAAAAATAAAATCCAATGTCATCAAATTATAGTGCCAAATGGGAAGGAAGCCTGGACTGTTACTGGGAAGCTGAAAGCCGGGCCTCCTATAGCTGATCTCAATTCTCAGAAACAGAATAATCTTAACCAGGAAATACTGTTTGTGTTTCATCAGTACGTAAGTATAAACATGTTCAAGGCTGTACCTCCATAAAGTTCCCTGCCCACTCTTAATCCCAATAATTTCATGGTGCACAAACCTCCACTGGTTCAGGTTGAGTTCCTTGTGAAGCAGCAAAATATTTCCCAGGAGCTGGGCTCAGCAGACCTCCACTATTTAGCTATCTCTATAATGCCATTTGAACCACAAAGAAGGCTTGCTAAACGCCTAACAAATGTAATGAATAAGACAAACACTTGATAATTAAGAGAAAGAGAGGAAAGGGAAAGGAATTAAGAATTCCTTCCTTCCTTTCTAAAAATGAACAATGTTGTCTAGTTGCTTGAGGGCAAACTTGCATCTCCAATTCATCAAATAGTTGGTGGCGGTGATCACATTTCTCCAGACTCACTCCTTCAGTGAGCCACTGAGCAATAAAGAGTAGCTAGGAAGGAGTGGCAAAGACACCACACATCTGGTGGGAAATTTTTTTGGCCTCCTCTGTGTACTTTGGGTGAAGGTGACTAAAGAAACCAGGGGGAAAGAGGCCCAAATTTCAGGAGTGAAGATGGGAGCATCATTCCCCAATCTGTCTTACATATTGAACATTCTCAGACAGGTCCCTCAAACCCTCTGAGTGTTTGTTCATCTGTGTTAAAGGTGACATGCACGGGTGCACGCTCAGTCATGTCCGACTCTTTCAACCCCATGGACTGTAGCCCACCAGGCTCCTCTGTCCATTGGATTTTCCAGACAAGGGTACTGGAGTGGGTAGCCATTTTCTCCTCCAAAAGACACTTTGTCACTATTTTATTTCTAGAGAGAGTCATTGGGAAGATGAAATAGGGGTAATGTTGTATGTAACATTTCCTAAAACAATGCTTGGTGCCCAGTAAATCCATTACGGAGCCGAAATAATTCTGGTAAATGTGTCATAAGGATGTCAGTGTGTTTACATCCAAAGTCTGCTCTCACCTCAGGGTGTCAGGACTTCCTCTTTCCTCCTCCTGGGTCATTCTTCTCCCAGATTTGGGTCAGGCTGCCATGTCTCATCATTTGGGTCTCAGCTTAAACGTCACCTTCTCTTAAAAATCTTTCCCGACCACCTTATCTAAAGAAAACTACTCTGGCATCATTTTTAATTTTATTATCTTCATAGCACTGTTACCTAAATTAATTATTCACTTGCTTGTTTGTTCTTTCCTGCCTCTCACAGAGTGCAAGTTCCTTAAAAGAGTGGGGACCTGTCTTATTTTGCCTGCTGCTAAGAACCAAGACCTAGGCCAGTGCTGTTCAGCAGCAGTGAAATGACACACATATGTGACCTGCACTTTTCCAGTAGCCACATTAGAAACAGTAAGGAGAGATATAGAAAATTAATTTTGATAATGCATTTAATCTAACCCTGTGCATCCCCAATATTATCCTATCCACATGAAATGAATATAAAATTGTTAGTGAGATATTTTGCATTTTTTCTTTTCATACCATCTGTAATCTGATGTGTGTTTGACAATTAACAGCACTTCTAAACTGCTGTATAGTCACACATGCCTCATGGATACAGTATTGGACAGGTCAGGCCTAGAAGACAGTCAGTCGCTCAGTCATGTCCGACTCTTTGTGACCCTGTGGACTGGAGCATGCCAGGCTTCCCTGTCCATCACCAGCTCCTGGAGGTTGATCAAATTCACTTCCATCGAGTCGGTGATGCCATCTAACCATCTCATCCTCTGTTGTTCCCTTCTTTTCCCGCCTTCAGTCTTTCCCAGCATGAGGGTCTTTTCAAGTGAATCAGTTCTTCGCATCAGGTGTCCAGGCTTTTGGAGTTTCAGCTTCAGCATCAGTCCTTCCAATAAATATTCAAGACTGATTTCCTTTAGGATTGACTGGTTTGATCTCCTCACAGCCCAAGGGACCCTCAAGAGTCATTTCCAGCACCACAGTTCAAGATCATCAATTCTTCAGTGCTCAGCTTTCTTTATTTTTATTTTTAATTTTAATTTTTTGTTTTGTTTTTTAATTTTTATTTTTACTTTATTTTACTTTACAATACTGTATTGGTTTTGCCATACATTGACATGAATCCACCACAGGTGTACATGCGTTCCCAATCATGAACCCCCCTCCCACCTCCCTCCCCATAACATCTCTCTGGGTCATCCCTGTGCACCAGCCCCAAGCATCCTGTATCCTGCATCGGACATAGACTGGCGATTCGTTTCTTACATGATAGTATACATGTTTCACTGCCATTCTCCCAAATCATCCCACCCTCTCCCTCTCCCTCAGAGTCCAAAAGTCTGCTCTACACATCTGTGTCTTTTTTGCTGTCTCGCATACAGGGTCATCATTGCCATCTTTCTAAATTCCATATATATGCGTTAGTATACTGTATTGGTGTTTTTCTTTCTGGCTTACTTCACTCTGTATAATCGGCTCCAGTTTCATCCATCTCATTAGAACTGATTCAAATGTATTCTTTTTAATGGCTGAGTAATACTCCATTGTGTATATGTACCACAGCTTTCTTATCCATTCATCTGCTGATGAACATCTAGGTTGCTTCCATGTCCTGGCTATTATAAACAGTGCTGCGATGAACATTGGGGTACATGTGTCAGCTTTCTTTATAGTTCAATTTTTACATCCATACATGACTACTGGGAAAAATCATAACTTTGACTAGACAGAACTTTGTTGGTAAAGTAATGTCTCTGCTTTTTAATATGCTGTCTAGGTTGGTCATAGCTTTTCTTCCAAGGAGCAAGCATCATTTGATTTCATGGCTGCAGTCACCATCTGCAGTGATTTTGGAGCCCCCCCAAATAAAGTCAGCCACTGTTTCCACATCTATTTGCCATGAAGTCATGGGACCACATGTCATGATCTTAGTTTTCTGAATGCTGAGTTTTAAGCCAACTTTTTCACTCTCCTCTTTCAGTTTCATCAAGAGGCTCTTTAGTTCTTCGCTTTCTGCCATAAGGAGGTGTCATCTGTGTATCTGAGGTTATTGATATTTCTCCCAGCAATCTTGACCAGCTTGTGCTTCATCCAGCCCAGCATTTCTCATGATATACTCTGCATATAAGTTAAAAAAGCAGAATATGTGACAATATACAGCCTTGATGTACTCTTTTCCCGGTTTGGAACCAGTCTTTGGTTCCATGTCCAGTTCTGACTGTTGCTTCTTGATCTGCATACAGATTTCTTGGGAGGCAGGTCAGGTGGTCTGCTATCCCCATCTCTTTAAGAAATTTCCACAGTTTGTTGTGATCCACACAGTCAAAGGCTTTGGCCTAGTCAATAAAGCAGAAGTAGATGTCTTTCTGGAACTCTTTTGCTTTTTCGATGATCCAACGTATGTTGGCACTTTGATCTTCAGTTCCTCTACTTTTCTAAATCCAGCTTGAACACCTAGAATTTCACAGTTTACTGTTGAAGCCTGACTTGGAGAATTTTGAGCTTACTTTGCTAGCTTGTGAGATGAGTAAAACTGTGCAGTTGTTTGAGCCTTCTTTGGCATTGAGTTTCTTGTGGATTGGAATGAAAACTGACCTTTTCCAGTCCTGTGGCCAGTGTTGAGTTTTCCAAATTTGCTAGCATATTGAGTGCAGCAGTTTACCAGCATCATCTTTTAGGATTTGAAATAGCTTAACTGGAATTCCTTCACCTCCACTAACTTTGTTCATAGTGATGCTTCCTAAGGCCCACTTGACTTCACATTCCGGGATATCTGGCTCTATCATGATCACACCATCGTGATTATCTGGGTCATTAAGATCTTTTTTGTATAGTTTTTCTGTATATTCTTGCCACCTCTTCTTAATATCTTTTGCTTCTGTTAGGTCCATACCATTTCTGTCCTTTATTGTGCCCATCTTTGCACAAAAACTTCCCTTGGTATCTCTAGTTTTCTTGAAGAGATCTGTAGTCTTTCCCATTCTATTGTTTTCCTCTATTTCTTTACATTGATCATGAGAAAGGCTTTCTTATCTCTCACTGCTATTCTTTCAAACTCTGCATTCAGATGGGTATATCTTTCCTTTTCCCCGTTGCCGTTCACTTCTCTTCTTTTCACAGCTAGTTGTATGGTCTCTTCAGACAAACATTTTGCCATTTTGCATTTCTTTTATTGGGCCTGGTCTTGATCACTGCCTCCTGCACAGTGTCACAAATCTCCATCCACAGCTCTTCAGGCGCTCTGTCCATCAGATCTAATCCCTTGAATCTATTTGTCACTTCCACTGTATAATCATAAAGGATTTGATTTAGGTCATATCTGGTTTAGTGGTTTTCCCTACTTTCTTCTATTTAAGTCTGAATTTGCCAATAAGGAGTTCATGATCTGAGCCAGAGTCTGCTCCCAGTCTTGTTTTTGCTTACTGTATAGGGCTTTTCCATCTTTGGCTGCAAAAAAAAAAAAAAAGCAATCTGATTTAGGTATTGACCATCTGGTGATGTCCACATGTAGAGTGTTCTCTTGTGGTGTTGGAAGAGGGTGTTTGCTATGACCAGTGCATTCTCTTGGCAAAAGTCTATTAGCCTTTGCCCTGCTTCATTTTGTATTCCCAAAACCATATTTGCCTGTTACTCCATGTATCTTTTGACTTCCTACTTTCCAGTCCCCTATAATGGAAAGGACATCTTTTTTGGTTTTTAGATCTAGAAGGTCTTGTAGGTCGTCATAGAACCATTCAACTTCAGCTTCTTCAGGATTGCTGGTCGGGTCATAGACTTGAATTACTGTGATACTGAATAATTTGCCTTGAAAACGAACAGAGATCATTCTGTCATTTTTGAGATTGCATCCAAGTACTGAATTTTGGACTTTTTTGTTGACTATGATGGCTACTCATTTCTTCTAAGGGATTCTTGCTCACAGTAGTAGATATAATGGTCATTTGAGTTAAATTCACACATTCCAGTCCTTTTTAGTTTACTGATTTAAAAAATGTCGACATTCATTCTTGTCATCTCCTGTTTGACCACTTCCAATTTGCCTTGATTCATGGACTTAACATTCAGGTTCCTGTGCATTGTTCTTACAGCATCAGATTTACTTCCATCACCAGTCACATCCACAACTGGGTGTTGTTTTTGCTTTGACTCCATCTCTTCAGTCTTTCTGCAGTTATTTCTCCAGTGATCTCCAGTAGCATATTGGACACCTACCGACCTGAGGAGTTTATCTTTCAGTGTCCTATCTTTTTGCCTTTTCATACTGTTCATGGGGTTCTCAAGGCAAGAATACTGAAGTGGTTTGCCATTCCCTTCTCCAGTGGACCACATTTTGTCAGAACTCTCCACCATGACCCGTCCATCTTGGGTGGCCCTACAAGGCATGGCTCATAGTTTCATTGAGTTAGACAAGGCTGTGGTCAGTTTGATTAGTTTTCTGTCATTGTGGTTTTCATTGTGTCTGCCCTCTGAGGGCTTGTGGAAGCTTCCTGATGGTATAGACTGACTGAGGGGGAAACTGAGTTTTGTTCTGATGGGTGGGGCCATGCTCAGTAAATCTTTAATCAAATTTTCTGTTGATGGGCGGGGCTGTGTCCCTTTTGTTTGATGTGAGGCCAAACTATGGTGGAAGTAATGAAGATAATGGTGACCTCCTTCAAAAGGTCCTGTGAGATTAGTAGAATCTCAAGATGGTGGATTAGAGGGACATCTGCTCATCTTCTCTGGAAGAACTAGAAGACTAGTATGGCCAGGTATTCAGCATTTGCAAACAGTGTTTGTGGTTTTCCATCTTTGCCTGAATTGTGTCAACACCTTTGTTTTTAAATCAAGAACTTCATCTTAAATTTTATTTTTTATTGAGGTATAGTTCATGGTATAGTGGTAAAGAATCTGCCTGCCAATGCAGGAATCACAGGTAATATGGGTTTGATCCTGAGATGGAAGGTCCCCTGGGGGAGGAAATGGCAACCCATTCCAGTATTTTTGTCTGGAAAACTCTATGGACAGATGAGCCTGGTAGGCTACAGTCCTTGGGGTCACAAAGAGTTGGACACACCTCTGTATGCATGCAAGATAGTTGATTTACAATAGAACTTTTAATTTTATTAATTTTTTAAGTTGAGGTATAATTGATTTACAGTGTTGTGTTAATCACTGTTGTACAGCAAAGTGATTCAATTATATACATATATAAAAAAATATATATATATATGCATTCTTTTTTAAATATTCTTTTCCATTATGGTTTATCATAGAATATTGAATATAGTTCCCTGTGCTGTACAGGACCTTGTTGTTTATCCATTCTATATATAAAAGCTTATATCTGCTAACCCCAACTTCCCAGTCCACCCTTCCCCTGAAGTCATCTCTCTTGGCAACCACCTATCTGTTCCCCAAGTCTGTAATTCTGTTTCTATTTCATAGATAGGGTCATTTGTGTCATATTTTAGATTCCATGATAAGTGATATCATATGGTATTCGTCTTTCTTACTTCATTAAGTATGATAATCTCTAGTGCATATATGGTGTTGCCAATGGCATTATTTTGTTCTTTTTTATGGTCGAGTGATATTCCGTTGTACATATATACCACAGTTTCTTTATCCATTCATCTGTTGATGGACATTTAGGTTGCTTCCATGTCTTGGCTATTGTGAATAGTGTTGTTCTTTACATAGGTGGTGCATGTCTCTTTTTGAATTATAAAAACTAGAACTTTAGAGATCTTTTACTCACTCTCTCACTTTATAGGTGAGGAGATTTTGACCCTGAGAAGGGAAATGCTAGTTTCTACAAGTTGTTATCCTAGGTTACAAGAGGATGCAAGAGTCAGGCCTGGAACTCATGTTCTCTTATTCTAAAGTAGATGTTCCTTCCAAACACACTAATCTAAAGGTTTCCATTCCCTGTGATATATACTGTATCACTTTACTTCTGAACATGCCAAACAATTACATAAAATACTCCTTGACATAAATAGGTGTAATTTCCAGAGTCTGGCATCGTACAAGTGATCGTATTTTAGGTAGCGTTTATGAGAAGTCTCCATTCATACTTTGTTTAATTCAGTCATTTAATCTAGATCACTCCGAAAACATCTTAAGAACTTCAGCTGTAGCAGAAAACATCAAACTATTAATTTTCTTTCCAGGATTTTTATAACCCAAGATGTTAAAAATTCAAATGCTCCCCACACACCTGCAGAGCACAAGGCCACCTTATTCTCATTCCTTCCTCTCTTGAATCCCTGGGAGGAAGACAAGCAGCTGCTTGTGAGATGGCATAATATTGATGAACGGTGTCTACAAGAAATCTGCTCAAGACAATTAATTTTTACAGCACCAGTCCCGTACTTCCAAGCATTCTATTAAAATTATTCATTGTTAATTGATACTGCTGGGAATTAGGAGCAAAGACCAGTTTGCCAAAAAACCAAAGGAGGATACAGTTCTGTTGCATATTCATATTGACTTTCTACTTAATAAGCTAGTGGGAAGGGGAAATCAGAGCTGTGATCTATCAAACCTGTTACAGATGAAAAATTATCACCCCCTTTCCTTTTACTGTTAAGCCACAGACATTAGTGATTGTTGTCTCAGGTAATGGATTATGACCTCTGCCCACAGACGTGGTGCGTGCTTTGTCAGAGTTTCACTTGTGAGCCTCCAGGACTGAATAAAACAGGCCCTGTGCTACAGTATGCTTGCTGGTTGTGTTCTCTTTGGGTATCCATTAGTATCCCCAAGATATCCAAGAACACAGCATCACTACCAGCTTCCCTGAACAGTGTCCAGGGAGCAAAGCTTAAGGGAGATGTCCACAGCCACTGTGTACATTTCCGAGGCACCAACCCAAATGTGGTACAGAAAGGATAATGTTTGATGTGGATCCTAGGAACATAAATTTCTTTGCTTTAGAGAAAACTCATCGTTCTTTATTTTAAAGCTTTAATTTTAGTAGCTTCAGCAAATAAGGGAAAAAAGATCTCTTAAAAGTGGGGATGTGAGGACTTCCCTGGTGATCCACTGGTTAAAACTTTGTGCTCCCAGTGCAGGGGACTTGGGTTCGATCCCTGGTTGGGGAGCTAGAATCCAAATACCGCAACCATTAAAAGATTCCCCATGCTGCAACTAAAAAAAATAAAAATAAAAAAAATCCCACATACCATAATGAAGACCTGGAGCAGCCAAATAAAAGTGTTATTAAAAAACATAGATGAAATGGATACAAATCCTGAATGTTATTGCTAAACTGAAATTTTTTAAATTTTGAGTTGGGTATTTCAGTTCTGTTTCAGATTCCAAGCTTTGCTTTTACATTTGAAAAATTGTTAATGGCTCATCATTCATAGGTTCTTTATTTGAAAGGAGCCCCCTGGTCTCAGTGAGACTGAAAATATGGCTGAAGTTAGGTGAGAGTGTAACTGGTAGGGGGTCAGTTGACAATTTGGAGTGTGTCTGCTCAGAAGATGTTCGGGGTACAATTAAGGCCTCAGGCCATGGAGACTAGTAGGGTCCCCACCCCTTGGTGTGCTCTTGGGCATGAGATGTACTCTCTCTCTCTGTTTTTATTTAAAATTTAAAAATTTATTTAAAAAAAATTGGAGTATAATTACTTTACAATGCTGTTTTCAATTCTGCTGTACAACAATGTGAATCAGCTATAAATATGCATATATCCCCTCCCTCCTGAACCTTCCTCCCCTCACCCCATCCTACCTCTCTAGGACGCCACAGAGCACTGAGCTGAGCTCCCTGTGCTATACAGCAGCTTCCCACTAGCTATCTATTTTATGTGTGGGAGTGTATATATGGGGTCGTACAGAGTCAGACATGACTGAAGTGACTTAGCAGGAGCAGCAGTGTGTATATGTAAATACCACTCTCTCAATTTGTTCCACCCTCTCCATCCCGCTTTGTGTCCTCAAATCTGTTCTTTCCGTTTGCAAAGAGACATAGTCTCTTTAAGCTCAGTTTCTTTATTTGTAAAAAATTCCCATCATCTTAGACTCTATCTTAAATGGTTGTGGGAAAGATAAATGAGAAAATACATATGAAACTTTTGGTATGTTCTAAATGTCCAGTAAACACTAGGGACTGTTATTGTAGTTCTGGTTAAGTAAAAGTGCCTTTGTCTCAGAGTAAAGCAACTGATGTCTGTGCCCTGAAATAACTATATTTTTTATATACAGGCAATACAGGCCTTTTGGCATTTTTCATTTTCTTAATTGAATTTATTTAGTATTTATTTATTTAGTATTTATTTATTTATATATATATCTCTTAGTCTTAAATGTGCACAGTAATTGAAAATAATAAATCTATATTTTAAAATCATATAAAATATGGCCTTCCATTGACTCCTTGGCTTTCCCATCTGCAAATTTCTGAGAATTTTTTTCTAAAGAGACTGTATTGTGATTCCATGTCCTCTGAGAATGACAGCCCTAATATAATTGCAAAATAAGGGTCAAGGCAGAATGTCACAAATTTGTTGTTGTCTGCAGGCTTCATCTAAGATTCTACCTGCACAATACCATGACAACCAGTTAGAAGGAGAAAAATTTAGTTAATCAGGCAGTTGTTTTAGCTACATGAAACCAAACAAGTGGCTTCAATCTTACTTTCTTCTGCTTCATTGCATTGATGAGATTCAACCCATAGTTCTGACATCATGTGTGTGACCTAAATCACATTGTTGTACATTCTTGAAAGGGCTTTAATTGAGTGTTTAAAGGAGTATTTGCTCCATTCGAAAGACCTTCCTCTGCACATGTATATGTGACTAGAATTGTAATCCAGTGATTATATGTGCTCAGAGAGGCTCTGCTTTAGTGTTGGAGCTTGAAAGTATTGAATGTTTTTCCTGTGGTTGGATGAGGGTGAGCAATTTTAAGTCAGACTCTCCCAGAGTAGTTTCATGACAGTGAAAGCCTGTTTTGATGATGGATGTTTGTGCGCATTTATTTCTTCTTCTAAGTTCTACCTAGATCTACTCATGACTGTTGGCTATAGATTGTGTTAGCTAGGAGTGTGTTAAATTGTGTTAGATAGCTAATATAGACTCTACCGAGTCTAAGAGGAGAGACTCTTAGCAAGTCATTTTCCTGAACTTCTGTTTCATTAGTAGAGAAGGTTTTAGCTTAGAAGGAAATGAGTCAATGCAGTGGCTATTTGTATTTTTGTGCTTGTAGTGATGGCCTCAGTGTGTAGAACTCACATAGAAATCTTATTTTTTATTCATGCCTTCTACTAATCAAGAGCTTTAAAAAAAGAAAAACAAAAAGCTCTTTTTCAAAAGGAAATCGAAGCCACTGGCACTTTCAATTAAAGAAAGTTGTCTTATGCTAGAGACTTGGATTCCAAGAAGAATTCCACGTGGACTTTCTGGTCTTGTGTGAAAGGACAAATTGGAAAAGTGCCTAGAGTCAGGCTGAGGCAGCCTAGAGTCAGGCTGAGGCAGGATACTACAGTTTCCTCTCCCCATGTCTCCAAGATTTGGTGGCGATAACAAATAGCAACTCCAAAGCAGTTTTCCAAAGGCTTCTTCAAAACAAGCCAAGCAGTTCCTGTTTGATTTGGCTGTTGACTGCCATTCTAACATGCAAAGAAAGAAATGTTTGGCGAGAACAGACTTCAGAATGCTGTCAGAAGGGAGCTTCCAGGAGTCAGTGTGTCACTGGGCAGTCGTTCAATCCACCAGGGGAAACATCATTTCAGCTCAGCTTGAATGGTCCCATTTCTCTGCAAACAGCATTTCCTGTAACAGCTATTCGTATTCATACATGGGTCTTGGGTGAATTCATACCCTCATGACTGTTTTAACTTTTTATTTGGAAATAATTTCAGACTTACAAAAAAAGCTAACAGAAATATCATAGAGAAGTCCAATTACCCTTTTCCCACAATAATACTGTGTGTAAGCCTGCTAAGTCACTTCAGTCATGTCCGACCTTTCGCGACCCTGTGGACTGTATCTCACCAGGCTCCTCTGTCCATGGGATTCTCCTGGCACAGTTCCTGGAGTGGGTTGCCATGCCCTACTCCAGGGGATCCTCCAGCCCCAGGGACTGAACTCTCTTCTGTCTCCTGCGTTGGCAGGTGGATTCTTTACTGTTGGCTCCACCTGGGAAGCCCGACACCGTGTATGCTGCTGCTGCTAAGTCACTTCAGTCGTGTCCGACTCTGTGTGACCCCATAGACGGCGGCCCACCAGGCTCGACACTGTGTATAACCATGGACGATTGCATTCTTATTAATTCAGTCCCTGTTAGGAGTTCAGTTCCTATTATGCAATGTTCCTACTTGCAACACTGTTGATAATAATATTCTTTTCAGAATCATATGAGTAGGTATAATGAGTTTGTTTTTTCATGTTTATGAATGAGAAATTGAGACACATGTCAAAGAGCAGTGAGGGCTGAGTCAGAACTGAACTTGCTGTATTTGATTCCTGACCTGAGGTCTCTTCATCAAAATTCATTAATTTTTATTAAGAGGTAAAAACGAATAAGTGTTCAAAGCGAAAGAAATTATTTTGTATATATGCTCTGTGTGTATCATCATTTTGATTGTTGGTGGACTAATATGGGACCTTTTCCTTTCTTTTAGCTGCATGTCATGTGGGATCTTAGTTCCCCCACCAGGTACTGAACCTGCGCCCTGTGCAGTGGAAGTGCAGAGTCTTAACCCCTGGACCTCCAGGGAAACGCCTAGGGAACTATTAAAGTGCTGAGTGTATCTACATCTCCCCCTTCCCCCACCCCGTCCATGTTTAATCCACTCCTCTTCCTCCAAATATCTCTAGAAATTATTTCCTGTTTCAGACACCACAGTGCTACCTGGAGTTCATGTCTTTCCCTTGCTTTACCTGCATTTTTGCAAAAATTCCTTAATTGTGTCCCTGAGTCCACATTGTTGCTAGAGAAATCCTTCCAAACCACAGATCCAGTCATGGCATTCTTCCGTCTAAACTCTTCAGAGGGCCCTTGTATACTGTCCACTCAAATCACACAAGGCACTAAGCATCTCCCATTGTTGCCTTTAGTAATCTTCACAACTCTGCAGAGTAGGCATTGTGTTATTATCTTGACAGGTTCATGGGTTGAAATCATGCAGTAGTTAAATGGCAGAGCCAAGATTTGAATTTAAGAGTCTGCAGCCTGAAGAGTCCCAGGGAGGGCGGAGCCTGGTGGGCTGCCATCTATGGGGTTGCACAGAGTTGGACACGACTGAAGTGACTTAGCAGCAGCAGCCACCGCCAATCAGATTACCCAGTCTTTCTGTGGCTTTTAGGATAAAGTCTAGATTCCTGAGCCAGTCAGCTCAGATTCCAGCTTGACTTGAGGTAATCTTTACAGGAACTTAAAGAGGTCATGTTTACAGAGTTCAACTTCCTTGAACTCTGCTCAACAACACCAAACTTCTTTGTCCTTCTTGTCTCTTCATACCACTGTGCTTGTTCAAAGTAGGACAAAGAAGTTTGGTGTTTAGACAGAATAATGGCATGATTGGATCTTTGGTTTGGAAGGATTTCCCTAGCAAAGACTCTGTCTGAGATGACTTTCTCTGTCTTCTCTGTATGGTAAGACCTAGTTCACATTCACAGCATCATACCAGGGTGGTGGTGGTGGTCCATCTAGGTGTAGACAGAAGCCAATACATTGTCTGTAGAGAGTTTAACACAAAAAGAAAACGGACTAAAAGCCATCTGCTTGTTATTAGTACCACGTGCCAGTAATTGCAAATAACGACAGTGGACAACAGACTCCTCTTTGTGGGATAAGTCAGTCAGTTCGGTCACTCAGTCATGTCCGACTCTTTGCAACCCCATGGACTGCAACATGCCAGGCATCCCTGTCCATCACCAACTCCCAGAGTTTACTCAAACTCATGTCGATTGAGTCGTGATGCCATCTAATCATCTCATCCTCTGTTTTCCCCTTCTCCTCCTGCCTTCAATCTTTCCCAGCATCAGGGTCTTTTCCAATGAGTAAGTTCTTCGCATCAGGTGGTCAAAGTATTGGAGTTTCAGCTTCAGCATTGAAAGCATCAGTCATTCCAATGAATGTTGAGGACTGATTTCCTTTAGGACAGACTGGTTGGATCTCCTTGCTGTCCAAGGCACTCTCAATAATCTCCAACACCACAGTTCAAAAGCATCATTTCTTCGGCACTTAGCTTTCTTTATAGTCCAGCTCTCACATCCATTCATGACTACTGGAAAAACCATAACTTTGACTAGACGGACCTTTGTTGCCAAAGTAACATCTCTGCTTTTTAACATACTGTCTAGGTTGGTCATAATTTCTCCTCCAAGAAGCAAGCGTCTTTTAATTTCATGGCTGCAGTCTCTATCTGCAGTGATTTTGGAGCCCCCCAAAATAAAGTCTCTCACTATTTTCATTGTTTCCCCATCTACTTGCCATGAACTGATAGGACCAGATGCCATGATCTTAGTTTTCTGAATGTTGAGTTTTAAGCCAACTTTTTCACTCTCCTCTTTCACTTTCATCAAGAGGCTCTTTAGTTCTTCACTTTCTGCCATGAGGGTGGTGTCATCAGCATATCTGAGGTTATCGATATTTCTCCCAGCAATCTTGATTCTGGCTTGTGCTTCTTCCAGTCCAGCGTTTCTCATGATGTGCTCTGCATATAAGTTAAATAAGCAGGGTGACAATATATAGCCTTGATGTACTCCTTTCCCAATTTGGATCCAATCTGTTGTTCCATGTCCAGTTCTAACTGTTGCTTCTTGACCTGCATACAGATTTCTCAGGAGGCAGCTAAGGTGGTCTGGTATGCCCATCTCTTTCAGAATTTTCCACAGTTTATTGTGATCCACACTGCCAAAGGCTTTGGCATAGTCAATAAAGCAGAAGCAGATTTTTTCTGGAACTCTCTTGCTTCTTTGGTGATCCAACAGATGTTGGCAATTTGATCTCCAGTTTCTCTACCTTTTCTAAATCCAGCCTGAACATCTGGAAGTTCACAGTTCACGTACTGTTGAAGCCTGGCTTGGAGAATTTGGAGCATTATGTTACTAGTGTGTGAGATGAGTGCAATTGTGCAGTAGTTTGAGCATTCTTTGGCATTGCCTTTCTTTGGGATTGGAATGGAAACTGACCTTTTCCAGTTCTTTGGCCACTGCTGAGTTTTCCAAATTTGCTGACATATTGAGTCCAGTGCTTTACCAGCATCATCTTTTAGGATTTGAAATAGCTCAACTGGAATTCTATCACCTCCACCTTGTTCTCCTGGGTCCTGGTATGCACAAGGTTCTGTTTGTGCCCTCCAAGAGTCTGTTTCCCCTATCCTGTGTAAGTTCTGGTGGCTCTGTGGTGGGGTTAATTGAGACTTCCTCCAAGAGAGCTTATGCCATACCCAGAGCTCCTGCAGCAGTCCACTGCTGACCCATGCCTCCTCAGGAGACACCCAAATACAGTTCTATCTCAGTCTCTGTGGGGTCTCTGGGTCCTCGTGCACACAAGGTATGTTTGAGCCCTCTGAGCATCTCTGGCAGGTATGGGGTTTGGTTCTAAATGTGATTTTGTCCCTCCTACCATCTTGCTGGGGCTTCTCTGACCCTTGGACATGGGGTATTTCCTCACAGTCACTCCAGCACCACAAGGCTGCCACTAGAGTGCCACTGCAAATTCATTACTTTTGTGTTTTTTCTATCTTTATTGAGATATAATTGGTACCTCAGTAAACCTTGTGCATCTCACTGTAACATTGTGTCAGTTCAAGGTTGTTGATTTGATCACTTATTGATTTGATCAACTTGATTTGATCACTTACATATTACATATCATGTAGTTAAACCACCATCACATCACATAATTACCATTTCTTTTTTGTGGTGAGAACATCTGTTAACAACTCTCATGTTGTTGTCTATAATCACAGTGATGCACATTATATCCCCAGAATCAATCTTGTAACAGGAAGTTTATACTCTGTGATCAACCTCTCCTCGTTCCCTTCACCCCACAGTCAGTGGTAACCACGATTTTACTCTGTTGTTTCTATAAGTTAGATTTTTTTAGACTTCATATTTAAATGATATCATACAGTATTTCTCTGTCTGACTTGTTGCACATAACATTATGCCTTCAAGATCCAGTTATATTGTTGAAAATACCAGGATTTTGTTTTCTCTCATGGCTGAATAACATCCAGTGTGTGTATGTATGTGTGTGTGTGTGCGCGCGCGTGCATGCATGCATGCACAAGTAACCCTTGAACAGCATGAGTTTGAACTGTGCAGGTCTATAATACAAAATTGTTTTCAATAAATATAGTACCTTTATTTTCATTTTACAGATTTTTAAATAAGTATGGGGAAATATTTGTATTCATTTAGAGATCATGGTATATGGAATTGAAAGAACTAAAGTTTGAGTCCTGATTCTGTACAAACTGTTTCCTATTTTGAGCTGAATCATCTCTCAGTTTCTTTGCTTTTGAGGCACAGATAGCAGTAAGTGAATTTTTTTTACTGTGAGTGGTCAGTGCCCCTAACCCCCATGGTTTTCAAGGATCAACCTTGTGTGTGTGTATATCTCATATATCAGTAAACTCTTGTTGACACTGAGGTTGCTTTCATGCCTTGACTATTGTGAATAATACATTAGTAAACACAGAGGGCAGCCATCTCTTTGATATCTTGCATTCATTTGCTTTGGCTATAAAGCCAGAAGCGGGGAATGCTGGATCATATGGTAGTTCTGTTTTAACTTTTTAAAGAACATTCCTGCTCTTTTCCACTGTGAGTGTACCAATTTATATTCCCACAAACAGCATATAAGAATTCCCTTTTCTCCACATATCGTCAACACTTGTTATTTGTTGTCTTTTGGATATTAGTCTTTCTAACAAGTATGAGGTGATTCCTCACTGTGGTTTTTTGATTTGCATTTCCCCGAGGATTAGTGATGTTGAACATCCTTTCCTTTCCTGTTGTTGTTTAAGTTGCTCAGTCATGTCTGGCTGTTTTGTGGCCTCATGGACTTAGCCCCCACCAGGCTCCTCTGTTCATGGGATTTCCCAGGCAAGAATACTGGAGTGGGTTGCCATTCCTTCCCTGGGGAACTTCCTGACTCAGGGATTGAACCTGTGTCTCCTGCATTGGCAGGCAGATTCTTTACCACTGAGCCACCAGGGAAGCCCATCCGTTCACGTACCTCTTGGCTGTTTCTATGCCTTCTTTGGAAAAATGTTTATTTAGTTCCTCTGCCCATTAAAAACTTTTTTTGGTTATTGATTTGGTAGTTTCTTTATAAATTTTGAATATTAACTCCTTATAATACATATGGTTTGAAGATATTTTATTCCATTCTGTAGGCTTGTTTTTCATTTTGTTGATTGTTTCTTATGATGTGCAGAATCCTTTTCATTTCATGTTGTTGTTCTTCACTCACTCAGTCATGTCTGACTCTTTGCAACCCCAGGAACTGCAGCATGCCAAGCTTCTCTGTCGCTCACCATCTCCTGGAGCTTGTTCAAACTCATGTCTATTGAGGCAGTGATCCCATCCAACCATCTCATCCTCTGTTGTCCCCTTCTCCTCCCGCCTTCAATCTTTCCCAACATCAGGGTTTTTTTCTAATGAGTCGGCTCTTTGCATCAGGTGGCCAAAGTGTTGCAGCTTCCGCTTCAGCATCAGTCCTTCCAGTGAATAGCCAGGCTTGATTTCCTTTAGGATTGGCTAGTTTGATCTCCTTGAGTCTCAAGGGACTCTCCAAAGTCTTCTCTAACACTGCAGTTCAGAAGCGTCAGTTCTTTGGTGCTCAACTTTCTTTATGGTCCAACTCTCACATCTATACAGGACTACTGAAAAATCATAGCTTTGGCTAGATGGAACTTTGTTGGCAAAATAATGTCTCTTCTTTCTAATATGCTGTCTAAGTTTGTCATAGTTTTTCTTCCAAGGAGCAAGCGTCTTTTAATTTCATGGTTGCAGTCACCATCCACAGTGATTTTAGAGCCCAAGGAAATAAAGTCTGTTGTTGTTTCCATTGTTTCCCCATCTATTCACCATGAAGTAATGGGGCCAGATGCCATGATCTTATTTTTTTCAATGTTGAGTTTTAAGCCAGCTTTTTCACTCTTATCAAGAGGCTCTTTAGTTCTTCATTTTCTGCCATAAGGGTG
Source organism: Oryx dammah (assembly GCF_014754425.2). Taxonomy (NCBI): domain Eukaryota; kingdom Metazoa; phylum Chordata; class Mammalia; order Artiodactyla; family Bovidae; genus Oryx; species Oryx dammah. The sequence goes on along the minus strand of NW_024070190.1, from coordinate 42,761,814 downwards.
GTGTCATCTGCATATCCGACGTTATTGATAGTTCTCCCAGTAATCTTGATTCCAGCTTGTGCTTCATCCAGCCTGGCATTTCACAAGTTGAATAAGCAGGGTGAAAATATACAGCCTGTTGTACTCCTTTCCCAATTTGGAACCAGTCTGTTGTTCCATTTCTGGTTCTAACTGTTGCTTCTTGAGGTGCATACAGGTTTCTTAGGAGGCAGTTAAGGTATTCTGGTATTCTCACCTCTTTTAAGCATATTCCATAGTTTGTGTGATCTACAAAGTCAAAGGTTTTAACATAATTAATGAAGCAGATGTAGATGTTTTTCTGGAACTCTCTTGCTTTTTCTATGATTCAACAGATGTTGGCAGTTTGATCTCTGGTTCCTCTGCCTTTTCCAAATCCAGCTTGAACATCTGGAAGTTCTTGGTTCACGTACTGTTGAAATCTAGCTTGAAGATTTTTGAGCATTACTTTGCTAGCATGTGAAATGACTGCAATTGTGTGTTAGTTTGAACATTCTTTGGCATTGCCTTTCCTTGGGATTGGAATGAAAACTGACCTTTTCCAGTTCTGTGGCCACTGCTGAGTTTTCCAAATTTGTTGACATATTGAGTGCAGCATTTTCATAGCATCATCTTTTAGGATTTGAAATAGCTCAACTGGAATTCCATCACCTCCACTAACTTTGTTCATGGTGATGCTTCCTTGCTAAGGCCCACTTGACTTCACACTCTAGAATGTCTGGCTCTAGGTGAGTGATCACACCATCATGGTTATACATTTAGTTTCAAGTAGTATCACTTAAATTTTTTTTGCCTTTGTTGCTTGTGTTTTTGGTGTTGTATCCAAAATGTCATTGCCAAGACCAATATAAAGGAACTTCCCTCAATGTTTTCTTCTAAAAGTTTTAAAATTTCATCCTTATGTTTAAATCTTTAAACCATTTTGAGTTAATTTATGTAAGTGGTATAAGAAGGGGTTCAATTTTGTTTTTCTGCAGATGGTTATCCAATTTTACCAACACCATTTGTCCTTTCCCCATTAGTATTCTTGAATCCTTTGTCAAATGTTAGTTGATTATGTCTGCAGAGATTTATTTATGGGCTCTCAGTTCTGTTCCATTGGTCTTTGTGTCTATTTTTATGCCAGTATAAAACTGTTTTGATTACTGTAGACTTGGAGTATAGTTTGAAATCAGGAGGTGTGATACCTCTGGCTTTATTCTTATTCTTCAGGATTGCTGTGACCATTCATAGTCTTTTGTGATTTCACACATGTTTGGATTGTTTATTCTTTTTCATAGAAAAATGCCATTGGAGTTTCCTTTTCTTGCTGTTGGAATCTTGAGAGCTTGTATTGAATCTATAAATAACCTTGGACAATATGGACATTTTAGCAATATTCCTTCTTCTTATCCATGAACAGAGAATATTTTTCTTTTTTTTTGTAGCTTCTTTAATTTCTTTTATCAAAGCTGATAGTTTTCAGTGTGCTTCCTATTTTACCTCCTTAGTTACATTTATTCCTAAATATTTTATTGTTTTTGATGCTATTGTCAATTGGTTTCTTTATTTCTTTTTCAGATATTTCATTGTTAGTATGTAGAAGTACAACTGATTTCTCTATGTTGATTTTATATTCTGCAAATTAATTCATTGATCAGCTCTTTCGGCTGTTGAAGTCTTAAGGATTTTCAATATGTAAGATCATCTGCAATTAAAGACTATTTTCTTTTTTTAGGATACAGTTATTGATATGGTTTATTTATTTATTTTTAATATAAATTTATTTATTTTAATTGGAGGCTAATTACTTTACAACATTGTGTTGTTTTTGCCATTTATCCACATGAATCTGCCACAGGTGTACACATGTTCCCCATCTTGAACCCCCCTCCTACCTCCCATGCCATCCCATCCCTCTGGGTCATCCCAGTGCACCAGCCCCAAGCATCCTGTATCATGCATCAAACCTGGACCAGCAATTCATTTCATATATGATATTATACATGTTTCAATGCCATTCTCCCAAATCATCCCACCCTCGCCATCTCCCACAGAGTCCAAAGACTGTTCTATACATCTGTGTCTCTTTTGCTGTCTCGCATACAGGGTTATTGTTACCATCTTTCTAAATTCCATATATATGCATTAGTATACTGTACTGGTATTTTTCCTTCTGGCTTACTTCACTCTGTATAATAGGCTTCAGTTTCATCCACCTCATTAGAACTGATTCAAATGTATTCTTTTTAATGGCTGAGTAATACTCCATTGTGTATATGTACCACAGCTTTCTTATCCATTCATCTGCTGATGGACATCTAAGTTGCGTCCGTGTCCTGGCTATTATAAACAGTGCTGCAATGAACACTGGGGTACACGTGTCTCTTTCAATTCTGGTTTCCTCAGTGTGTATGCCCAGCAGTGGGATTGCTGGGTCATAAGGCAGTTCTATTTCCAGTTTTTAAAGGACTCTCCACACTGTTCTCCATAGTGGCTGTATTAGTTTGCGTTCCCACCAACAGTGTTAGAGGGTTCCCTTTTCTCCACACCCTATCCAGCATTTAGTGCCTGTAGACTTTTGGATAGCAGCCATTCTGACTGGCGTGAAATGGTACCTCATTGTGGTTTTGATTTGCATTTCTCTGATAATGAGTGATGCTGAGCATCTTTTCATGTGTTTGTTAGCCATCTGTATGTCTTCTTTGGAGAAATGTCTGTTTAGTTCTTTGGCCCATTTTTTTGACTGGGTCATTTATTTTTCTGGAACTGAGCTGCAGGAGTTGCTTGTGTATTTTTGAGATTAGTTGTTTGTCAGTTGCTTCATTTGCTATTATTTTCTCCCATTTCCGAAGGCTGTCTTTTCACCTTGCTTATAGTTTCCTTTGTTTTGCAGAAGCTTTTAATTTTAATTATGTCCCATTTGTTTATTTTTGCTTTTATTTCCAGTATTCTGGGAGGTGGGTCATAGAGGATCCTTCTGTGATTTATGTCGGAGAGTGTTTTGCCTATGTTCTCCTCTAGGAGTTTTATAGTTTCTGGTCTTACATTTAGATCTTTAATCCATTTTGAGTTTATTTCTGTGTATGGTGTTAGAAAGTGTTCTAGTTTCAGCCTTTTACAAGTGGTTGACCAGTTTTCCCAGCACCACTTGTTAAAGAGATTGTCCTTTCTCCATTGTATATTCTTGTCTCCTCTGTCAAAAATAAGGTGTCCATAGGTGTGTGGATTTATCTCTGGGCTTTCTACTTTGTTCCATTGATCTATATTTCTGTCTTTGTGCCAGTACCATACTGTCTTGATGATTGTGGCTTTGTAGTAGAGCCTGAAGTCAGGCAGGTTGATTCTTCCAGTTCCATTCTTCTTTCTCAAGATTGCTTTGGCTATTCGAGGTTTTTTGTATTTCCATACAAATTGTGAAATTATTTGTTCTAGCTCTATGAAAAATACTATTGGTAGCTTGATAGGGATTGCACTGAATCTATAGATTGCTTTGGGTAGTATACTCATTTTCACTATATTGATTCTTCCGATTCACGAACATGGTATATTTCTCCATCTATTAGTGTCCTCTTTGATTTCTTTCACCAGTGTTTTATAGTTTTCTATATTTAGATCTTTAGTTTCTTTAGGTAGATATATTCCTAAGTATTTTATTCTTTTCTTTGCCATGGTGAATGGGATTGTTTCCTTAATTTCTCTTTCTATTTTCTCATTATTAGTGTATAGGAATGCAAGGGATTCCTCTGTGTTGATTTTATATCTTGCAACTTTACTATATTCATTGATTAGTTCTAGTAATTTTCTGGTGGAGTCTTTAGGGTTTTCTATGTAGAGGATCATGTCATCTACAAACAGTGAGAGTTTTACTTCTTTTCCAATTTGGATTCCTTTTATTTCTTTTTCTGCTCTGATTGCTGTGGCCAAAACTTCCAAAACTATGTTGAATAGTAGTGGTGAAAGTGGGCACCCTTGTCTTGTTCCTGACTTTAGGGGAAATGCTTTCAATTTTTCACCATTGAGGATAATGTTTGCTGTGGGTTTGTCATATATAGCTTTTATTATGTTGAGGTATGTTCCCTCTGTTCCTGCTTTGTGGAGAGTTTTTTTTTTTTTTAATCATAAATGGATGTTTATTTTTGTCAAAGGCTTTCTCTGCATCTATTGAGATAATCATATGGCTTTGATTTTTCAATTCGTTAATGTGGTGTATTACCTTGATTGATTTGTGGATATTAAAGAATCCTTGCATCCCTGGGATAAAGCCCACTTGGTCATGGTGTATGATCTTTTTAATGTGTTGTTGGATTCTGATTGCTAGAATTTTGTTAAGGATTTTTGCATCTATGTTCATCAGTGATATTGGTCTGTAGTTTTCTTCTTTTGTGGCATCTTTATCAGGTTTTGGTATTAGGGTGATGGTGGCCTCATAGAATGAGTTTGGAAGTTTACCTTCCTCTGCAATTTTCTGGAAGAGTTTGAATAGGATAGGTGTTAGCTTCTCTAAACTTTTGGTAGAATTCAGCTGTGAAGCCATCTGGACCTGGGCTTTTGTTTGCTGGAAGATTTCTGATTACAGTTTCAATTTCTGTGTTTGTGATGGGTCTGTTAAGATTTTCTATTTCTTCCTGGTTCAGTTTTGGAAACTTGTACTTTTCTAAGAATTTGTCCATTAAAACTATTTTCTTTATTCATGTATAGTTCATTTACAGTGTTGTTTTAATTTCTGCTGGGTAGAAAAGTGATTCAGTTATATGCATATATACTTTTTTTTCAGATTCTTTTCTCATGTAGGTTATTACAGACTATTGAGTAGAATTTCCTGTGCTATGTAGTACGTTCTTGTTTATTGTTTATATATAGTTTTGTGTATATGTTAAGTAAAAACTGCTAATTTATCCACCCATTTACCTTTACCCTTTAGCAACCACAAATTTGGTTTTAAAGTCTGTGAGTCTGTTTCTGTTTTGTAAATAACTTCAATTATATCATCTTTTTAGATTCCCCATATAAGTGATATCATATGATATTTGTCTTTGGTTTATTGTACTCAGTATGATAAGCTCTAGGTCCATCTGTGTTGCTGCAAATGGCATTATTGCATACTTTTTTGCATTCTCAGTGCTGAGCATAGCCAAGAGCAGGTGTCTGTATGAATGAGTTAAGGAAACATTCCAGAATTATTTCCATTATGCCCTTCCTTGGAAGCAGTGTTTTCTTATTAGTAATGCAATCTGTATACCTTTCTGTTCTGAAGAAATTTTATTAAGGAACATCTAGTTTTTTTTTTTAATTTTATAGCTGTATATTATAACCAATGATTTTAAAAAGTATAGAGAAGTTTTTAAATGTAAAATCAAGATAGTTGAAAGAATCTGGAGCCTTTCGTTGAGTAGCATTAAAGTAACAATCTATAGGGCTCCTGGTAGCACTGTGAAAATGAGCACCATCTTTGGAACTTGAGAGACCAGACACCAAGTCTGGCTGTGTCCCTCATATCAGAGACAGTGACTTGTGGGCAACTTATTTATTGTCTCTAGCACTCTTTCTCATGTGAAAAATGGGCGCTGTGAAAAGTAACTGTGTATACATAGATGGGGTGTCTAGGTTTATTAACATTGTCTGGTACATAAATTTACTAATGATTATCAATTCTCAAAAACTTAACCTAATTATGACTATTTCAGAGATTTATATAGCATAATCCATTTTAGCCAATATAATTTGATAAGTTTATCTTAATTATGAAACAAACATGTAAATTTTCATGAGGTCAGGAGAAAAAAGGCAACTTTGTAGTAGAGAATCTTCCACAGATTTTGGTCCATTGAAATGTAAACTTTTCAGTTGATTGCCAGGTCAAGATATTAGGCTGAGGAGGTCGTTTCTACCTTGACAAGGGTTTAAAATGCAAAGACTGCAATAACCAAAAATTTTGGTAAAAGTGTTGCCTTGTTCATATTGAACATAAGACTTATTTAAAGTGAGCATAGTAGAAGCCCTGTTATCTGATGTGATTGGTATTGGCCAATAAAATTTGTCAATAAATTGAAAAGGGATTCATGAAAACAATATATATGTATTTTAACTTTTCATGTTGTCAGCCAATACTTTGAGAAGTCAAGACCTTTTTGTTGAATATAAGTTTATTATTAGAATGCTGTCATCATTTTTGCATAAACCATATAATGCATTGCCTACTATTTCTTCTAATTTCAATTTAATTTAAAAAAAGAGCTAGAAGTTAACGAGTTGTGAAGTCATCTGACAGCACAGTCTATCTAGATTTTTTTATGAATATTTCCTACTCTTTCACAGATATCTCACCCAAAGTAATTTTCTTCTAGACTTGGTTTTAGCAACTCTTTCCAATATATTCAACTGGGTTTTCATAGAAACCCCAAACTCTCTTTCCATACTCTTGTTAGTCAGTTTGTGTAATATTTAATTAAATTGTGCATGTATGTTCAGTTGTTTCCGACTTCTTTGCGACCCCACGGACTCAGTAGTCCATCAGGCTCCTCTGTCCATGGAATTCTCCAGGCAAGAATACTGGAGCAAGTTACGATTTCCTTCTCCAGGGGATCTTCCCAACCCAGGGATTGAACCTGTGTCTCCTACATTGGCAGGTCGTTGAGCCACTGGGGAATCCCAGTTTCACAGTTGCAATAGCAAGAAAACTGGCATAAACTGACTTGAGAACAATATAGGGAACTCATAGTAAACATAAAACTCACCTAAGGGGTTTCAAAAAACTAACCTACAAATATTAATCTAGTCAAAGCTATGGTTTTTCCTGTAGTCATGTATGGATGTAAGAGTTGGACTATAAAGAAAGCTGAGCACCGAAGAATTGATGCTTTTGAACTGTGGTGTTGAAGAAGACTCTTGAGAGTCCCTTGGACTGCAAGGAGATCCAGCCAGTCTAACCTAAAGGAAATCAGTCCTCAGTATTCATTGGAAGGACTGATGCTGAAGCTGAAACTCTAATACTTTGGCTACCTGATGCGAAGAACTGACTCATTTGAAAAGACCCTTATGTGGGGAAAGATTGAGGGCAGGAGGAGAAGGGGATGACAGAGGATGAGATGGTTGGATGGCATCACTGGTGCGATGGACATGAGTTTGAGCAAGCTCCAGGAGTTGGTGATGGACAGGGAGGCCTGGCGTGCTGTGGTCCATGGGGTTGCAAAGAGTCAGACACAACTGAGTGACTGAACTGAACTGAACTGATTAATGGTCCAGTGTAATATTGGTCAGATATCCTACAGAGGAAAGGAGTCTGTTGCTTAGTCAGGTTGACTAGGTAAGTGGAAGTGGCCAGGAGCATTAGCTGGATTTAATCTTGAGAGCTTAGCGCCCTTCTGTGAACTGAATTTTGCTAATTAGAAATGCTGTGGGATTCTGAGCATTTGACCCTTAAAATGTTTTAAACTTTTTAAAACCTCGTTGTTAGTTATTTCAAGGCAATTCAGTTTAAGATGTTGCTTGGTGTTTGAGTTTTATCTTCTGCCAAACCATTTCCCTTTTCTTGATCTCCTCTAATCCTTTTGCTCAATAAAATACTAGTTATTTTTAAAATTTGAGATAAATGAAGGACTGGACAATCATATCCTATGGAAACAATGTCTGCCAAACACCTGCTGAGGAAAACCGCAAATAATGCCTTAGTGCTCAGCTGCACACTCAGACCCCTAAGCCTGCCTGAGCAGTTAAGCTTTTAAGAATACTTGGTTATGCTTTTACCTCGTTTGACGTCATAGTTTTGATGCAGGCCCCAGAAGATTGATTATTTGTCAATTCACGTAAGTTTCTTTTTTTTGACCTCCTATTAGTACAAGTATTTTTTAAAATAGAAACAATTGAGTATTCTCTGTTTAGGCTAACATCCATCATTCAAGGGACTGTAAAATAAATGTGTTCAATATAGGAGAGAGGAAAAAGAAGACCTTTGTTTGAAAATCTTGCTGTCGCTGATTTGGTAAATTCTTAACTCCTGGTGACTTTGATGAGAGCAAAATGTATGCAAAGAACCAGAGGTCTTGTTTGAAGTATTCAAAACTTGGAAGTTTCTTTCAGAGGATTATACACCTTCCTGATAAGACTGTCTTCTTGAAGAGCTGTGTAATTAGAAAAGAAAAATATGTGCCTGACTTCTCATAATGTGATCCATTAGGTTGGTTTAAATTTACAGAATTTCTTTTTCCTTTGTAGTGTTTTACTTTTTAAAGTTTTTATTGAATTTGTTAGAATATTGCTTCTGTTTATATTTTATATTTTTGCCCACTAGGCATGTGGGGTCTTAGCTCCCTGACCAGGAATGGAACCTGCACCTCTGCATTGGAAGGCAGAGTCTTAACCACTGCACCACCAGGAAAGTCCCTTTTCAAAGCTGAAAAATTTTACAGCTCAAGAGTGAAGCATAGAGTGGCAGTAGGCATATCCTGTTGCATGAGAGCAGCTGCCGGGCAACAGGGCCTACTCACCCTAGTTCCTTTCTTCACTCCTGGGCCTATGTGTGGCCATTCATGTTTTCTCCTGACTCCTGCCAGCAGAATTTGTAGTCCCTGACATGGGCTTCACTTTAAAAAAATTTTTGATATATTCTTAAACTTTTTATATTATATTGGAGTACAGCAGATTAACAATGTTGTGACAGTTTCAGGTGGACGGCAAAGGGACTCAGCCATACATACACGTGTGTCCATTCTCCCCCAAACTCCCCTCCCATCCAAGCTGCCACATAACATTGAGTAGCGTTCCCTTTGCTATACGGAACATCCTTGTTGGTAATCTGTTTTAAATATAGCAGTGCATACATGTTGACCTCAAACTCCCTAACTATCCCTTCCCCCCATCTTCCCCCCATGGCAATCATAAGTTTGTTTCTAAGTCTGTGAGTCTGTATCTGTTTTGTAAATAAGTTCATTTGTACCATTTCTTTTTAGCTTTCGTATATGTTGGGTAACATATGATATTTTCCCTTCTCTGTCCATCTATTTCACTTAGTATGACAGTTTCTAGGTTCATCCACGTTGCTGCAAATGCTGTTCCTTTTAACAGCTGAGTAATATTCCATGTTCCATGTTGCTACAAAAGCTGTTCCTTTTAACAGCTGAGTAATATTCCATCATATATATGTACCACATTTTCTTTATCCATTCCTCTGTTGATGGGATTTAGGTGGCTTCCATGTCTTGGGTATAATAAACAGTGCTGCAATGAGTGCTGGGATGCATGTATTTTTTCAGACCATGTCTTTCCTCTGGGTGTATAATGGGCTTGATTTCTTGATAGAAGCTTTGTGTGCAGAGATATATTGATCTAGAAGGATTAGGTTCTTCTAGTGTAATGAATTATTCTCTCTGCTTTTTTGCATGAATATTTTCAAGCAGTTGAGCTGTCCCTCGGTCTACTATAAACATTCAGCATAAAGGGAGGTGTCTCCCTAAGACATTACGAGTCCTGGGTCAGCCAGATTTAAAAATGTACACCTTTAATGTGAGTGCAGCATGCAAACATACTTTCAGATGCAAGTGTCTCCAAGACCAAGTCACATGTGGTCATTTAGTCACCTTTTGACTGCCCTACTCCTGGGTTTGCTGTTATTTCAGGTTTCATGTGATTTTGTGGAAACAGTACTGAAAGAGGTACAAGGGGAGACCCAGATTGGACTCTTGTTTTTTTCCCTGACTTCCTGAGGCATTGGAGCAGGTTGTCCTTGGTCAGCATCCTTGTCCCCAAGACTGGTCAGTGGTGCTTCTCTAGTGATTCGGCATTAAGGAGCAATGTGGATTGGAAATTGTCTCAGAAGGAGAAGGTGTCTAAGAACAAAGACATACCAAAGATGGCGGGGAGCTTGGAGAAAACAAGGACAGACAGGATCAGGCCAGATAGCACAGCACAGATAATAGCTGAGGGCAACAACTAGGGTGGAAGTAAAGGCAGAAATGAGAAAAAAGAGTTTCTGGGTCTCCTATTTTCATATTCACTCTTAAAAATTATTATTATTTAATTGTTTTGACAGAGTGACGTGGGATCCTGGAATCTTGGTTCCCTGACCAGGAATCGAACCCATGTCCCCTGCATTGGAAGCTCAGAGTCTTAACCACTGGATTGCCAGGGAAGACCCTATACTCACTTTTTAGGTTGGAAATTCACTTTTACTGAGCAAGAAATATGTGACTAGCATGGTCCCTAAGATTATATGAAGATTGAAAAACATGATTTCTCGGGGAATATATGTTCATTCCTAGTTATATAGAACCTCATCCATATTTAAGGTTTTGTTTTTGGTCATTAGCAAATGCAAGGATAAGTTGGCTAATGATAGTCTTATGCTTAAGTGGCTTCTTAATCCTTAAATTCTCTTAATTTGCAGACCAGTGGGCCTGTCTGTGAGAGATGCCAATGTTAATATTAGCGATGACATTTCTTGTCACCTGTTAATGGCTCACTCTCTGGGAGCCAGAGTTAGTGCATGTGATAAAACCACCTAAAAAGAAATCTGTGTATGAAACAGGGTGGGAAGTGGGTTGTGGTTTGACTGGAAGAAGCAGAGCTTATTTGACTAAATGGCCAACTTTAAAAATCCTGATACACATAAAATATTTTTCTAAATATTATTGTTTGGTTCCTTTTTCCCCAGGGAAATGCATGAACCTTTCATCTTTGATGTTGGCTTTGAAATATGAATTTTCATTTTTAAAGAGTTGAGGTCATAGGTTATAGTTCATAGGTTGTTTGAACTGGAAAGGATTTAGAGATCTGCTAGTCTACTCCTTTATTTTATGGATGACAAAATTATTCCCAAACTCCGTCATTATCTAAATTTTTTTCCTTTGAAAAAAATTAAAATATTTCCCATCTTTATTGGTATATAGTTGATGTATAACATTGTGTAAGTTTAAGGTGTACCTTGTGTTGATTCAATCCACTTATATACTATGAAATGATTAGCACCATAGCGTTAGCTAATGCCTCTCATCATGTCACAGACGTACCATTTTGCTTCTCTGGTGAGAACTTATAAGATCTACTCTCTTAGCAACTTTTAAGTATAGGTGTATGACACTCAGGGATCAAGCCCATGTCTCTGCTGTCTCCTGCATTGACAGGCAAGTTCTGTACCACTAGTGCCACCTGGGAACCCCATATCTATTTGTCTGTCTGTTGGCAGGCAAGTTCTGTACCACTAGCACCACCTGGGAACCCCACATCTATTTATCTGTCTATTGGCAGGCCAGTTCTTTACCACCAGTGCTACCTGGGAAGCCCTTATCTATTGATCGATTCATCGGTCAATTGATAGATTTAGTCAAAGTATAATTGCTTTACAATGTTGTGTTAGTTTCTGCTATACTGTGAAGTGAATCAGCTCTTTGTTATTGTTTAGTTGCTAAGTTGTGTCTGATTCTTTTTCGACTCCATGGACTGTAGCCTGCCAGGTTCCTCTGTCCAGGGGATTTCCTAGTCAAGGATACTGAAATAGGTTGCCATTTCCTCCTCCAGGGGATCTTCCAGACCCAGGGATGGAACCCATGTCTCCTGCGCTGCAGGATGATTTACCACGGGAGAATCAGCTATGTGTATCCATATATCCCCTCCCTCTTGGACATCCCTCCCACCCCTACTACCCCCACCCATCCCACCTCTCTAGGTCATCACAGAGCACTGAGCTGAGGTTTCTGTGCTTTATAGCAGCTGCCCACTAGCTATCTATTTTATGCATGGTAGTGTATATATGTCATGCCTACGCTCTCAGTTCATCCCAGCCTTCTCTTCCCCCACTGTGTCTACACATCCATTCTCTATGTCTGCATCTCTCTTCCTGCCCTAGAACTA